>NC_060145.1:210377395-210699478 GCF_021461385.2 Schistocerca piceifrons | reverse complement strand
ATTTTCTGCAAAATCCTACCATTTCTAAAATGTCTTTAACTATATTTTCATAGCAGGTACCGTACACTTATAAGTGGTCTGTTGTTGTTGTTGTTGTTGTGATCTTCAGTCCTGAGACTGGTTTGATGCAGCTCTCCATGCTACTCTATCCTGTGCAAGCTTCTTCATCTCCCAGTACCTACTGCAGCCTACATCCTTCTGAATCTGCTTAGTGTATTCATCTCTTGGTCTCCCTCTACGATTCTTACCCTCCATGCTGCCCTCCAATACTAAATTGGTGATCCCTTGATGCCTCAGAACATGTCCTACCAACCGATCCCTTCTTCTAGTCAAGTTGTGCCACAAACTCCTCTTCTCCCCAATTCTATCCAATACCTCCGCAATAGTTATGTGATCTACCCATCCAATCTTCAGCATTCTTCTATAGCACCCCATTTCAAAAGCTTCTATTCTCTTCTTGTCTAAACTATTTATCGACCACGTTTCACTTCCATACATGGCTACACTCCATACAAATACTTTCAGAAACGACTTCCTAACACTTAAATCAATACTCGATGTTAACAAATTTCTCTTTTTCAGAAACGCTTTCCTTGCCATTGCCAGTCTACATTTTATATCCTCTCTACTTCAGCCATCAGTTATTTTGCTCCCCAAATAGCAAAACTCCTTTACTACTTTAAGCGTCTCATTTCCTAATCTAATTCCCTCAGCATCACCCGACTTAATTCGACTACATTCCATTGTCCTTTTTTTGCTTTTGTTGATGTTCATCTTATACCCTCCTTTCAAGACACTGTCCATTCCATTCAACTGCTCTTCCCAGTCCTTTGCTGTTTCTGACAGAATTACAATGACATCGGCAAACCTCAAAGTTTTTATTTCTTCTCCATGGATTTTAATACCTACTCCGAATTTTTCTTTTGTTTCTTTTACTGCTTGCTCAATATACAGATTGAACAACATTGGGGAGAGGCTACAACCCTGTCTCACTCCCTTCCCAACCACTGCTTCCCTTTCATACCCCTCGACTCTTATAACTGCCATCTGGTTTCTGTACAAATTGTAAATAGCCTTTTGCTCCCTGTATTTTACCCCTGCCACCTTCAGAATTTGAAAGAGAGTATTCCAATCAACATTGTCAAAAGCTTTCTCTAAGTCTACAAATGCTAGAAACGTAGGTTTGCCTTTCCTTAATCTTTCTTCTAAGGTAAGTCGTAGGGTCAGTATTGCCTCACGTGTTCCAACATTTCTACGGAATACAAACTGATCTTCCCCAAGGGTGGCTTCTATCAGTTTTTCCATTTGTCTGTAAAGAATTTGCGTTAGTATTTTGCAGCTGTGACTTATTAAACTGATAGTTCGGTAATTATCACATCTGTCAACATCTGCTTTCTTTGGGATTGGAATTATTATATTCTTCTTGAAGTCTGAGGGTATTTTGCCTGTCTCACACATCTTGCTCACCAGATCGTAGAGTTTTGTCAGGACTGGTTCTCCCAAGGCTGTCAGTAGTTCTAATGGAATGTTGTCTACTCCCGGGTCTTGTTTTGACTTACGTCTTTCAGTCCCCTGTCAAACTCTTCATGCAGTATCATATCTCCCATTTCATCATCATCTACATTCTCTTCCATTTCCATAATATTGTCCTCAAGAACATCGCCCCTGTATAGACCCTCTATATACTCCTTCCACTTTTCTGCTTTCCCTTCTTTGCTTAGAACTGTGTTTCCATCTGAGTTCTTGATATTCATGCAAGAGGTGCTCTTTTCTCCAAAGGTCTCTTTAATTTTCCTGTAGGCAGTATCTATCTTACCCCTAGTGAGATAAGCCTCTACATCCTTACATTTGTCCTTAGCCGTCCCTGCTTAGCCATTTTGAACTTCTGCCGATCTCATTTTTGAGACGTTTGTATTTCTTTTTGCCTGCTTCACTTACTTCATTTTTCTATTTTCTCCTTTCATCGATTAAATTCAGTATCTCTTCTGTTACCCAACGATTTCTACTAGCCCTCGTCTTTTTACCTACTTGATCCTCTGCTGCCTTCACTATTTCATTCCTCAAAGCTACCCATTCTTCTTCTACTGTATTTCTTTCGCCCATTCCTGTCAATTGTTCCCTTATGCTCTCCCTGAAACTCTGTACAACCTCTGGTTCTTTCAGTTTATCCAGGTCCCATCTCCTTAAATTCCCACCTTTTTGCACTTTCTTCAGTTTTAATGTACAGTTCATAACCAATAGATTGTGGTCAGAGTCCACATCTGCCCCTGGAAATGTCTTACAATTTAAAACCTGGTTCCTAAATCTCTGTATTACCATTATGTAATCTATCTGAAACCTGTCAGTATCTCCAGGCTTCTTCCATGTATACAGCCTTCTTTTATGATTCTTGAAGCAAGTGTTAGCTATGATTAAGTTGTGCTCTGTGCAAAATTCTGCCAGGCGACTTCCTCTTTCATTTCTTAACCCCAGTCATTATTCACCTAGTACGTTTCCTTCTCTCCCTTTTCCTATTACCGAATTCCAGTCACCCATGACTATTAAATTTTCGTCACCCTTCACTATCTGAATAATTTCTTTTATTTCATCATACATTTCTTCAATTTCTTCATCATCTGCAGAGCTAGTTGGAATATAAACCTGTACTACTGTAGTAGGTGTGGGCTTCACATCTATCTTGGCCACAATAATGCATTCACTATGCTGTTTGTAGTAGCTTACCCGCATTCCTATTTTCCTATTCATTATTAAACCTACTCCTGCATTACCCCTATTTGATTTTGTGTTTATAACCCTGTAGTCACCTGACCAGAAGTCTTGTTCCTCCTGCCACCGAACTTCACTAATTCCCACTATATCTAACTTTAACCTATCCATTTCCCTTTTTAAATTTTCTAACCTACCTGCCCGATTAAGGGATCTGACATTCCACGCTCCGATCCGTAGAACGCCAGTTTTCTTTCTCCTGATAACGACATCCTCTTGAGTAGTCCCCGCCCGGGGATCCGAATGGGGGACTATTTTACCTCCAGAATATTTTACCCAAGAGGACGCCATCATCATTTAATCATACAGTAAAGCTGCATGCGCTCGGGAAACATTACGGCTGTAGTTTCCCCTTGCTTTCAGCAGTTTGCAGTACCAGCACAGCAAGGCCATTTTGATGTGGCTACGAAGGCTTTCCCGGCGTAATAATTAATAATATTCTTCTCGGGTATGCAGCCGGATCACAACGTCTTCATGACACAATATTTCCGCGGTCCATCTGGCCGCCATCTTCAGGTGAGAGTGCTGGTGCACGAACTCGCCGGAACTGTTCGTGCACCAGCACTCTCACCTGAAGATGGCGGCCAGATGGACCGCGGAAATATTGTGTCATGAAGACGTTGTGATCCGGCTGCATACCCGAGAAGAATATTATCAAGGCCATTTTGGTTAGTGTTACACCAGATCAGTCAATCATCCAGACTGTTGCCCCTGGAACTACTGAAAAGGCTGCTGCCTCTCTTCAGGAACCACACATTTGTCTGGCCTCTCAACAGATACCCCTCCATTGTGGTTGCACCAACGGTACGGCTATCTGTGTCATTGAGGCACGCAAGCCTCCCCACCAACGGCGGGGTCCATGGTTCATGAGGAAAAAAAAAAGTCTAAATGCATAAAAATGTATTAAAAAAATAAATCTTGCGACTAGAGGCAGTACATAATGAACAACTTATTTATAACTGCCATGGTACCAATACTTAGTCACTATACCCACAGTCAAGAAAACTTTAGCATTGACATATGTACACATTCCGCAATATGGCAACATGTAGTAATGGAGAAAAATTCTGAAAGTGAATTGGAATGAAAGAATGACGAATAAATGACTCCTTCTAAGAATCGTATGCGAAAGACGACTAGTGGAAACAATACGAATGAGCAAACAATCCTGGCTGGGACACATATTGCAAAGGAAACTGCCTGTTACGAAGAATCATGGGCGGAAACATTTCAGTGAAGCATGTTAATCTTTACTGTTTCATGAATGTCGTGGTCATATATCGTCGCACATCAGTAAGGTGGTCACAAATACTGGTCTCTTGAGTGACCACATATGATACCCAGGAAAACAGAGGCCGTCAGAAATAGTGAATTAAAGTGAAGTTGTATATACAAAATATCCATAGCAGCATAAGAGAGGATTATCAGTTGTGCATTTATGTACTGTGTCCTGCAATGAACGTGACCAGAACACAAAAACACCAACACTATAATGAAAGCTAGATGTGCACCACAGCGGCGATAAACGTCTCAGTGAAGTAGTGCAGAATACTGTCTAGCAAGACAATTGTCACACTAGGCTGTTTATGATGACCTGCCTACAGACAAGTCTTTTCTGCATGTGTGATTACAGAGACGGAATTGTCGATACTGATGACAAATTACCCTACAAACAAACACAAACACACACACAAGAGAGAGAGAGAGAGAGAGAGAGAGAGAGAGAGAGAGAGAGAGAGAGAGAGAGAGAGAGAGAGAGAGACCATCAAGCCCTTTTTCTACAAAAAAAATGTTTCGTGGGATTCATCCATGACATACGCTTCCTCCAACTGCAATGAGTACGCACTGATGGCAGCGTTGTGCTTGTTCTGTTGATGATGCCGGCAGATAGCCTCCTTCCCTCGAACAGGCAAGGGCATCACTGAGCATAACACACCATCCAATAGACTGTAAGTGAAGACTTAATCCATCCTATAAGAACCAAAGGAAGGAAGACAGAAAGATTATGGTTTAACGTTCTGTAGACATCGATGTCATTAGAGACGGAGCACGACGTCGCTAGAGACAGAGCATGAGCTAGGAATGATTCAAGGACATCTTCAGTGAGATGTTAAACCTGAATGAATCCTTCATATCAAGCAAGATTCGAAAGAACGCCCTGAAGGCTAGCTGTATACATACGGTATGTAGAAATGGAATACAAAGAAGAAAATTTGTGGTAAGATCTTATGGGACCAATCTGCTTAGGTCATCGGTCCCTAAGCTTACACACTAATTAATCTAACTCAAACTAACTTACGCTATAGACAACACACACACCCATTCCTGAGGGAGGATTCGAACCTCGGATGGGGAGAGCCACGCGGACCGTGACAAGACGCCCCAGACCGCGCGGCTTACAAGGAAGTGTGAAAGTGTTAAATCAATAATGACAAAAGAGTCAGGCAAAGAAAATGAGGAAAAACTCATCGATGGATAAGTCGATGAGCAGTACGGAGAGGGAATAGAATAAGTGGTATATCATTATAATATATGTGGGTCAGGTCTTATGCCTTTTGTGCTTATTATTTGGCCCAAAAACTTTACATTGATCCTATCAGATTGTGATTTGACTAATTTGACTGTTATTACCTACTATAACCATCTAGCTGACAGGGTCTTGTGTGTTTGAAAACAGTCACACCATGTTCGCGAAATAGTTACCGTGGCATTTACATATACTAACACTTTATTCTTAAGATTTCAGCCATTGGCCTGGAATAATGCTTGAATTAAGATAGACACTGGCACAGACCAAACAATAGTACTTTAATCTTGATAACTACTGTCATCAAATCGGAAATCTGGATAAGGTCTTGATACTTCTGCTGGATGTATTTACCAGTATCCCGGTTTCAAATTCATGCTACTTATCTATTTTGTATTGGACAATCCAGCAATTAATTCATCAACTATGGGTGGTCTATTATCCCTCTCAGTTCAAAAAATAGTCTTCAGTGTTAGTTCTGACTGTACCCATACATTTCTGTACCATCACCTAAGGGCTGTTATAAGAGCTCTGAGACATCATAATTGATCAGTTATTTGGATTCCTTTTTTATCTCATTCTTCAGGGACACTGATGTAGGATAGGATTTCAACAAAAAAAAAGCTTATGTAGTTTTATTTTGAACTTACACACGAAGCCTGTCACCTCTCCAAGCCTCAAAGAAAACATTGTTCATTATTAATTCTTCAACAATGATACCAACTGCTCCTGCTCTTCTTTACTAAGAGTTAATACAGCCTTTAGAGCTGAACTCTCATCATTTCATGGTCCAATAACTGGAAATGTAACAGCATTATAATACATAGTGCCTGATATTTCTCTTACCTTCTTCTTCAATCAGCTGGACATTGATTTGTTTGATATGTGATACTAATAATGTAGGTTAATTAAACTCACATTGATGAGATTTGAGTTGCAACAATACTTCTTGTATAACACATTTACTTACTACTCCCATCAGTCTTATCAGATGAATGCCAACAACTGGAAATAAAGCCATTCTCCTCTAGGTATTCCTCTTAGTACAACGCTGATAACACTATCCAAATTAAAAATAATTTTCACTGGTACCCCTTCAATGAAACCCTGTCCGCCCCGGTAGCTGAGTGGTCAGCGTGACAGACTGTCAATCCTAAGGGCCCGGGTTCGATTCCCGGCTGGGTCGGAGATTTTCTCCGCTCAGGGACTGGGTGTTGTGTTGTCCTAATCATCATCATTTCATCCCCATCGACGCGCAGGTCGCCGAAGTGGTGTCAAATCGAAAGACCTACACCAGGCAAACGGTCTACCCGACGGGAGGCCCTAGCCACACGACATTTCCATTTTTTTTCAATGAAACCCTGTACAACTGGTACAAAATGACAATCCATCCGTTCCTCCCTTTCTTTCAGGAGTACTCTGTTTAGGTAATTTCCACCATCAAACCATGTTAATCCTGACCTAATCTTCATTTTGTTGTTGTTGTTGTTGTTGTTGTTGTTGTGGTCTTCAGTCCTGAGACTGGTTTGATGCAGCTCTCCATGCTACTCTATCCTGTGCAAGCTTCTTCATCTTCCAGTACCTACTGCAGCCTACATCCTTCTGAATCTGCTTAGTGTATTCATCTCTTGGTCTCCCTTTACAATTTTTACACTCCGCACTGCCCTCCAGTACTAAATTGGTGATCCGTTGATGCCTCAGAACATGTCCTACTAACAGATCCCTTCTTCTAGTCAAGTTGTGCCACAAATTTCTCTTCTCCCCAATCCTATTCAGTACCTCCTCATTAGTTATGTGATCTACCCATCTAATCTTTAGCATTCTTCTGCAGCACCACATTTCAAGAGCTTCTATTCTCTTCTTGTCTAAACTATTTATCATCCACGTTTCACTTCCATACATGACTACACCCCATACAAATACTTTGAGAAATGACTTCCTGACACTTATCAATACTCGATGTTAACAAATTTCTCTTCTTCAGAAATGCTATCCTTGCCAATGCCAGTCTACATTTTATATCCTCCCTACTTCGACCATCATCAGTTATTTTGCTCCCCAAATAGCAAAATTCCTTTACTACTTTAAGTGTCTCATTTCCTAATCTAATTCCCTCAGCATCACCCGACTTAATTCAACTACATTCCATTATCCTCGTTTTGCTTTTGTTGATGGTCATGTTATACCCTCCTTTCAAGACACTGTCCATTCCGTTCAACTGCTCTTCCAAGTCCTTTGCTGTCTCTGACAGAATTACAATGTCATCGGCGAACCTCAAAGTTTTTATTTCTTCTTCGTGGATTTTAATTCCTAGTCTGAATTTTTTTTTTGTTTCCTTTACTGCTTGCTCAATATACAGATTGAATAGCATCAGGGAGAGGCTACAACCCTGTCTCACTCCCTTCCCAACCACTGCTTCCCTTTCATGTCCCTCGACTCTTATAACTGCCATCTGCTTTCTGTACAAATTGTAAATTGCCTTTCGCTCACTGTATTTTACCCCTGACACCTTCAGAATTTGAAAGAGAGTATTCCAGTCAACATTGTCAAAAGCTTTTTCTAAGTCTACAAATGCTAGAAACATAGGTTTGCCTTTCCTTAGTCTTTCTTCTAAGATAAGTCATAGGGTTGGTATTGGCTTACAAAATGCTCGTTCGGCCTATACGTGAGTATTGCTCATCAGTGTGGGATCTGTACCAGGTTGGGTTGACAGAGGAGATAGAGAAGATCCAAAGAAGAGCAGCGCATTTTGTCACAGGGTTATTTGGTAAGCGTGATAGCATTACGGAGATGTTTAGCAAACTCGAGTGGCAGACTCTTCAAGAGAGGCGCTCAGCATCGCGGTGTAGCTTGCTGTCCAGGTTTCGAGAGGGTGCGTTTCTGGATGAGGTATTGAATATATTGCTTCCCCCTACTTATACCTCCCGAGGAGATGATGAATGTAAAATTAGAGAGATTCGAGCACACATGGAGGCTTTCCGGCAGTTGTTCTTCCCGCGAACCATACGCAAGTGGAACAGGAAAGGGAGGTAATGACAGTGGCATGTAAAGTGCCCTCCGCCACACACCGTTGGGTGGCTTGCGGAGTACAAATGTAGATGTAGATGTAGATGTAGATGTAGATGTATTGCCTCATGTGTTCCAACATTTCTACGGAATCCAAACTGATCTTCCCTGAGGTTGGCTTTTACCAATTTTTCCATTTGTCTGTAAAGCATTCGTGTTAGTATTTTGCAGCTGTGACTTACTATACTGATAGTTTGGTAATTTTCACATCTGTCAACATCTGCTTTCTTTGGGGCTGGAATTATTATATTCTTCTTGAAGTCTGAGGGAATTTCGCCTGTCTCATACATCTTGCTCACCAGATCGTAGAGTTTTGTGAGGACTGGCTCTCCCAAGACTGTCAGCAGTTCTAATGGAAATTTGTCTACTCCTGGGGCCTTGTTTTGCATTTCATCTTTCAGTGCTCTGTCAAACTCTTCACACAGTATCATATCTCCTATTTCATCTTCATCTACATCCTCTTCAATTTCCATAGTATTGTCCTCAAGAACGTTGCCCTGTATAGACCCTCTATATACTCCTTCCACTTTTCTGCTTTCCCTTCTTTGCTTAGTACTGGGTTTCCATCTGAGCTCTTGATATTCATGCAAGTGGTTCTCTTTTCTCCAAAGGTCTCTTTAATTTTCCTGTAGGCAGTATCGATCTTACCCCTCATGAGATAAGCCTCTACGTCCTTACATTTGTCCTTTAGCCATCCCTGCTTGGTCATTTTGCACTTCCTGTCAATCTCATTTTTGAGACGTTTGTATTCCTTTTTGCCTGCTTCACTTACTTCATTTTTCTATTTTCTCCTTTCATCAATTAAATTCAGTATCTCTTCTGTTACCCAAGGATTTCTACTAGCCCTCGTCTTTTTACCTACTTGATCCTCTGCTGCCTTCACTATTTCATTCCTCACAGCCACCCATTCTTCTTATACTGTATTTCTTTTCCCCATTCCTGTCAATTGTTCACTTATGCTCTCCCTGAAACCCTGTACAACCTCTGGTTCTTTCAGTTTATCCAGGTCCCATCTCCTTAAATTTCCACCTTTTTGCAGTTTCTTCAGTTTTAGTCTACAGTTCATAACCAATAGATTGTGGTCAGTGTCCACATCTGCCCCTGGAAATGTCTTACAATTTAAAACCTGGTTCCTAAATCTTCATAGATCTGTTTATTACAGCCTCTGGGTCCCAGTCGTCAACCAAGAACATTTCACTCTTTGCCACTAGCATTAATTTTGTTTTCTTCCAATTTGAAGAAGCCTTGTCATATTCTCTGCCTTTTTCTCTACCATTCCCATGATTATTTATTGGCGTTCACCACTTCTTGTTCCATTGTGTCCATTAAATCTTATCATTTTGCCTGTCTTGCCAACAATTTCATCCCATTCCACTCTATTAGTAAGCTCCTACTCATTTCTTTCTAATTCATGTACAAATTCACTTCCCATGGACACCAAATACTTTACATCTTCTATCTGACTATCTAGTGTGTGTGTGTGTGTGTGTGTGTGTGTGTGTGTGTGTGTGGGTGGGTGGACATACACCCCCACCTGCGTCATAAGCAATACCTCTGTCTGCCGACAACTCTTCCAGTGACATACTAAAGCCATAGCCTTGACCCTCAACAAGTAATCTGATAATACCTGTATAGAAATGATTTGAGAAGCCTCTTAGCTCTTTTGCTTTTCAATAGATTGGTAATACACTCCTGGAAATGGAAAAAAGAACACATTGACACCGGTGTGTCAGACCCACCATACTTGCTCCGGACACTGCGAGAGGGCTGTACAAGCAATGATCACACGCACGGCACAGCGGACACACCAGGAACCGCGGTGTTGGCCGTCGAATGGCGCTAGCTGCGCAGCATTTGTGCACCGCCGCCGTCAGTGTCAGCCGGTTTGCCGTGGCATACGGAGCTCCATCGCAGTCTTTAACACTGGTAGCATGCCGCGACAGCGTGGACGTGAACCGTACGTGCAGTTGACGGACTTTGAGCGAGGGCGTATAGTGGGCATGTGGGAGGCCGGGTGGACGTACCGCCGAATTGATCAACACGTGGGGCGTGAGGTCTCCACAGTACATCGATGTTGTCGCCAGTGGTCGGCGGAAGGTGCACGTGCCCGTCGACCTGGGACCGGACCGCAGCGACGTACGGATGCACGCCAAGACCGTATGATCCTACGCAGTGCCGTAGGGGACCGCACCGCCACTTCCCAGCAAATTAGGGACACTGTTGCTCCTGGGGTATCGGCGAGGACCATTCGCAACCGTCTCCATGAAGCTGGGCTACGGTCCCGCACACTGTTAGGCCGTCTTCCGCTCACGCCCCAACATCGTGCAGCCCGCCTCCAGTGGTGTCGCGACAGGCGTGAATGGAGGGACGAATGGAGACGTGTCGTCTTCAGCGATGAGAGTCGCTTCTGCCTTGGTGCCAATGATGGTCGTATGCGTGTTTGGCGCCGTGCAGGTGAGCGCCACAATCAGGACTGCATACGAACGAGGCACACAGGGCCAACACCCGGCATCATGGTGTGGGGAGCGATCTTCTACACTGGCCGTACACCACTGGTGATCGTCGAGGGGACACTGAATAGTGCACGGTACATCCAAACCGTCATTGAACCCATCGTTCTACCATTCCTAGACCGGCAAGGGAACTTGCTGTTCCAACAGGACAATGCACGTCCGCATGTATCCCGTGCCACCCAACGTGCTCTAGAAGGTGTAAGTCAACTACCCTGGCCAGCAAGATCTCCGGATCTGTCCCCCATTGAGCATGTTTGGGACTGGATGAAGCGTCGTCTCACGCGGTCTGCACGTCCAGCACGAACGCTGGTCCAACTGAGGCGCCAGGTGGAAATGGCATGGCAAGCCGTTCCACAGGACTACATCCAGCATCTCTACGATCGTCTCCATGGGAGAATAGCAGCCTGCATTGCTGCGAAAGGTGGATATACACTGTACTAGTGCCGACATTGTGCATGCTCTGTTGCCTGTGTCTATGTGCCTGTGGTTCTGTCAGTGTGATCATGTGATGTATCTGACCCCAGGAATGTGTCAATAAAGTTTCCCCTTCCTGGGACAATGAATTCACGGTGTTCTTATTTCAATTTCCAGGAGTGTAGATTGCTGTTACTCATCAGAAACCTTGTGTGCAGGTTCCCCTCAGAATCGATTCTGTCCAGTTTCACTTCTTCTTTAGGCTCATGCTAACCATCTTTTCTTTAGTTTGAATGGCCTTTGTAATTTCTCAAAATTATATCTCTCAAAATTATTTCAAACTGCTTGCCATTATATATCTTGCAAATTCTCTGGCTGAAGTTTCTTATAATAGTGATTATTTCAGAATGTTTTAAGTCAGAAAGCTGCTGGCGACCACAACAGTGCCTCACACCTGATACTGTGGCCCGGCCTGTTGCTGAAACATTCATCACTATGTGAGTAGCAGATAACTTGTTAACAGTTGCTAAGTATTCTGTTTATTTGTTGATAGGTCCTGCTGCAGTGTATGTCTTCTGTGGCCTTCTTTAAATGTTAAACATTCAAGGAAGTACATGCATTACACTCAGTAAAATCCAGTTCCTTTCTTCTTTGATCATCATTTTTTATTTTATTTTATTTATTTATTTATTTTTTTTTTTTTTCACTCTCCTTGTCACATTTGGTTTGTCTTCTTTCTCAAAATTCTCATTTACTTTTAAGCTGTGACTACTGAATCATAATACGATAACTTTCAATATCACTATTTCATTCGAAACAATTTCTTTTTCATTATCTTCTTTTGCATCCTTTTCAATGGTTATCACTTGCAAATGCTCTCAGTTCTCGCTTTTTTGGTAAATATTAGTTTTCTCTTAAAATTAACTTGCGATAATACTACAACAACTGAATTTTGGCCACCATATTGTACTTCTCAGTAGACTGCACCCAACATTTAGACAGGTTGCCCACCTGCAGAAAAATTTTTGCTGTTTAGCATAAATTCCACCCCAGAAAGGAGAATTCACTTCAGAAACTACAAGAAATGATACACCATATAGATTAACATTGCTTCATTAATAACTTTGTCAGCATGATTTGAAGTCTGAGACTGGCAATGGAATAAACTGAGAACATGACTAAAAAGACAGAAAACAAACAAGCATAATAAATAACTAGCAACACTATAATGTCATTGAATCTGAAATGTTTCATGCATTTTCATACTTCTTCATTACAATTTTTCATTAAGTTTTCATTTTGTTGTGTACTGCTATGATTTATACTTACCGAGACATAAAATGGAAAGAAAGCATACAGAATGTTAGATTTTAATGTTTCTCCCACAGTGTAGTCATTAGAGCTGAAGCAGCAGTTCTAGTAATAGTCTCACTGAAAGTGAAAACAATCGTAAGAAGAATGTACCGATAAACTATCGGAAAAAGGTTAGGTTTGATCTTCCAAAGCCACAACGTTCAGTTAACAGCAATGAAAGTGGCAGTGGTGTGATCCAATCTGCTGTGAGTGAAACATCAACAAATCGTTTTCACATTTTCGCTGATAGTCATGGTAGAGGCATGGCTGATATAGTGAAAAGCAGTTTTAATGCTGCCGATGTTTGTGGAATTGTGAAGCCAGGTGCTAAACTTCAAGAAGTTGTAGCGGGGTGTGATCCTGAAAAAGTAAAAAACGAGTGTGTGATCTTAATAGGTGGCTCAAACAACGTTGCCTGCAACGAAGGGAATGATGCCATACAGTCGCTCAGGAAGAAAATATCGGAGCTTCATCAGTAAGGTATTTGTTGTGAACATTCCACAGAGACATGACTTAATTCCACAGTCCTGTGTAAATGAGGCTATCTCACAAACGAACTCTAAGTTAGCAAAGTTGTATGTGCATTTTAAAAATACTTGTGTTGTAGATGTAAGCAGTTTTGGACGAGAATTATTTACAAGACACGGTATGCACCTGAACAGATCAGGAAAAAAAGCATTAGGTACCCGCTTAAAAACAAAAATATTGGAAGAAGTCCACAAATGTACCCCAAAGTTGGAACCAATCGCACTTGAATGGCTCCAACCATCAAGTCAGACTCGGTTTCAAACTCAAATGTTTCAGGAAATTGTTAGTAATGAACGTACTGTGTCTGTAGCTACAGATAATTTTTTAGGCGGAAGTTTAGATCTGTCTCTAATTCCAAAGAAATGATGATTTTTCACCAAAATCTGGGAGGACTTGGTAATAAAGTAAATGACATTACTGTTCTGTTAGAGGAACCACAAGGAATAAAAGATACTGATGTATTATGTTTTAGTGAACATCATGTGAAAGATATTGAAAGGTTACAGCTAAGTGGTTACTGTCAGGCAGCGCATTACTCAAGAACCGTCATGGAAAAAGGTGGAGTGGTAATTTATGTAAAAAACAACATATCTTACAATGCATTAGATTTAAAGAGCCATTGTATAGAGCAACAAATTGAAGTATGTGGTGTTGAGATTACTGTAAATGACTTCACGGCTGTAGTGTTAGCACTGTATAGAGCTCCCTCAGGGAATTTGAATGTATTTCTTAAGCACTTAGATTCTTTATTACCCATACTGTACTCAAAGTCCAAGAACTTGATAATTACTGGTGACTTTAATGTTGATTTCCTAAATGAGAGCAATAGTAAAGCTGATTTAGTACATTTAATGGAGTCTTATAATCTGATGGCAATAGTAGATTTCCCAACTAGGGTTACTGTTAACAGTAAAAGTCTGATAGATAATATATTTATAGATAAGTCTACATGCAATGAGATCACTGTACATCCAATCCTTGGCCTTTCTGATCATGGTGGTCAATTGCTTAGGCTCAATTACATCAGCGTGTGCAACAGTTCCGAGCATTCTTGGAAATCTTTTAGGATAATAAATGAACAGGGCCTTAAAAAATTCAATGATAGCCTAAAAGAGATAGACTGGAGCCGAGTTTATAGGGAAACAGATGTAAACAAAAAGTACAATTCATTTTTAAATGAATTCATGTCTGTATTTGAGTCCATCTTTCCCAAAAAAGTAGTTAGAAATAGTCATATAGGCAATGCCAAGAAGTCTTGGATCACTACAGGGATAATAACATCTTGTAGAACAAAGAGGATGTTATACAGTTCTCTCAGGACTTGTAATGATCCAAAGAAATGACAACACTACAAACTTTACTGTAGCATTCTCAAGAAGGTTATAAATAAATCTAAAAGTATGTGCATAAAATCAGTAATTGAAAGCTCAGAAAATAAAATTAAAACTATATGGAATGTAATAAAGAGGGAAACTGGCAGGACAACAGGGAACATGTCTCAGGTAGAGATTAAAACAGGGGACAGTATCATAAAGAAACCTGAGTTGGTTGCAGAAATATTTAATAACCACTTTTTGAGAGCAGCAGAGAAGACAGGCTGTAATGGTTCCATGGAAGAATCATTGTCCCTCCTACAGAAAGCTATTAGCAACAGAATCCCACAGTTATCCTTATCTCCAGTTACTGTAAGCGAAGTCATAAGAGTAATTAGATCATTAAAAGATAAAAATTCTGCTGGTGTGGACAATATTTCTAGTAAAATACTGAAACACTGTTATAAATTTGTTAGTCCTGTCTTATGCAAGATATACAATGCATCCCTACAAGATGGGATTGTCCCTGACAGACTTAAGTTGGCTGTAGTGATTCCTCTCTTTAAAAAAGGGGATAAAAGCATTGTTACAAACTATCGCCCAATATCCCTATTAACTACCTTCTCGAAAATTCTAGAAAAACTCATGCACAGGAGGATTGTAGACCATCTCAACTTCCACAGTATCTTAAGCAAAAATCAGTTTGGTTTTCGTGCCGGTCTTTGTACTGAACAGGCAATATTCTCTTTCAGCAACCAAGTTTTGGAAGCCATTAACAAAAAAATGTCTCCAGTGGGTATTTTTTGTGATCTTACGAAAGCCTTTGACTGTGTAAACCACCAAATTCTTTGGAAAAAGGCAGAATACTATGGTTTAGGTAGTACTGTTGGCTTGTGGCTACAATCATATCTACAGGATCGGAAGCAGACTGTAATGCTAAATGGCTCTTCTGGAGAACCTGCCTCATCTGAATGGGACACGATAACGTGTGGTGTGCCTCAAGGCTCCGTTTTGGGCCCACTGCTTTTCCTCATCTTTATTAATGATCTTCCTCTTTGTTCTGAGACAAACAGCAAATTTACCCTGTTTGCTGATGATACCACAATTCTAATTGACGATTTGATTGATCATGATCTTGAAAAAACTACAAATACCGTTTTTAATGACATCTTAAATTGGTTCTCCTCAAATGGTCTCTCACTCAATGCAGATAAAACTCATTATGTGAGGTTCCATACATCACAAAGTAATCCCGATGAAATTGACATAAAATGTAGAGAACAACCAGTACAGAAAGTTGAAGACACAAAATTCCTGGGTGCTTACATAGACAGTAAATGTAATTGGTCAGTTCACATTCTTCATCTATGTAAAAAACTTAGCTCGGCAACATTTGCATTACGGGTAATTTCTTCAGTGGCTGAAGTTGACACTATTAAGATTGCCTACTTTGGCTACTTCCACTCATTGATGTCATATGCTATCATATTCTGGGGGAACCAACCACTTGCGAAAAAAGTTTTCACCATCCAAAAAAAAGCAATCAGAATAATGTGTGGGGTCCATCAAAGACACTCTTGCAGGCACTTGTTTCGGAAGACAGGTATCCTAACAACTGCCTCACAGTATATTTTTTCCTTGCTGACCTTTGTGTGCAAAAATTATTCCATCTACCAAGACAACAGTAAATTCCATGGTTATAACACCAGAAACAAAAACAATCTACATTTAGAAATGAAACGTCTCACTCTGGTACAAAAAGGAGTTTACTACTCCAGCATTAAGCTGTTCAATGCTCTACCACTACATATCAAATGTGTTCATACAGAACTGCCAAAATTTAAACGAGTTCTCAAAGATTACCTGACAGAGAAATCTTATTATACTGTGGATGAATACCTGAAAGAAAATGTATACCATCACTAAACTTATTGTGTCTAGAAGTAGTTCAATTGATTTTATTGTGCATTTGGGCATTAGCACACTTTTTGTAACAACAGATTGGCTGTACATGTATTTACTCTTGTAGGCCTAATATCTGATTTAACTTTGTGCTCTTATCTTTAACCTTTATTTGAAACTCCTTTTTCTGTCAAATGGTTGTTATGTTATCTAGCTGACATTGTATCTGTTACTGTATTTATAGTACGTCTTACTTAAACTACGTACAATTTGCCATTGAATTGCCCTTGTATTTATTGTAAGTTTAAATTGAAACCTGTACAATTTGACACGTTCCATATCCTTGTGATTGACTCACTAACTGGATCTACGGAACAAGAAATAAATAAATAAATAAATCATTTCCTGAGGGGGGGGGGGGGAAGAGGAGGGGGCAGGGGTATTAGCTGTAGTCCTGTTGTGTAGTTATTTAAGGAAACACTGCAGAGCCTATATCAGACAAGCTATACAAGTCTTTGAATTAAATTCCTCTCAAATAGGAGTCAAATATTTTATCACTATCCCTGTGCCATTGTGTATGGTAAACGGAAGGAGGAAATGTTAGACCAAATATAATCTCATGGTCGAGTGGAACAACAGGTACTGGCAATATTAAAATTGTGACAGTACACACATCTAGAAAGTGACATGTGTTTTATAAATGAAAAACACCGAACAAATAAATTTGTAAAAGAAGAAACAGTATACGATCACATTTTAACAAGGGGTATCAAGTGAAATTTGAGACTGGACTGAGGACTTTTTGGTAGGGAGAATGCAACATTTATTTGGATGGAAAGTTGTCATCAGATGTAGAAGCAACTTCAGGTGTGCCCCTAGGAAGTGTGCTGGGACAATTGCTGTCCATTTTGTATATTAATGACCTTGCAGACAATATTAATAGTAGCCTCAGACTTGCTGTAGATGATGCAGTTATTTATAATGAAGTACTGCCTGAAACAAGCTGCATATATATTCAGTCAGATAGTGATAAGATTTTAAAGTCGTGCAAAGACTGGCAATTTGCTTTAAATGTCAAAAATATAAAGTTGTGCACTTCACAAAAGGAAAAAAATAGTATCCTACGACTATAATATCAATGAGTAACTCTTGGAATTGGCCAAGTCACACAAATACCTAGGTGTGACACTTTGTAGGAATGAGAAATGGAATGATAACACAGGCTCAATTATGGGTAAAGCAGGAGGTAGATTTCAATTTATTGGTAGAATACTTGGGATGTGCAATCAGACTACAATGGTGATTCCTTACAAATCACTCATGCAGCCCGTTCTAGAATATTGTTCAAGTGTGTTGGACCTGTACCGAACAGGACTAATGGAGGATATTGAACAAACACAGAGAAGGGTAGCACTTATGGTCAAAGGTTTGTTTGGTCTGTGGAAGTGTGTCACAGATGTCTGAAGAAACTGAACTAGCAGACTCTTGAAGATAAGCATTAACTATCCTGAGAAAGCCTCTTTCAAGAACTCGCTTTAAATGATGAGGCTAGGAATATACTACAGCCCCCTATGTATCACTCATAGGGATCGTGAGAATGAGATTAAGATAATTATAGCAAGCACAGAAGCATTCAAATAATCATTCTTCCCACCCACCATATGTGAACGGAATGGGAAGAATCCCTAATAACTGGTCCAATGGGATGTATCCTCTGCCATGCACTTCATAGTGGTTTGCAGAGTATAGGTGTAGATGTAAATTAATATGATGTTTTATAATGCAGATAACACTGCCAGTCTCAGTAAACAATGCCATTGTGGCCATTAGTGAATGCTTCGTGTACTCCACTTTTCTTTGTCTTGTGCTTCGCTCACTCTTTTCTTTTCATATTTTTAAATGAGTGAAGAAACTTAACCATGACTGTGTTCGATTATAAATCTCACATCAGAAGGGCTTGGTAATCCTATGACTATTATGTCAGCTGAACTTCTGCAGGAACACAGAATACACGTAGGCTGCTAACCCTGCAAGAGGGAGCCAGGTTTTGTTCTCCCACTCCAATCCTTTCCCCTCAGGTAGTGCAGGAGTTTTGTTTATGTTCACAGCTGTCTGCTTTGTTATAGTGTCCTCACTCCACCTAGCAAATGATTATCTCATCAGTGTGGCACCACTGTTGCCCGAGAAGTATGGAGCAGAGGTAGTAATAGCACACTCTCCAGTATTATTACAGAAGGAGCACTGTTACATGCTACATGTTTATACATTAACACTGAATGATATGCCCATTTAGAACAAGAACAGAAATAGGACATGTGGTATATCTCACCTTGGCTGCTCACATCACTGTCTGTCAGTACTCATAAAAGTACCTTCCCCAGTGATGGCTGCCATCTGTTGTGGACTATAATGTCAACTCTGATCTATCCTATGTCAACTAATTTTATTATATTTTTAATTCCCTCATCCATAGGAGAATCTCTCCTCCAGTAATCAGCACACTTTCTTGGTGTGATACATGGCTTTTCTAGTCTTCTGCTGTCACAAAAGTAAAAGCTAATATCAAAGCAGCATAAGCAAACTGATGGTGTGGTCTAAAGGGTAGCATTTTCGGTTAATAGTGCCAAAATCTACAGTTACATTCCCATTGACCACCTCAAATTTCTTCCCTCATGGAAAGGTACTGAAAGAGAAACATTTAGTCTTGTGAGGCTGACTGTAAAGCTGCTTCAGTGTAAAAGAAGCAAAATTGATGCACAAATAGCCAAAGTAGCGTAACATCAAACAGTTTGGACTGGGCCAGGTGACACCTGATTTTCAGTTATTTATTAGCAGAAAAAGCATCAGCCATTATTGTTTCAGGTTAGAGTGTCAGATGCCTAATCTGTAAAGAATTGCGCAACTTGTGCTTTATAATATTCCAGAGCAGTTCTATAGTGTTTTAGTTTAGATGGTAATGTGGCAGTAGGAAAGGATTATTTTCTTGCAAAATTTTATAAGTGGAATAAAGACCAGACAGTTGGCACTCCTTACTTAATGTCAAAAGTTCAGCTTCCCTTGTCTTTACGTATTTTCAATTTCTTTTAATCCATTTCTATAAGAAGTTTCCCTGTTATAGACACAGATATATAAACCAACCCTGCATTCACAAGGATGAAATGCTGTGCAGCTCTAACCCACTGACCACTTTCATTCTGATGTTCTGATACCTTTTTTTTTTTTTGGTATGCTCTTTCTGCAAGGGAGTTCTCTGATCTGCTCATAATGACTCATTCATTCTGGCATATTTTAAAATCTAATGCCACAGATGGAACAGTTTTCTCAGAATTTCTTTGCTAGCCTGGAAGTCCAGTTTGTAACAAAAGCTGTGAAGGTTTTACAGAGACATTGTTTCCTTGTACTGTTCATAATATTGGAGAGTGCTGTCTACTAACACAATTATCTACATCAGTGCAATATTTACTGTGACCATTTTGGTTATTCCTCTTTGAGGCACACTATCCCCCTCCTGTAGCTTAACTTTTGACCTGCAAACATTTGCTTTCACATTCTGTCACTTTTCTGTAGGTACTATCACGCCTTTCTCATTCAGATTGCCAGTAAAATTAATGACATTAACGCAAATTGACATGGCTTCCAGTCAAAGATATTTTCCACAGCCTCTATTCACGCTCGCACTGTGAGCTAATAACATGTGCTACTTTGGAATGAAACTCCCCTGTAGCTAGTCATGTCACCAATTTAGGTCCCACTATGGTCAGGTAACCATTTTCCATTGCCGAGTAATACACCTGACACATCTGCCAGTCTGGTAACAGAGTTATCTAAGTACCTTCATGTAACTAATTTCCATCCTCACATTGAATTCTGCATGAGATCAATTCCCAGTAAGCTGTACCATTTAAAAGAAGAATGGGATTGTATCATATCACCAAATATGAATATGATATTGTTTAGTGTAAATTTGTAACCATCTGAAATGAGTATATAAGTGGGAGTGAGGGGGGGGTGGGGGGGGGGGGGGAAGGGAAGAGGGTTGCATAGATGTAGATGCACACTGTATGAATGTATGTATGTGCAGAATATCCGAAACCCTGGGATTCATTTCAGTCAAACAGTCAAATTTGCCACACAAACAGATTACTTTATGAGCCCAAGCACTGTGTGGTTTATAACCTCCTAGTTCCCACAGAGTGGAGACATGGGCAGAAACATGTTTTTTCAGTTCCTGACATGTAGGCTTCAATGCATGACAGGCACATTTTTTTTTTAGTCGTATTGGCCCGCTTTGCAAAAAATGGTTTTGAAACCCTTGACATGTTGGCTAACCTGCATAAAACACGTATTGTGTTGGACTAGTTTCCACCTGCTTTATTCAGCTGTTTTTCTGTGGCTACATTTTCAGACACGAACAGTTGATATGAGTGGATCAGGGTAGGGACAGAGAGAGGTGGGCAAGAGGGACAGACAGGGAGAGATGATGCAGGAGGGAATGGTTAAAGAGATGGGACAGGAGAAGTTGGAAAGGGAGAGGGGGAAGGAAGGAGAAACATCGAGGGACAGAAATAGACAAATACGAAGGGGGCCAGGATGAGATAACAGAGAGACAAGGGAGGAGATGGACAGAGAGAATGAGAGAGGGAAGAAGGTATGTCGTGTGGATAAGTGCATATTTTATGGGGCCTAAAAATGTGGATGGAGGAGGTGATGGACACAGTGAGAGAGAGAGAGGAGAAGATGAGGTGGATGAGGTAGGTGGATGGAGGAAATACAGAGACATTGAGGGGGAGTAGGTGTGGGCAATGAGAGGTGGGAGGCGGGAGAAGGAGACAGGCCCACAGACGGGGGGAGGAGGAGATGGACAGAAAGGGAGAGAGGGGGTCGGAGAGAGAGAGGGGGGGAGTGAGGGAGAGAGGGGGGGAGTGAGGGAGAGAGAGGGGTGGGAGAGAGAAGGAAGAAGAGGGGGAGGGTGACAGGGGGGGAGACATGGGGAGAGGGAGGTGGAGGTAGAGGTAGGTAGGTGTAGGTAGAGGTAGAGGTAGAGGTAGAGGTAGAGGTAGAGGTAGAGGTAGAGGTAGGTAGGTAGGTAGAGGTAGAGGTAGAGGTACAGGTACAGATAGAGGTAGAGGTAGAGGTACAGGTACAGGTACAGGTAGAGGTAGAGGTAGAGGTAGAGGTACAGATAGAGGTAGAGGAAGAGGTACAGGTAGAGGAAGAGGTAGAGGTAGAGGGGGGAGGGGGAGAGGGAAGGGGAGGAGGAAGGGGGTGGGAGAGGGGGTGTGGGAGGGGGAGAGGGAGTGGGAAGGATGAGATGAATAGAGAGGGAGGAGGAGTTAAAAGGGGGGAGGGAGGAGAGAGAGAGAATGGAGGTGGATTATAGGATGCCAGAATACATGTATCTGATAGATGTTGCTCTGTTTAAAAGAGCTATTCTTCAGCACTAGCACACAATGTCAGCAGCTCTTAAGGACAAGCAGATATATGAATTCTGCTTGCACTATTCCAGTTAAACTACAAACATATTTTGAGCTTAAAGGGAAGGTATATTCTGGCTGTTTCACATCTCAGACAATACAGGGATTGCTGAGCAAAATTGACTTTTCTTAGGCAGTTTCAGGAAGATGGTGCAACTTACGGAAAGTACATTGAAAGGGTTTACATGATGTGTGTGTCATAACCACAGGTAACATAAACATCACCATAAAATTCCTTCAGCTCTTTAAACACAGTGTTGCCAATAATAGCAGTTTTATTTTCTGTAACAATACTATCTCATTGATACATTGCAATTACTAGTTTATTTCTGTCCCTGCAAACAACAGTCTACGAATTTTAATATTTTCTCTCAGCTCTTGGTATACATTTTGGTCAAATCTGTACAGCTGACCTGAACAAAGCACTGGTTAATGTACAAGATATTGCCTTTTTAAGAAAGATAGTGTTGATGTTATTCATAAGATGCAAATAATTTTAGAACATGTGTTAGAAGCCTTGATATTTCTATCATATTAATTGGTATGTTTACCTTCATCATTAAAATTAAGTAAAAAGAATGAACAAGACAATGTTGGGAAAAAGTTAATACTGTATTTTCAATATAATCGTACATTACATTTCAGAAGCACACATTCATAAAATATAGTTTGAATATCACCTTTTCGCCAAAATATACTGATCTCTCTGTTGATATGAGTAACCACAATCAATGTTATCATATATTCTATTGGCAGGATATAACTAAAGTAATCAACAGCATTGTTAAAATGTTGTGTCTCAAATTGTTCGTTTTAATGGAATAGCTTTCATGAAGATTGTTAACAGCAACAAAGTACATGGAGTTCAAATTTCTTACAAAATACACAGACTCATTTCCAATAATTATTCAAGAAGAAGAAATTGGGACACAGAATAAAAATGTGGAAAAATTTGGTAGGCAAAAACAAAAATATTAATTTTAAAAATGGGTTTGTCTGGACTTCAGTTTCCAATTAAGTATGGAATAGTTGTTTATAAATACTGAATGCAGCATATTATTCATTCTGATCAGTGAATTGTAATTTATAAACATGATTGTCAAGATTTCCCTTACAACTGACTTAATAATTTAGAAACTTATTTTATTCTAAAAGAAACACTAAAGGAAAAAAAGATACTTTCAAAAAATAATTCAAAGAATCATTTTTGATATTAAAATAGTAAACAAGATTCATATTTTATGACAATAAATCAAACATGAAATGGAATTTTACCCAGCAGTTGATATATCAGATGGACCATGGTGTGCTTGGAGTCAATACCAGACATCCAATTGATGGATAGAGCTATGCATGAACATATATCCATTGCCAGCTAGCAAAACAAGTGGGTAAGTAGTGCACTCATCTGCTGTATGGTAGGTCATTTAAAATTATTGAAGACTCTGACCTTCTAAAATTTTGCAAACAACACATTCAGTTTCAGAAATAAATCCTTTTAATGGCGTAAATGTTTAAATGCAGCAATACTGACCAAACAGAGGACAATAAAGATTAACTACATCAATGATGCCTAATTTTAATGTCAGAAAAGAAAATATTGTTGCTGACATTGATGACCTGAACCAGTGAGGTCACAAAGGTCCTTGCCTTCTTGTCCACAAACATGTTTATCAGAAATTCTGGCAAAGGTGTGGAGACAGTACCAAGAAATAGAATGTTTAAAAAAAATTAAGAATGACCTCCTGGGACAAAACTTGAGTTTGGAAGCATTACTATACACTAGGATCTAAGCAATGCTCAAGGAGTGGCACGAAGGGTGCATTGTATATATGCATTGTGTAAGAAGAAGTTACAAGGAAAATAGGTTGCATCCATGTTTTGGCATTCTGGTGGGATTTATTCAATTCATTTTCATGACAGCTCAAAGAAAGTGAATGCATGCCAATGCCAACAACATGTGGCCAGAAGTAGTTATACAGGTTGTATTAAAATGCAGGTCTGCCAGAATAAATTACCGTATTTACTCGAACCTAAGCCGCACTTTTTTTCTGGTTTTTGTAATCCAAAAAAACCGCGTGCGGCTTAGAATCGAGTGCAAAGTATGCAGAAGTTCTGAAAAATGTTGGTAGATGCCGCCACAACTAACTTCTGCCGTCTAATATATGTAACACTACACAGGCATGCTTTGCAGACACAAAGATAAATACTGGCGCCAAAACCTCTGCGTCAGTAAATAAATTAAAAGAAAAGCTAGAAGAATGTAAACATTATACCGCGTATTCTTTCGTGTTTGCTGCTACCTCATTTAAATCCTGTCTGCGTAATAAACTACGAAACTAGAGAGAGACAACAGCAAACGCGGAAGAATATACATATTATGTCATGTTTATATTCGTATTATTCTTATGCTGAATAGTGATACAGTCATAAATGAAGCACGAATCTAAGATGACTAACATCTGTGCGGAATGTAATGTACTAAAGTGGCGTCTGCAAAGATTTTCAAATGGAGAAAAATTTTCGCTAAAGTCTCATTCGGAACAAATTCTATCATACGCCGTCTATTATTTGGTTCTTGTTGATCACTATCAAAGAAAGCAGCAGTGTAAATAACAACAAATAGCAGTCTCTTGCCGTTGTTTCGGTTAGAGACTATTAGTCTCTTTTTTTTTTTATTGTAAGTGGCGGTAGCGCGCACAAAAGGAAGCCATGCCGCGAGCGGCGACAGGCCGTAAACACGCACTATCAGAATGCGACAAACAGTGCACGACACAGTACAGTAATGAATTTTTAGCTTAGAGTGAACAAAAAAAACACCTATAACAAAGAGAACGGCACTTATCAGGTCGAAGCAAAAGAAGCAATCGATTCAAACCAGACGAAGCACGTGAAAAATGAAAGGGTACCCGTATAAATACGGACGGAGCACTTGACATATAGCAATGGCTACCTGGTAAAGCTTAAGTGCTAAGCTTACGACTCGAACCACACTACTGTAGCTGTATCGTCATTCTTTCGACCTAAATTGTGTCTCGTATTACAATGGACTAACTTTGTTTCCATTTGGAGGTGCGGGCCAAAACTTTTCTCTCCCCTCGATTTCGAGTCTGAAATTTCACGTGCAGCTTAGATTCGGGAATTTTTTTTTTTCCCCTTTATTTCGTTCTCATTTTTCAGGTGCGGCTTAGATTCGAGTAAATACGGTAACTGTAAATGAGTTCCTCACAATTAAAATTTAATTATTCTTATAATTTCCCTCTTTTGTCCCATACAACATATGAATGGGAAAATAGTTATTTCATGGAAGCACAAGAGCAGAATATTTCACACCCATCTAATTACCAACACCTGCTCATTTATTTACAGTGTCAATCAATAAATCACCTAATCCAAGGAAAAAATGGTTTGAAAATCAATTTCATGTATAAATATTAATTTTATACTTCTTACAGAGTGGGTACTCTTAAAAACATCTGTTCAATTTTGATTTGTTTCTTTAATTTATAAAATGTATGCACAAGATGTAATTATGATCTCTGAAACATGAACACAATCTTGTATCATCTGTTGGCAGTCTGCATTTGGACAATTAGACACACAACTGAGTGCCAAACAGTGCTGTGCACCAATTATAGGTGAAGAACTGTTTCGTTATGATAAAAGTAAAAACATATAAAAAATTCTGATTAAATTATTCAGACAAATTGGTATTAAAAATTATAGCAAACAGTTAAACACCATTGTAAAGAAGAAAAGCAAAGGAGAGCGGCCATCACAGGGAAAATTTGTCAAATAACATTGTATGTTAAGCAGCAAAAGCAATTTATAGTACATTAGATAATTTCACAACTAACAGTATTTCTACTTGAAAAATCATTTGTGGCTTTTTGAATCATGGAATTTGCCTTTGTTTTATAATGAACAATAAATGCGTATATAGTAACACAATCACTATTAAAAAAAACAACAATTAATGTAAATATGAAACACACATAGGTATCAGCAATTTATGCAGTTAGTGTGATTATATCTTTCCCATGTAAATCAATTATGAGCAGTTAAAACATAAATCATGGTAATGTCAAATATTAATGTACAATCAAAAGCAAAGATTAGATTGAAAAGGATTTTTACACTATAAAATCCTATTTCTTACACGTCTAATCTCCTTTAATGTTCTAAGGAAAGACATTACATGTATTTTTTCCATTTCTAAATAGAAATAAAAGACATGTTTTCTTTCCTGAAGGCAGCTTTGGCCAAAAGCTATAATGTGTAACAGTATTTTCACTGTATCTGTCTGCAACTAAGTGGGTCATCTTAACGGTTAGTAGCACTCTATCCTTTTGCTAATATTGTAGACTTGCACTTCCATTAAATGTAACTAGGTACTTTTCATTTTAAGACCAGGCACACAAAATTTAGGTACCGAACAAAAGAATACTGTGTCCTAGTTTGCACTGTATGCACACTACTTAAATAATGTTTATATGTCTTAACATTTTCAACATACTTTCCTGACACACTATTATAATACCAATGATTCAGTACTATTTTACAGGAAGCAAAAAATTAAACAGAGATAAAAACAGAAAAAAGTTTAATAATACAATATTATTTTTTGATGAGATTACTATCTAAATGTTGTATTTTAATACCAATGATTCCTGATAAATTATATGGCAGTAAAGAGCTGTATTCCACATGTCTCATGGTTTAGATAATCTTGGACTTGTTCACTGTCCATTACACATCTATTTTACCTTTATCTTCTAGAGGTTAGATTAAATAACAGAGTGTGCAAGGAAGTTTCAGCTGCTTTGCTTTGGGATACAGATGCTGACAAGTGATAAATGAAGGCCCTTGCACATGCCATTAGGCAATCAATATAACTTGCCCACTCACTTCCACTTTTTTTTAAATATACAGAGTCAAAGCATACAAGATATTGGCTACCTGTGATGTTTAATTATATCCTGCTCTCTCTATTTCCTGATTTAATCTAATAACAAACATGTATTCCAAACTGTTCACTTTATCCATACTGAACAAGCTTTTCTCTCTCTTAATGCCACAAAACAGAAAACAACTGGCAAGTACATACCAAGTGTAGAAATTACTTACATGTTAACCTGTCCATCTAATGCTCAGTCTACCTCCAGGTTTGTTTCAGTTAAGTTTTGCGTGTCATTCTTTAGATCACTTTACTTCAGAAACGTTTATCTATGCTCACTTCTTATAGCAAACCACCTTTCTTTCATTTACATTAGACATTTATAACTTATTTGTGAAGTCTTCATAAAATATGCACTTCTTCGCAGCCCTACATTAGTCAGAATATCTCTCTCTCTCTCTCTCTCTCTCTCTCTCTCTCTCTCTCGTGCGCGCGCACACACACACACACACACACACACACACACACACACACACACACACACACACACACACACACACAGAGAGAGAGAGAGAGAGAGAGAGAGAGAGAGAGAGAGAGAGAGAGAGAGAGTGAGTTTTCAAACAGCTTGCTCAACACATTTTTTCCCACCATATACACCAATCAGGATTTGTGAGTATGTGATTTAAAATACAACAAATAATAATATGCCAAAATATCCCTACACTGTTGTTGAAATAGCAGTAAAAAAGGTTGAAGCTGCAAATAATTATGAAATAGAAATGATACCCAAATACATGGATTTACTTTCTGTAGCTTACATGGAAGCCTGTAGGTACCTTACAAGTATCTTACCTTTAATGCTGCTTTGTTAATTTGCCTGCAGTAATTGGTGAATAATATAAGTTACAAGGTTTTAAGTATGATGAAGTTTCAGTCTATAATAATTTCTGTAATGTGGAACATAATGCATTCTATAAAATATACATTTACCATCAATTCCAACGACAATCTAGGTATATATAAATGCATATGAAAAAAGGAAAGAAAAAGGAAATTGTATAAATTTCACACATCAGTATATTGTAGTATTCATAATAATAATGCTTTAATGAGATGACATGAAACCATCATCTAAAGAAGGCAAAGAATGCCGTAACTTATCAATATGAAGGCTTTCAACGAATAAAATTACTCACATATCACGTTTGCACATTATCAATTACTCGATCACAGCAGTACTTACAAAAATGCCATTTGCTAATGGATCTATCACCTTCAAAGTTAAAACATTGAACATTCAATAACTTTCTATATTTCAGTTATTATCAGGAAGACATAACATCTAAAGCATGCTACAAGATAATGAGGCCTGCTTGTCATTTTTTTTTTCAGTTTTTCATATTGTTTTCAGTCAATTCTTGTAATTAAAAACTAACTCCCCCAAGAATTCCACCACTAGCGTAATTACAACAAAATATTAATATATACTTTTTAAATTTTAACATTTAATATATTTTTATGACAACAATATGCTGAAAGAGATTCTTTACACATAAATAGATGAACAACTGCATACTAACATATATTTCTGTGAAATTATCTCTCTCAAAATGTCCCTTTTGTGTTTTGCCTCAATTTCTCCAATAAAATATTAATCTCAGCAAAATGATGTAATAATAAAAATCAATTTAGAAATCATTATCATATTTGCCCATTAAACAGCTCAAATTATTGAATTGCTTATAATAGGCTGATCAACAGAAATGTTACAAAATATCCACCATTCTTCGCTGCAAAGATTTGTCTTAAGTTAAAAAGCAGACATCGAACAGAAAGGCAAAATACCAATCCTTATTCCTTACACAAGCACCTTTTCTTAATGCACTTACAGTCCATGAAATATTTTACTTACTAATACTGTGCTTTGTGTATATGAGGTTATTCCATTATATGCTAGCACACTACAGTAGCTCATACATTCATAATAAGAAAAAGAATGTTCGCAGCCAAAATAGCAAAGATCAGTACAGAGATTAACCTTTTTTCATTTTTACAGAATACATATACGATTACGAGCATTATATTTATTTGCAATTTTTTGTAACTTCCAGCAACTCAAGTCATCTAAATTATGAAAAAACCATCGATGAAAATGGAATTAAGACATGAAAATAATTTTCAGTCTTTAAAAACATTGTCCTATTTCTTGAAGACAATTTCATAATGGTAATTTCAATGAAAGGAGAAGAAAAAAACGTTACATCAATCCAAAACTTCATTACTGAAGAGTGCTGTATTATCAGCACGCCATTCATGTTGACAGATAATTCGCACATGATACATTCTTTAAACTACAATCATGGCTTAAATATGATTTGGCAATGACAGATCAGACTTGTGAATGCCCTGATAAAAAACAAAACAGTTATTTAGTTTCAATTCTAACAATTCATTCACCAACACTGAGGGCATAAATTTTTGTACTTTAGTGCTTAAAGTATATCCTATTAATTACAATAACTTTTGCAAGCATAAAAATATTATTTATTTTCGATGAGTGTTTGCAGCTGCAGCACTAAATCTCTTGCAAGATTTAGTATGAGTTTCACATTATGATGTTCAGCCATTTCTGAAAGCAGAAAAGCATATTGAGGTGATGAAAATATTACACCGAGGAACAATAATATGGAGGTGGAGGTTGCTTTCTGCAAGATTATGTGATGTAATCTCTGAGAGAAATGTTTCAACTGAATATTGCTATTCTAAGATATCTTCTGTGAATACCACGTTACAAAAAACCTTCAATCATAATAGCATATATACTATCATACACAACAAACAGACTTCACAATAGAAGTTGGATGAGAATGCAGAAGCATATTATTAAAACACAAAATGAAAATCAGCATTCGATATTAATATTTGATAAAGAAGAGAAGTATCTATCTAGCCGCAAGTAAAAGCTATTCACCTAAATGAGTAGAATACCTGAAGCAAAACTGGTACACACATAAATTTTTAAAATAGGCTACCATGTTCTTTACTGATGTTCTCTAAACTGGAAACGTACCCCACAATTTGAAAAAAAGCAAAAATCATACTCATCTTAAAACCAGATAAACCAAATGACAAAGAGCAAAGTTACTGACCCTTCGCTTAATTTGAGCAGTACATAAACTTTTGGAAGGTATAATGTTTAACAGGTCCAGCCACAAAATTTTGCAAAAGCTCCCTACCGAATAGGTAGTAGTCTGCCCAAATCATGCCCAAATCACAGCTGCACCAATTAGGTTCTCTCATGGACAAGCTTTATTGAAGCAGGAGTTCAAAACAAACAGAAGACCTCAACTATGTTTATAAGACTAACAGTAGTTTATGATACTGTGTGGAGGCAAGGGGTAATATTCCAACATTTACAAACCTCATCAACTTTCTCACTGCTGTGTTAAGCACTAGAAGGTTGCAAGTTCTAATGAACAATAAGCTGGGACTTCTAATGAAGTGTGGCAACATCAATCACATGATGAACCACAACAAGTGAATAGAATTCTCTCTGGAGTACAAAAGCATCATCTTTTCCACAATCACGCCTAATAGTGTCTAAGAATGAAAAACTAGATGCTTTTGTAACATGAAATTTCAGGCTCTACAACTTTTATAATTTGACAAAATGGAGTAGCCATTTTTTAGTTACGGGCATGGGAGCCAACATTTTAGCAGAGTACAAGTGTGTCCCAACACACATGCACCAAACACTTCTAACAATGGGCCTCCACAGCCAACCACCTGTGCATGTGCTACAACCACCCGTACAATGTGCTAACGTTAACACAACGTCATTGGCAACTACAACTGAAATGAGTATGTGACCATAAGCACTGGACTTTGATGCAGTGGTAGAGCATTGCACCTTCTTCATTATGCCGATGGGAGGGTGTGAAACCATCATTTCATGGGGAAACAGTTCTTTGACAACTGTACTGTGGGATGTAGACAAGCAGATGACAGCTCCATTATGCTCTGGGAAACATTCACATGGGCACCCACAGGTCGAGTGGAGAACAAGCAAGGCACCATGATAGCAACTGAGTATTGTACACTGGTTGGAGACCATGTACACTCCTTCATAATGATCACGTTTCCAAACAGCAGTGGCATTTTTCAATAACATAATGCACCATGTCACAAGGCCAAGAGTGCAATGGAACGGTTTGTGCAAGAGGGTGGCGAGTTCCAATTGATGTGCTGGGACACCAGCTCACCAGATCTGAACCCAGTCAAACACATCTAGGATGTGTATACAGTGAGTTCCCAAAGTGGTGACCTAAAAAGAAAGAAACCGAGAAACATATATCGCTGGAAGAAATGGATTTGCTGACCCAAATATCAACATTGAAAGTTAAGATGGAACAGAGATTTTCACCAGACCCAGGATCCTCAACAGTTAACTTGCCACCAACAAAGACTATAGAGAATAATATTCGGTGGGGGAATGGAAACATCCAAAGCACAAATGTTAAGTTTCCATCATTCTGGATCATGGGACCTTAGCTTTGGTTCACACAGGCTGAGTGTATTTTTCAGCAACACAAAATGTTCACAAGTGCTGATAAATTCATCATAGTGGTCACAAACTTGAGTTCGGAATATGAGGGACAAGAGCCCATTACACACACTGACACCCTTCACAATATTGAGGGTGCTACGGTTACAAAAACTTCCAGCGAACATCCGTACTGTCATAGCAGTTACAGTACTTAGCTAAGACAGCAGACATTGCACAAAAGCCTCTACAGATGTAAAAATTAATGCTAGACAAGAAGAAGGGCTGGGGCAGATATGGAAACAGACAAGAATAGTATGAAATCCATAACAAACACAAAGGATTCATATTTACGTGCTGACAGGACACATTGTGGAGCAGCTGGCAGCACAAGTGGCCAAGCTCAATGCGCAAGTAGCTACCCACCAGCAACAGATACATAATCACAGCTGGAAGAAGTGGAAGAATACTGAACCACAACTGTCGACGGGACAATGGTGCAGGTATCACAAACATTTTGGGAACATTACTCACCAGTGCACTTAACCCTGCAGTTACTTAAACTGCAAAGATGGATGTTAAAGGGCACAGACACTCATCAGCAAGCACACAGGTGCCCAGAACATTATAAAATAATGTAAGTACAAATGCAACATTGCCCTCAAGCAATAGTTTCAATGACTGACTGTGCACAACTATGCTCTGGGTGATAAATTTCTGGTAGACACTGTCAGAAATCAGTGTATATTCAAGGAAAGCTACAGACACAATGAGAGCAACAACACAACATGTACTGAGCAGTCAACAATTCGAGAATCTTCACATACAGTGGGAGACAATTGGAATTCAACTGAAATAAAATTTTCACCCTTCATGGAGGTTCATAGTCACAAATGTCCCTGGTCCTATCATAGGTGCAGATTTTCTTCATTTTTACTGAAACATGCTGGATTTAGTAAACTGTCGATTGGAGCCACTTTTTATAGAAGAAGTATTGTCTACAATGCCTTCTGAGTTGAGATTCATACAGTGCGAGGAGACTGTGGCTTGCCACAAGAAGATATCTGGTTCCCCTTCCACACCATCCACATCAGGATTCAATACTGCGATTTCATATCCACAATGATGTTAGGCACATAGGTGCACCACATAAAAAGAACTGTGCGACTCCCAAGCACTTATGGAACCCATAAGTGCCACTTGTAAATGAAAGCACAGCACACAGCATCACATCCATAGACCCAAGGACAGCCTGTCTCCTGTTGTCCACAATGCCTGCCTTCTGAGAAGCTGATCATAACGCAGGCCGAGTTCAGCCAGCAGCTAAGAACAGATATTGTAACTAGATATAATAGTGCATGGGCATCATCAATTCAGATGGTTCCAAAGAAAGATAAATCTTTGAGGATATGTGGTGATTACAGAGCACTCAACACATGATCAGTTCTGGTTCAGTATCCCACAACTAACATGACTCACTTCCACAACTAACATGACTCACTTCGACAATATCATTAGTCACACAACAATATTCAGTTTGATAGATAGTGTGAAAGTGTATTCTCAAATTCCATTGGCTCCAGTGGATATTTAAAAAACAGTAGTGACCACACCCACTGGACTTCTGGACTTTTTGAATACCATTTCATGCCATTTAGTCTCAGGAATGCTGCACAGACTTGGCAGAGGTTCACGGATGAAGTGCTATGAGAGCTGCCTTTTTCATTTTGTTACAGGGATGGCATTTCAATATTCTTTGCTTCAGACTACCTGCAGCAGCTTTTCTGCTGGCTCCAAGATTATGGCATCATTATTAATGAAATGTAGTGTGTCAGGAGAAAGAGTGAAGTTCATTTCCTGGGATACCAAGTTTCAGCAGCAGGGTTGGCACCATTAGTTGAATGGGTTAAAGCAGTGCAGCAAATGCCTCTTCACAGTACAAACACAGACCTTTACAGAGTTTTGGGCATGCTAAATTACATAGATGCCACTCACAATGTTGCTCACCGGAAAGAATACTGCAGGCAATCAAAAGGTCCTGTGGACTTCCCAGGCCAAAGCAGTATTCCAGGACCTCAATTGGGCCAATCTATGATCTGTTCATTGGGACAAGTTACCAGCAGAGCAGTATGTTGATCCTTTTCCAAGCAACCTTCTCCAGGATGGACGCACGGGATGACAACTCATACGAGTATCATTTCCAAAGGTCTCACAAGAAATCTGGTGAGACAAGGCAAGAGGTGAACAATGGCCCTGTATTCCAGAATCATATCACTAGCAAGATTTTGAAGCACTGCACAATGTTACACACCCAGATCAGAGAGCTACAGCTAAGATGGTCACTGCCAAAATGGTGTGGTCGTGGGTTCAAAGAGATTGTCAGGCATGGGCATGTGCATGTTTAACATGCCAACAAAACAAAATTGGAAGGTATGTATTCGCACAGATTGCTCAATTTCTGGCATCTGCTGGCAGGTTTTCACATCTCAACATGGACACTGTCGGTCTGTTGCAGAGCTCAGAAGGACAAAGGTATTTATTAATGATGGTTGATCATTTTATAAGTCACAATACTCGCCGGTATATGGGCAGAGTCAGTGGTGAAAGAACTGGTACACACATGCTTCTCTAGATTTGGCCTCCCATATGATACCACCACAGATAACAGAAAGCAATTTGAGAGACAACTATTCAATGAGCTCATGCTGTTATGTGTCTGCAACCACCTGTGCACGACAAGCTACCATCCCACCAGTAATGGCTTGGTGGAACATTTCCATTGCACACTCAAGACGTCGCTAATGTGTAGTTTGTCTGAATGGATGGAAGCACTTCCCTTTTTATAATTGGGATAACACACAGTAAAAGACGGGAATATTCAATGATCTCCAGCACAACCAGTTTACTGTGAACAACTGTGAGTTCCAAGGGAATGAATCTTGCCAGACCTCACACAGCAAATGGAACCACTGTTTTGTATGCAGTTTGCACAATGACTCATTGATCGACTGAAGTACATACAACCAACAAACTACATCACACGTGGTAAATGGCAGGTACTGATGCACAAGGACTTAGTAATGATGTCCCATGTGTGGCTTCAGGATGATGCAGTTCATCCTCCAGTTTCTTCTCCATTTGCTAGTCCTTACATAGTGATAAAAAGGGCAAGTCACACCTTCAAAATCAATAAACACAGGAGACAGAACAGTTTCAATTGACAGACTCAAACTAACATACACAAATGAGGGTACCCTTCTTACTCAGCTTGAGACGTCACTTCCTAAGAAGGAAACTGACAAGCTGATGGACAGTTCCATAGAACAGGCAACAACAGACACCAAACCTGACACTTCAGCCAGTGGACATGAGCAATCTAGGCATACGCCCATTGCTTGCACAAGGACTGGCCATCAAGTAAAGTGCAAATTTACACACATACCAGGAGTGTTTGGCTTTAAAAAAGAAAGTGGGGCTGATGTGGTGAATCAACCAGATGATGTACCACAGTTGAATGTTGTTCTATTTGGACTGTAAAAGCATTATCTTTGCCAGAGTCAGTGTAATAGCTCATATTTGCTTTATTATGTTTGTTCTTCTAAGTGTTTGTTTGCAAGATAGGAATAAATAGTTATTTGAAGTAACCCTTCACAGTCTTCCACAAAAAATTTGTATATGGCGAGTTCCAAAAGAAGTTTAATAATGTCTCCTTCCACAAGAATCAGAGCTAGTGCCTCTTCTGTTTTTTATGCATATATCAGATTAGCCTAAAGACAACATCAAGAAAATTTGATATGCTGACGACTGGCCTCTTGTTCCTAGTCAGAAAGACCTGGACATCATTGAGGGTGTCTTAAGCAAAGACCTACAAATTTTTGACAAATACTTCCATCATTAGAGGTTACAGCTGAGAGCTGCCAAAACAGAAGCCACCAGCTTTCACTTTAACAAGATCATCTGTAAGGAAATAAAGGTATATTTTGAAGGAAAACAGCTGAGGCATAACAGAAGTCCATGTTATCTAGGAGCCACTCTTGACAGGTATGGCATGGGGTTCTTCAGTTCCAACACTAAGAACTTCTGCCCTTTGACCGGTGTACCCTGTAGCAGAATATTGCGCTGCACTCTAGATCAACAGCCCGTACGACAGGCTTGTTGATTTGCTGTTCAACTAGACTACGTGTACCATTACAAGAACACTAAAAATTCCGGTTTCCTATTCTCGGCCATATTGCTTCCCAATTTTCATGACAAGAATCTGCCCTCAAGTGTGACTTTACAAAAATAGCTGCTGACCTTTACCTCCCTATACACAAGGACATTCCTGCACTTAATAAAAACAGACTTTGCTCCTGTCTACCACCTCTAAAAGGGGCAAAGTTTTTGGTAGACAATGGAGTAACAACAACAGACAGATAAACAAAAATATGTCATAACACTACTCCACAACAGCTTAAGATGCCCTGCATCTCGTCCAGGTCGCCAGGTTTTGAAGAGCACCCCAAAATCTTATCTATGCTCAACAGAGTAAGGATAAATAGTGGAAGATGTGCTGAATCAATATTCAAATTTGGACTGAAAATATAGCCCAGCTATGACTGTGGTGCAGAACAACAAACTGTTCAGCATAACATACATTCATGCCCCAAATGTTCCTTTTCCTGATGACCCACAAGAGTTTCTGATAGCAACTAAGATATCTATTGAATATATTCAGCAATTGGATATATGCCTGTGGCTTTCTATGCTTTGTTAATATTGTAAATTTAATTAATTTATAATTACAATTTTTTCTGTGTGTTAATAAATGTACATGTATTGTTAAAGGAAAAATGTTTTTTGTGATGTGATACTAACCATACCCTAGATAAATAAATAAATTTCAGTTGCCTGAGACTGCAGACGTGTGTGTGAGTTGTGTTTGTGTGTGTGTGTGTGTGAGAGAGAGAGAGAGAGAGAGAGAGAGAGAGAGAGAGAGAGAGAGAGAGAGAGAGAGTCTATTGTTGAAAAAGGCCTTAATGGCTGAAAGCTATAATTGTGTGAATCTTTTAGTTGTGCCAATCGCGACAGCATCTCCGCTATATGGTGCGGAGCAACTTTCCTTCTCTAATATTGTTACATTCCATCCTGAATTTTCCATTGTTAAATTGATGAAAAGTGACACTTAGGAATCAGATTTTATATGGTTAATTTTTCAAAGAAAGGAAATTATGGGAAACAGGAAAGAATGATATTTATAGGTGCCAGAGGATGGGAATGGTTACTCAAAAACCTACAGCAAGATCAAACCTTACGGGGAAATATAATTACATAAAATAAAGGAAATGCAACCACTCGCCCATAGCTGACTGGTGTGTGATACACAGAAACACTCAATACAGTATTTACAAAAGCTTCTGAGCTCTAGCTCTTTCTTCAGCAAAAACACACAAACACACACACACACACACACACACACTTACAAACCATTCAGACACCCAGATGCTCCCAATCGCAGCAAGCTTGACTGCCGATAATGATTACCGAGGGCAGTTGCCAGGGCAGATGAAGGTGCAGAGTGGGGAGTGGGTAGGGAAGGACACATGGGGTGAGGAAAGGGCAATGGAACAGTGTGAGAGTAACTAGTTGCTGCACGAAATGAAATGGAGCTAAGGGGAGGAAAGGAGATGAGGATGGTGATGAAGTGGGAGAGTGATGGAAAAAAATGAGAGAAAGACGGGTCAGGGGAGGGAGGGAGGGCGGGAGAGGGAGAGAGAGAATATGACACTAGTGAGGTAATTCAGTATGTATATGGAGATGAAATGAAAATCTATTAATCATTGGTGATTGAAACACTGTAGTAGGGGAAGGGATGCAACACAAAGTTATCAGAGAAAATGGGTTCAGTAGTAGGAATGAGAGAGGAGAAATACTAGTTGAGTTCTTAAAAAAATTTCAGCTAGTAATAGCAAATACTCTCTGGAATGAATTTTCATTCTGCATTTTCCTGAAGATTAAATGCAAAACACAATGGAAACCACAAAAATTAATTATTTCTATAGAATGCAAGCAATAATTGAAAATGAAAAGAAAGGGAAATGTAGTAGTTTTCCATAGAGTATGAAGAAAGGGCACAGGCCAAAATAATGAGGAAACCAAATTGAAGCAGTAAAAATATTTGAAATCAGGCAAACACAAAGTCTCTTTCATTCTGCCCTGCATCTCCCTATCCACCTTGTCGCTTCTGTTTAATATTGAGGGGAAGGGAGTAAGATTTTCTTCCAGTTGCCACCATTGTTTAGAAACACAGCTGATGATGGTTCTGTCCATCATCCACACTGCAAGATTAGTGATGACGTCACACACAGCTGTGCTCTCATTTTTGAGCTGTCAAAAAAAAATGGTGTTACAATACTGTAATTCAACAGTAATTTGTATTTCATATACAAAACATGCATTCCCCACATTTGTTTAGATCTGTCTTTCAATTTGATAAAGTTATTCTAAAATTAATGATTTCTCTAAATATCGTGAAACATGTTTAGATTGGCTACACTTCATTTTAAGCACTCCGTATAAATTTTGTTATGTTGTGCAGAATAGAAATTCACAGGGATGTGTGGTTTAGGAATAGTGTTAAGGTGTTACTCCAGGCAGAATGAAAGGAAGTCTTTATGAGTTCTTCTACATCCAACCATGCCATGTCTTTAACAATTTCCTGCACCTTTGTTTCACAGACTAAGACGATAGTTTTCACTGTGCTTCACTCAGGGAAAGATCCTGGAATACTACAAAAATATCAAGCCATAGCAGAGATCCAAATGGGAAAATCATAGCTGCTTTTGTTTGTTGGATGGACCACACTTTTGATCACAGGGAAAGCAGCCACTAGTGAGTTGAGAGTAGATGTTCCACCCACTGTCTGCTCCGTCACACACAAGTTGCGCCCTTGGCTAGCTAGTGGTGGTAAAGGACACTTCACTAAATTAGTCTACTACACTTTAAAACTTCAAAACTGTGTTGTTTGTGGACTTAGAAGATTCTTTATCATGCTAGATGCTGGACGTAAGAAGCATGTACTCAATTTATAGTTCTAAAATTTGTTGAGTATATGAAGCACTGTAACCTTTATAAACTGTTTCTCATGTAATGACAGGATGTACTATCACATGGCGAGTCGACTCTTTTGGTATTAAGAAACTGAAACTGAAATTTAGGTGGTTCAAATCTTAGTAGTGGAAAATTTTCACTACCTGTACTTGGCCAGGAAGGGGAAGGAAAGGTGGTGTCATAAAATTCCTGAACAACAGTGTTTGCACCAATTCACGCTACTATAATCTGCATCATTTTGTGTGACTATAAAAAGATAGAGTGAAGAAGCATACATCTTCCACCATTGTACTTTGGCAGAATATCTTGTCAAGCACCATGAGAATTCTAGTCCTTCATAAGATCATTAAGTGGGTTCAAAGCTTAGTGGCAATAGAGGACAGCAAAAGGAAAACTGAATCCTTAATTTCACATTTCAATAAATCATTCAGGCAGGAGGACTGTAGAGGCATATAATTGTTTGACCATCACACACACTCCTGTAAGTAAACAGAAACACACATCCCTGGCATTGAGAGGCTGCTGAAAGAGTTGAAAACACATAAGTCACTAGATATGGAATGAATCCCAGTTTGGTTTTACACACAGTATTCTTTGGCTTTGGCACCCTACACAGCTTGCATTTTAGTGAATTTCTCTTCCAGTGCAATTTCTGAAGTGACTGGAAAAGTCCAGGTGACTTCTGAATATAAGAAGGCTAAAAGAATTGACCCCATAATTCCAGACCAATATCCTTCACATTGGTTTCTTACAGAATTCTTGAGTATGTTTTAAGTTTGAATATAATAAATTCTCTTGAGACAGAAAAACTTGGATCAATAATTCAGCATGGATTTGGAAAGCATCACTCATACAAAACTTGGCTTGCTCTTTTCTCACATAATATACTATGAACCAAAGATGTAGGGTAACAGGCAGATTCTATAAGCATACAGAATAGGTTCCCAGATATGTAACAGGCTCTTTGACTTCATAAGTAATAGAACCTAGACATTGTCCTGGATAGCAAGAGTTTATTGGAAACAAGTGTGTCATTAGGAGCGCCCCAAGGAAGTGTGGATAGGATTGCTCTTGTTCTCTATATAAATGAACGATCTAACAGATAGGGTGAGCAGCAATCTCAGCTGTTTGCTGACGATGCTATAATGTATGGGAAAGTATCTTAGTCAAGTTACTGTAGGAGGATACAAGATGACTCAGTATTTTTGGTGTGATGAATGGTAACTTACTCTAAATACAAATTAAAAAAATGAAAGTTAATGCAGATGGGAGGATTGGGGGGGGGGGGGGGGGGGGGGAGGAGGTTATGGGACTAAATGGAAATGTCATCAGTCCCGCAATTCCTAAGTTACATGCGGAAGAGAGAGGGGCCCCTAAAAGTGGACGGATCCAGTGAGAGGAGTCAGGCTATAAAATGAAGTTAAAACACACACAGGAGAATGTATAAAAGGATAGCCCAAATCTAAAAACTGGGGAAACAGTGTGATAAAATAGCGGTTTTTGCAAGGGGGAGTGGTCACGCATTCCAGAACAAGAAAACATGAAGAGAGGCCCCAACCACAAACACCCTGCATCTGAAACTAAAAACCACTTTCATGGAGGAAACTGAGGACCAGTTCAACCATCCATTAATCGCCTGGTGATATTGAAATTAAGGAATCGATTATACTTAATACAAAGGGCCAAAAGAAGGGGACATTCCACCAATATATGGGACACCCTCAGTCTGACTCCACTATCATATTGTAGGGGTGATTCACTATGCAAGAGGAAACAATGAGTGAGCATGGTATGACCATGCATAGACGGCATAAGACAGTGGACTCCTTCCGAGAGGAGTGGAAGGAAGAGTGCCAAACGACAGTAGACTCCTTGACTGTGTGAAGATTATTACTGAGAGCACTGGTGCACCAGATGTCATTCCACTTTTGTCAAAGAGAGATGTGATGTAGAGCCATTATCCACAGCTGGAATCATGAAAGGGAATGGGGGGGGGGGGGGGGGGGGGGAATTATCTGCTTCTCTAGCCATATAATCAGCCAGTTCATTCCCTGTGATGCCCACATGATTTGGGACCCAGAGTAAGACAATTGAGCAGGTGGCCAATGGCAGAAAGAAGGTCATGGACAGCAGAGACCAAAGGCTCCATGAAAGTAGCAGCAGTTGATAGCCTGCAGGCTGCTCACTGAGTCGGTACATACTAAAACACTGTGGAGGGAGGCCTGAGTAACAAAAAGAAGGGCCCTACGAATGGCTAGCAGCTCTGTTGTGAACAGACTGTATGGTCCCGGCCATAAATGGCGTTCTAAGCCAGTAAGAGACATGACTGCGAATCCTGTATTATCTATCATCTTAGAATCATATGTGCAGAAGATCTTGGCACCCTGGAACTCTGCAAGGATGGAACGTACAAGACGCGGGAAGACCATAGGGGTGATACAGACCTTAGGACCCTGGAATAGGCCGGTCCTAACCCGTAGCCTAAGCACCATCCAATGGGGGCCGTCATGTTTGTAGAGGGGGAATCCCCGCTTCTGCAAGGAGACTGTCTATGGACTAGAGCAAAAGGCAGCAATAGCCAGGTGCACCCACAATGGTGAACAGGGTCAAGTATTTTCAGAATGGAAGGACCTGTTGAGCCATAAACCTGACAACCATACAATCTGTCATGTGCCTCATGATGGTTTGCAAAGTATAGATGTAGATGTAGAAGGGTTTTGATTATGCATTTCTATCAGCTGTATAGGTAGCTGCAGCTTCTGGAGGCAGCTACTAGCCAAATGTGTGTGATGCATCTATTTGTACACTGTTGTTTTATTTTAAACAAAGACCTACTATAATGCAGACACTTTATGAAAGCAGTTTTAGACGTGTGTGTGTGTGTCTGTGGGGGGAGGAGGGGGGGGGGGGCGTTGATTTATGTTTGCTTATATGCCCTCAAAGGTTGAGCCTGAACTACCCTGTTTATGAGTGCCAACTTCCGCAGACAATTGCTCTGTATTCATTAGTGAATGCTGTGTGTACTCTGCTTTGCTTTGTGTTGTGTGTTACTTGTTTTATTTTCATATTTTGAAATGAGTGAAGAGGCTAATCCCGGTCCATGATGGGATCTGAGTACGACCCACACAAAACCAGAAGGGATCAGTGATTCCATACCAGTTCTACTTTTGCAGGAGCACAGAACACAGATGTAGACTGTCAGCCTTGTGAGAGGGAGTTAGGGCTTGTTCCCTTACTTCACTCCTCTCCCCTCAGGTTGTCTAAGTTCTCACTTGATTGTGCTCGAAGCCAACTGCCACTTTACTGGTTCCGCAATCTGCACTGACACTAGTGGTGTTATCTCAATAAACAACACATAATCATCTGTGATGTGTCTATGGTGAAGATTACATCTGTTTACATTTTGTGACAACTTGTCATATATGGAGCATTACCCATTATATGAATCTACAGAAATCCACTTAATGTAAGGTTTCTAGCAGGATGTAGTTGCCTGAAAGCTGAACAAATGCACTGAGAAGAGTTCTCCACTAGGGATCACCCTAACTTGGAGAAACTGGTGTCTGTTAATTAGAAACATAGTAGCAATTAGGCAATACTAGACACAAAGGGCTGACCAAGTTTCCTGACAAATAACTATGCTTATGTTACAAATTAATGAAACTGTTGTATCACACGGAAAAAAATGCATTAAACAAATACCCATCAACTATTACACTTAGAAGAATACAATTTGAAGAGTACTGGTGGATCAGCAATTTTACTTAAGTTATAAATCCCATCTACAAGCTAAGGGGTCAAAAGTTTTTGAACTCAGTATTCAGTTCCGTTTGCTATTGTACTGCATTTTTGTCATCACTTAGACATTTCCTACAAACTTCAGCTGTTTTTATATGACTGAAATTATTTATTTTGATACAAACCAAATTTTTATTTCCAAGCATTTATACTCAGAGTACTCAGTTTAGTACCCTTGCTAAACTGCCTAAAAGTTTTGGATGACCTGTAATAAAAACAGCACTAATGAAGGGTATGCGATGATAAATCCTGATGATTTCTGCAACTAGCTACTTAAATTTCTTTATGTCAGATGGACACGCATTCTAGCAGCATACTGTGGTTTAAGAATTTATTCCCTCAGGGATCATATTGCAGTGACACAGCATTTGTCAACTAATACATGGTATCTCATATAAATGTACACCCATGTGTTCAATATTAAAAGGATGATTGTTGGCAGTGGTCTTGTTGACGTGAGCAGGTGAAATATATCAACATATCATGTGTAACATTGCCTGTGTCCACCAGAGTGCTTGCTGCAATAACGCTGCCAATATCACAGGCTAGGCAAATAAACTTTGATTGTTGCTGTTGTTGTTGTTGTTGTGATCTTCAGTCCTGAGACTGGTTTGGTGCAGCTCTCCATGCTACTCTATCCTGTGAAAGCTTCTTCATCTCCCAGTACTTACTGCAACCTACATCCTTCTGAATCTGCTTAGTGTATTCATCTCTTGGTCTCCCTCCATGATTTTTACCCTCCACACTGCCCTCCAATACTAAATTGGTGATCCCTTGATGCCTCAGAACATGTCCTACCAACCGATCCCTTCTTCTGGTCAAGTTGTGCCACAAACTTCTCTTCTCCCCAATCCTGTTCAATACTTCTTCATTAGTTATGTGATCTACCCATCTAATCTTCAGCATTCTTCTGTAGCACCACATTTCGAAAGCTTCTATTCTCTTCTTGTCCAAACTATTTATCGTCCATGTTTCACTTCCATACACGGCTACACTCCATACAAATACTTTCACAAATGACCTCCTGACACTTAAATCCATACTCGATGTTAACAAATTTCACTTCTTCAGAAACGCTTTCCTTGCCATTGCCAGTCTACATTTTATATCCTCTCTACTTCGACAATCATCAGTTATTTTGCTCCCCAAATAGCAAAACTCCTTTACTACTTTAAGTGTCTCATTTCCTAATCTAATTCCCTCAGCATCACTCGACTTAATTCGTCCATTATCCTCGTTTTGCTTTTGTTGATGTTCATCTTATATCCTCCTTTCAAGACAACGTCATCAGCAAACCTCCTTTACTGCTTGCTCAATATATAGATTGAATAACATCAGGGATAGGCTACAACCCTGTCTCACTCCCTTCCCAACCACTGCTTCTCTTTCATCCTCCTGGACTCCTATAGCTGCCATCTGGTTTCTGTACAAATTGTAAATAGCCTTTCGCTCCCTGTATTTTACCCCTGCCACCTTTAGAATTTGAAAGAGAGTATTCCAGTCAACATTGTCAAAAGCTTTCTCTAAGTCTACAAATGCTAGAAACGTAGATTTGCCTTTCCTTAATCTTTCTTCTAAGATAAGTCGTAAGGTCAGTATTGCCTCACCTGTTCCAATATTTCTACGGAATCCAAACTGATCTTCCCCGAGGTCGGCTTGTACTAGTTTTTCCATTCGTCTGTAAAGAATCCGCGTTAGTATTTTGCAGCTGTGATTTATTAAACTGATAGTTCAGTAATTTCCACATCTGTCAACACCTTCTTTCTTTGGGATTGGAATTATTATATTATTCTTGAAGTCTGAGGGTATTTCACCTGTATCATACATCTTGCTCACCAGATGGTAGAGATTTGTCAGGACTGGCTCTCCCACGGCCGTCAGTAGTTCCAATGGAATATTGTCTACTCCGGGGGCCTTGTTTTGACTCAGGTCTTTCAGTGCTCTGTCAAACTCTTCACGCAGTATCGTATCTCCCATTTCATCTTCATCTACATCCTCTTCCATTTCCATAATATTGTCCTCAAGCACATCGCCCTTGTATAGACCCTCTATATACTCCTTCCACCTTTCTGCTTTCCCTTCTTTGCTTAGAACTGAGTTTCCACCTGAGCTCTTGATATTCATACAAGTGGTTCTCTTTTCTCCAAAGGTCTCTTTAATTTTCCTGTAATCAATATGTACACCACTTATAAACCTATACCAAAGATGCCAAGTGCTTACAGCAGTGAATATTACCAAACCACCAATTTAACGAGTCACTTTTGTAAAATACTAACACGAAAATCTAAACCAAGATCACTCGACAAGGATTTAAACACCATTCCTAAATGTGTGTCCAATGCACTAAAACTTTGCCACCTTGCTCAGTCGAGTTTGCTGTCACACAGGGAACATATGTAACTTCCTCAATGTTCCTCGATTTAACTTTCATATATTATATAAATTAATAGTTGATCTTAAAGCAGTGCAAATTGTCATTTATTTCTATTATATTCCAACACTCCCCCATGAACCATGGACCTTGCCGTTGGTGGGGAGGCTTGCGTGCCTCAGCGATACAGATAGCCGTACCGTAGGTGCAACCACAACGGAGGGGTATCTGTTGAGAGGCCAGACAAACGTGTGGTTCCCGAAGAGGGGCAGCAGCCTTTTCAGTAGTTGCAAGGGCAACAGTCTGGATGATTGACTGATCTGGCCTTGTAACAATAACCAAAACGGCCTTGCTGTGCTGGTACTGCGAATGGCTGAAAGCAAGGGGAAACTACAGCCGTAATTTTTCCCGAGGGCATGCAGCTTTACTGTATGATTACATGATGATGGCGTCCTCTTGGGTAAAATATTCCGGAGGTAAAATAGTCCCCCATTCGGATCTCCGGGTGGGGACTAAAGAGGATGTCGTTATCAGGAGAAAGAAAACTGGCGTTCTACGGATCGGAGCGTGGAATGTCAGATCCCTTAATCGGGCAGGTAGGTTAGAAAATTTAAAAAGGGAAATGGATAGGTTGAAGTTAGATATAGTGGGAATTAGTGAAGTTCGGTGGCAGGAGGAACAAGACTTCTGGTCAGGTGACTACAGGGTTATAAACACAAAATCAAATAGGGGTAATGCAGGAGTAGGTTTAATAATGAATAGGAAAATAGGAATGCGGGTAAGCTACTACAAACAGCATAGTGAACGCATTATTGTGGCCAAGATAGATACGAAGCCCACGCCTACTACAGTAGTACAAGTTTATATGCCAACTAGCTCTGCAGATGACGAAGAAATTGAAGAAATGTATGATGAAATAAAAGAAATTATTCAGATTGTGAACGGAGACGAAAATTTAATAGTCATGGGTGACTGGAATTCGAGTGTAGGAAAAGGGAGAGAAGGAAACATAGTAGGTGAATATGGATTGGGGGACAGAAATGAAAGAGGAAGCCGCCTGGTCGAATTTTGCACAGAGCACAACATAATCATAACTAACACTTGGTTTAAGAATCATGAAAGAAGGTTGTATACATGGAAGAACCCTGGAGATACTAAAAGGTATCAGATAGATCATATAATGGTAAGACAGAGATTTAGGAACCAGGTTTTAAATTGTAAGACATTTCCAGGGGCAGATGTGGACTCTGACCACAATCTATTGGTTATGACCTGTAGATTAAAACTGAAGAAACTGCAAAAAGGTGGGAATTTAAGGAGATGGGACCTGGATAAACTAAAAGAACCAGAGGTTGTACAGAGATTCAGGGAGAGCATAAGGGAGCAATTGACAGGAATGGGGGAAATAAATACAGTAGAAGAAGAATGGGTAGCTTTGAGGGATGAAGTAGTGAAGGCAGCAGAGGATCAAGTAGGTAAAAAGACGAGGGCTAGTAGAAATCCTTGGGTAACAGAAGAAATGTTGAATTTAATTGATGAAAGGAGAAAATATAAAAATGCAGTAAGTGAAACAGGCAAAAAAGGAATACAAACGTCTCAAAAAGGAGATCGACAGGAAGCGCAAAATGGCTAAGCAGGGATGGCTAGAGGACAAATGTGAGGATGTAGAGGACTATCTCACTAGGGGTAAGATAGATACCGCCTACAGGAAAATTAAAGAGACCTTTGGAGATAAGAGAACGACTTGTATGAATATCAAGAGCTCAGATGGAAACCCAGTTCTAAGCAAAGAAGGGAAAGCAGAAAGGTGGAAGGAGTATATAGAGGGTCTATACAAGGGCGATGTACTTGAGGACAATATTATGGAAATGGAAGAGGATGAAGATGAAATGGGAGATATGATACTGCGTGAAGAGTTTGACAGAGCACTGAAAGACCTGAGTCGAAACAAGGCCCCCGGAGTAGACAATATTCCATTGGATCTACTGACGGCCGTGGGAGAGCCAGTCCTGACAAAACTCTACCATCTGGTGAGCAAGATGTATGAAACAGGCGAAATACCCTCAGACTTCAAGAAGAATATAATAATTCCAATCCCAAAGAAAGCAGGTTTTGACAGATGTGAAAATTACCGAACTATCAGTTTAATAAGTCACAGCTGCAAAATACTAACACGAATTCTTTACAGACGAATGGAAAAACTAGTAGAAGCCAACATCGGGGAAGATCAGTTTGGATTCCGTAGAAACACTGGAACACGTGAGGCAATACTGACCTTACGACTTATCTTAGAAGAAAGATTAAGGAAAGGCAAACCTATGTTTCTAGCATTTGTAGACGTAGAGAAAGCTTTTGACAATGTTGACTGGAATACTCTCTTTCAAATTCTAAAGGTGGCAGGGGTACAATACAGGGAGCGAAAGGCTATTTACAATTTGTACAGAAACCAGATGGCAGTTATAAGAGTCGAGGGACATGAAAGGGAAGCAGTGGTTGGGAAGGGAGTAAGACAGGGTTGTAGCCTCTCCCCGATGTTGTTTAATCTGTATATTGAGCAAGCAGTAAAGGAAACAAAAGAAAAATTCGGAGTAGGTATTAAAATTCATGGAGAAGAAATAAAAACTTTGAGGTTCGCCGATGACATTGTAATTCTGTCAGAGACAGCAAAGGACTTGGAAGAGCAGTTGAATGGAATGGACAGTGTCTTGAAAGGAGGATATAAGATGAACATCAACAAAAGCAAAACAAGGATAATGGAATGTAGTCTAATTAAGTCGGGTGATGCTGAGGGAATTAGATTAGGAAATGAGGCACTTAAAGTAGTAAAGGAGTTTTGCTATTTGGGGAGCAAAATAACTGATGATGGTCGAAGTAGAGAGGATATAAAATGTAGGCTGGCAATGGCAAGGAAAGCGTTTCTGAAGAACATCCAGTATTGATTTAAGTGTCAGGAAGTCATTTCTGAAAGTATTCGTATGGAGTGTAGCCATGTATGGAAGTGAAACATGGACGATAAATAGTTTGGACAAGAAGAGAATAGAAGCTTTCGAAATGTGGTGCTACAGAAGAATGCTGAAGATTAGATGGGTAGATCACATAACTAATGAGGAAGTATTGAATAGGATTGGGGAAAAGAGAAGTTTGTGGCACAACTTGACCAGAAGAAGGGATCGGTTGGTAGGACATGTTCTGAGGCATCAAGGGATCACCAATTCAGTATTGGAGGGCAGTGTGGAGGGTAAAAATCGTAGAGGGAGACCAAGAGATGAATACAGTAAGCAGATTCAGAAGGATGTAGGTTGCAGTAGGTACTGGGAGATGAAAAAGCTTGCACAGGATAGAGTAGCATGGAGAGCTGCATCAAACCAGTCTCAGGACTGAAGACCACAACAACAACAATATTCTAACACTGATTTGGACTGTTTCAAAGCCAATTATTTACTTATTTTGTATATAAAATGAGTTCAGTCTATGAAAGCTGGAATTACGCTTGACCCCAGTGTGACAACAAACTCAAACGAGCGAAGTGGTGGAACGGTTGGTACACTCAACTAGCAACGGGGTTCATTTCCCTGTCCAGCTGTCTCTATTTAGGTTCATACAGTTTCCCTAAATCAATTAATACAAATGATGGCATGATTCTTTTGGAAAGGACATAACTGATTTTTTTCCCCAACCTCCCTTATTCGAGCTTATTACCAATCTCTAATGACATCAGCAACAAGACATTACACCCTAAAATTCCTTCCTTTCAAAAATCACACTGAAGAAGACTGAACACCACCAAAACACAGTTACACAGGGTGTCCAAAAAAGAGAGTAGCCTTTTCTCAGTTTTTTTGTTCTGGGTTCCCAGTGTGTGGATGGAGATACTAGAGACAGGGATTGCTACTTCAGATACTCCAAGCTTTGACTGAAATACCTATCAGTATCCAGCCCACAATTTTTTCAAGAGATACCTACACAAGAATAAAAGGCAGTTTGTGCTTTGGAACATGCAAAAACAATGTCTGTCATCACAATTCAGTGCAACTTGTGTGTCTGGAGTGAATCTGGCAAGAACTCCATTTGCTCACAGAAATTTTGAAACACTTAGCATTTTGTCTACAATTCTTACATAATTCTCATGACTCAGTAGCTGGGTTTTACACATTCGTGACCCACACAAACTGTTGTCATTGTGTCAGTGTGCAGGTTTTGCAGAGGTCAGTTGGTCGGGTCGGCCATCACCCTGTGGCATTTATCTCACCACACGAGTGTCGAACTAAGTATTTATTTCACTATTCACATTTTTTAAATGTCATTTTATTTGTATTGTGCTCGATTTATTGCATATTTTTATTACTTAAAATTGCTAAGTATACATGAAATGAGTAAACTAATATTATTTTGTAGTTTTATATATGAGTAGACAAGAAGAAAGAATTTTGGTGTGGCTGGAATATGATGTGCATAGGAGTAAAATCCAAAATCTGTCATCCTCTACAGCAAATTACAGAATGATTTACCAATGGAACTGAAGTTTCAAATGCCGAAAAACACAGTGGTATATGTCTGGCCTGTCCAAGGCACAAAAATTATAAGACAAAAAAATGAATACACTCATTGTCAAAAATTTTTGTGTAATGAACATGCTGGAACATTATGTGATATGTGCAAAGCCCAGATATATGATGAAGATTAAGTCATAAAAGTTAAGTAACAAGAAATACTTGTTTTGTCATTTTTTCTATTTTTTTAATTAGCACCCTAAAAGACTGGCTATTTCAATTGTCCTAGCATTATTAGCAGCAATATAGATATACTGATTATTCTGAACTGCAAATAAATATTTTAAATAGTAAAATATGAGTGTGTCATTATAAAAATAACAAAAAATACTAATTTACACTTACTAGGTACATTTCAGACTGCTTGTTGAGAGTGAGCAAAATGCTTGACGCATGACTGATTGCGTTAAGTTTTAAAGGCATGATTCCTTGTGAGTTAAGCACTGATATAAACAGCTCATCAAGACAGGGTATCTATGCAAAGACAAAGGCATCAGCTGCACTTCGCATTCAGAGGAGACATCGATATAGTTCGACAATCCTTCCAATGCACCCTCACAAAATCAGCTCGAAAAGTGAGTTGTGAGTTAATATTGTCCCTTTGACATGCAAGGCTGACAAGCTGCAACCTGTGTAGGCAGTCACTGAAGACAACAAAAAACTTCACACGTCTTCTTTACACATGTGTTGGGATTCCTGGAAAATGATGATTATGTACAAGGTAGTGTACAGTGATGAGTTGACCTTCCATATCAATGGCAAAGTCAATAGCGCTTCACAACACACTCAGTAAATTAGTGAGTGTGTCAGAGACTCACCAAAGTTGGAAGTTTTTGCAGCCATCTGCAGAATGAAGCTTTAAGAGCCATTTCTCTTTGAAAAAAGAAGTGTAATGGGATATTCGTATATTTATATTCTCCTCTTTAAGAGGATTGTAAAAAATTCATTTTTTGACAGGATGGAGCTCCAGTCTGCTTTCATAATGATCTTAGAGGGTATCAGAATTAATGTCTCATACAGCAGTTGGATAGGGCACACAACCCTGAGCATTAAGTATTCTGAGATGGCCCCCGATGCCTAAATATGGTGCCAAGTGACTTCTTTTTAAGCAGATTTGTCAAAGAATATGTTTTTGTTCCTCCGTTGCCTCAAAATCTGAGAGAGCTGTGAGATGTTATCACAAAGCCTTTGCTGCTGTTGCAAGAGACATGTCAATTTCAGTTTGGGAGGAAATGGGTTATTAAACAGATATCTCCCATGTCACAAAGGGAACCCACATACCCACATTGAATATTTGTAAGTTAGGTAAAAAAAACTCAGATATGTTACCTTGCTTTCAGTATACAAAGGATTCTAATTTTACATCAGGGGGCTTGAGATTTTTAAGGGAACATTCTCTTTTGTCTTGACATCCTGTATATTGTTTTCAATTGGAGACTAACCCTCCTCATTCAGTCTACACTCCCACTCTCAAGGGGTAACCTTGGTGTATCAACAAACAAAACCAGTAAAGTTAGTTTCAAATAGTTGTGTTGCCCAAGGAAACAATGTAACTGACCAAATTACAAAGCAAAAAGAATCACTTTGATGTGATAGTTTGTTTCTTTCTTTCTGTAAGGCCGCTACATTTTGGAACAGGGTATTATCTAAATTTTTTTCAGATAGTATTCACAGCAACATGAGAAGTTCCTGTAATATTTAATACAAAAATGATGTCAAGAAGGAAGTTTCAACTGCCATATATGCAATCGATTTTACCTACCGTTAAAAAATTTGATGATATCTGTGAAGTCCATGCTATTACCAAGTATAATGTCCCGATAGGTCTCCACTAAAGCTAATGCAATGAAAAGTACAAAATGTGATGATGAAACATGCTTTGCTGCCCAGATTGTTTCCCAAACACTGAAGACATCTTCATACACCAGTTCTGAAAAGAAAGATTACAAAGTTCACTGAGTTATTAATTTTACGTGTGTTTAATTTATTCTATCCCTTAAAACAAGTATATACATGTTTTCAGAGCATACTGAAGTTTGTTTAAAAGATTATATTTCCTGCTTTTTACTTCTTATTATTTTTCTACAAATTACAATTAAAGGCAGAAGATACTGTCATTTCACAAATTCTGTGTGAGTGATGTATCTGCCTGCAGAAAAGGACTGACTTTTGGGAGAAAAAACACTGAAGTTTTGCTTATAAAAGTGTTCAATCCAGAATTCATCAAGCCTGAACTTCAAACATATAGAATAAATCTTATCTTAACACATTAGTTGTGGGTTTAAGTACAAACCATTAACCTATGAGGCACAAACATGTGTGTGGGCTACAAGCTGAAATCATGTTCTCGTTGTTGTTGTGTTGTTGTTGTCTTCAGTCCAGAGACTGGTATGATGCAACTCTCCATGCCAACGTATCCTGTGCAAGCTGCTTCATCCAAGTACCTACTACAACCTACATCTTTCTGAATCTGCTTAGGATATTCATCTCCTGGTCTTACTAAATTAGTGATCCCTTAATGCCTCAGGACATGTTCTATCAACCGAATCCTTCTTCAATTCAAGTGGTGCCACAAATTCCTCCTCTCCCTATTCTATTCAGTAACTCCTCATTAGTTACATGATTTATCCATCTAATCTTCAGCATTCTTATGTAGCAGCACATTTCGAAAGCTGCTATTCTCTTCTTGTCCAAACTATTTATCGTCCATGTTTCACTTCCATACATGGCTATACTCCAACTACTTTCAGAAAATACTTCCTGATACTTAAATCTAAACTCGATGTTAACAATTTCTCTTCTTCAGGAACGTTCTCCTTTCCATTGCCAGCCTACGTTTTATATCCTCTCTACTTTGACCATCATCAGTTATTTTGATCCTCAAGTAACAAAACTCATCTACTACTTTAAGTTTTTCATTTTCTAATCTAAATCCCTCAGCATCACCTGATTTAATTCGACTAAATTCGATTATCCTCATTTTGATTTTGTTGATGTTCATCTTATATCCTCCCTTCAAGGCACTGCCCATTCCGTTCAACTGCTCTTCCAGGTCTTTTGCTGTCTCCAACAGAATTACAATGTCATAGGCAAACCTCAAAGTTTTTATTTCTTCTCCATGGATTTTAATTCCTACTCCAAATTTTTCTTTTGTTTCCTTTACTGCTTGCTCAATGTACAGATTGAATAACATCGGGGATAGGCCACAACCCTCGTTCCCTTCCCAACCACTTCTTCCCGTTCATGCCCCTCTACTCTTATAACTGCCATCTGGTTTCTGTACAAATTGTAAATAGCCTTTTGCTCCCTGTATATGACCCCTACCACCTTCAGAATTTGAAAGAGAGTATTTCAGTCAACATTGTCAAAAGCTTTCTCTAAGTCAACAAATGTTAGAAATGTAGGTTTGCCTTTCCTTAATCTATCTTCTAAGGTAAGTCATAGGGTCAGTATTGCCTCTCATGTTTCAACACTTGTATGGAATCCAAACTGGTCTTCCCCAAGATTAGCTTCTACCAGTTTTTCTGATCGTCTGTAAAGAATTCGTGTCAGTATTTTGCAGCCATGACTTATTAAACAGATAGTTCAGTAATTTACACACCTGCCAACACTTGGTTACTTTGGGATTGGAATTATTATATTCTTCTTGTAGTCTGAAGGTATTTCACCTGTCTCATACATCTTGCTCACCAGATCACAGCTGGCTCTCCCAAGGCCATCAGTAGTTCTAATGGAATGTTGTGTACTCCTGGGACCTTGTTTCAACATCTTTCAGTGCTGTGTCAAACTCTTCACACAGTGTCATATCTCCCATTTCATCTCCATCTATGTCATCTTCCATTTCAATAACATTGCCCTTGTACAGACCCTCTATGTACTCCTTCCACTTTTCCCTTCTTTGATCAGAACTAGTTTTCTATCTGAGCTCTTGATATTCATACAGGTGGTCCTCTTTTCTCCAAACGTCTCTTTAATTTTAATTTTCCTACAGGCAGTATCTGTCTTACCCTTAGTGATATAGGCATCTACATCCTTAGATTTGTCCTTTAGCCATCCCTGCTTAGCCATTTTGCACTTCCTGCCAACCTCATTTTTGAGACGTTTGTATTCCTTTTTGCCTGCTTCATTTACTGCATTTTTATATTTTCTCCTTTCATCAATTAAATTCAATATCTCTTCTGTTACCCAAGGATTTCTACTAGCTCTCGTCTTTTTACCTATTTGAGCCTCTGTTGCCTTCACTATTTCATCTCTCAAAGCTACCCATTCTTTCCCCCATTCTTGTTAAATATTCCCTAATGCTCTCTCTGAATCTTTCTATAAACTCTGGGTATTTTACAAACAAATCTCTTCCTCATCTCTCTTGGTACTTCCCTTGGGAGTGGCTGTTGCTTCATTCCTTTTATTATACTTTCATGCAGTACCATTTTACTCCCAGAGTACTTCTTGTATAGGTGATGTGAACTGAAAAGTAGCATGACAGAGATGTGGGAGAATAGCTTTTTGAGCCAACGCATGATCTTTTTTCCAACAAATAACATGACAGCAACTGGTGCTGCCTATCAAATCCTGGACATATTTGCACTGAATTTGATAATTGGCAGCAGTTTTGAGACTGTTTGCTAACTTTAATTTGTCACTTGTACCACCATATTATGAAATTCTGTGGAAATGTAGCTAACCTCTCATCTATGCCTTCCATTTTACGATAATCACACCTTGCAAATAGTGAGCAACTGTATTCCCTTTTACCCTGTTTAGAGGTACAGTTTCTTTAGGGGTGTTCCTCCATTTTTCATTAAAGTCACAGTGCAGTGTGTTTTCAGATTCAATAAACTAAAGGTTATTGTAGTAACTGTCAACACAGAATGTTGACCAAACTGCAGCTTCTCTAACAAATGTAAATTGTTCTTTTCACGAAGAGATTTTTCCACCCATATTGTCAAGCATCCCTGTGCAAGCAGCATCCAAGAAAACAAGTATTTCATCTACACTATAGTTGACAACAGTGTTTATGGCCCCTGGGCCACAGATGTGTAGCAGACAGCTGTGCAGCTAGCCAATCAGCAATCCATCTGTTTACACATTCTGTACTGTGGAAAATTCCATTATATTTGAGTGTTTTATCCTATTTTATATGTGTTAAACTAAGACTGACTGATTTCCATGGTGTTCTGTGAGTTTTCTCATAATGGCTGAAGCACCGGAAGGCACCAAGCATTTCACCAACAGGCAAGGGACCTTAGTTGTAAACCGTACTCATTCTTCAAACATAAGGCAGATTCAAGTGAACTGGTCTGAAATGTTGCCAAGTTGTAACGTGGCTGCTGTCTACGTACTTTCAGCCAAGCTGACAATGCAGCATTTCTTGTGAGCTGTACAGCAAGAGGCCATTAACACTGTTGCTGGCTCTAAGAAGCTTCCAGCTACAAGTACTAGACCATTTCTTCACAGCATCACTCAAAAATATATTCACAGCATTGTTGTATTTTTCATCAACTATATCATGGAATATATAATCTATAAGGAGTACCCTGAAGAAATTGATAGGGGTATTGCTATTAATACGAATAAGTAAACATTCTCATTTTGTAAACAAATGATTCTGCATCTTGTGATTCATCATGCCAATACTCACGAGATAATATTAACTTCTGCCAGTGAGGGTTCTTCACCAACATCAACAATTTCATCACCATCATTTTCCATGGCTTCCAATTCTGCACTGTCACAATGCATATTTGAAAGCTGTGCTTCCACACTATCACAACTATGGCAGGCTTTTGCATTCTCAAGATTCCAGCTATCCTTCTCCAATTCTTTATCATCAAACTCCAAATCACTACATCCTAATACATACAATAATTGCTTGGCAAAAAACATTTTGCTCTTCCTACTCTTTTTAGCCTTGTAAGATCCTACTGTCACTCAAATAACCACCATTCCGAACAACGTACATCACGCACAACAAAGCAAAGCTGTAAACAAAAAAAAAAAAACATTTCTGGAGCCTTTGTTGCTTGTACAATCATGCGTTCACAGCTGCATAACTAGACTGAATAATACACCTGCAGATTTGCACACTTACTAGTGTCAGCAGCACTGGGCTAGTGGCTCATGTTGATGCTTATACACATTAGCTGTAGCGAAGTGTGTTGGCTAAAACAGTCACCTGTCAACATCTAGTTTCTGATTGACACTAAGGTCATCAGACGTGAGTCATTTGCTTATCTTTGGCATGGACAAAGGAGCCAACAAGCTACAACCTCATTCAACAATTCATAGAAATATTTACCCCCAACAGTTAAAGAAAACTTTGGGTAATCTATATGAATAATAATGAAATACGAGAGAAATACACAAAGCTTTGAAACTAGGAGGGCATGGGAAATATGGCACAGAAGAAGAAAATAATGAAGATTTCAGACAAAAATGAGCACAACACTATCATTGTCAGTAAATAGGATAATGAGCTTCTAAGAAGAAGAAAAATGTTAGTTTCATATAGCTCTTGACAGCACAGTCAAAAGAAACAGAACACAAACTCAATTTAACATCACTGCAACCTTTTTGAAGGAACCATCGTAACATTTTCCTGAAATAACTTAGAGAAAGTACATGAATCTAAATGCGGATTTGGACTCCGCACCATCCACAGTGGAACCTTCTGCCTCTACTGCTGTGAAAGACCCTTTGAAGGAAGCCAGGTGAATCTTACTGATTTACTACCTTCTACGTGACACGTAACAAGCACAGTAACTTCTGATGGCAGAATGACTTGTATTACCTGTCTATCTTGCCTAACTTGTAAGTGGTGCAATCATCCTTACACTGAAAGTATGGTAACATGCATGATGAATTGCAATTAGTGTGGACATAGCACAGATGAGTCTAACTAAACTCTGATGAGGTTTAACAATATCTACACTGAACAAGTTTCTGGAAGGAACCAAAACTATTGATTGACTCTGACTGAATATACTGTCTCAAGCTTGAGAGTATGCAGACTGGTTTGTAATGGAATATATTTTACTAGGGGGCAGAGGGAAAAATTCAGTGTCACTCTTATATATATATATATTACAGTAAAATAAAATTCCAAGTTTTCTGAGGGATACATGTTGTTATTTTTAGGATTTCTGTGTGCATAAGCCTATGTGAAGTCTGATCTGAAAGCTATAGAACACTGGTAATGTTACATCATGCCTTTCATGAGTAATGTCAATATGCTGAAAATGTCACACTGCTCCATGACACTTGACATGCATGAGCATAAAAAAAAAATCATGAAATTTATTTTGGATATGCTTCATTATCCACCATATAATCCAAACTTTGCACTGTTTTCAATTTATTTTTATCAGTTCCTAAGCTAACAGAACCGAAGAAAAGAAATTCATTCCAATAGCTATAATTAAACACAAGGGAGATAAAAGGGGGATGTGGATGAGATCACACATTGAAAAATAATTAAAAATAAGTTTACACTGAATTTTGCAATGGGATTTGTGATTTTATTAACACATGATGCTCATTGTTTAAAACTGTTTGAACAAGATTATGAGAGTCATGTAAGATCATGTGCAAATGTCCTTCAAAATGAGCCTGAAGGTGCTGTGGTCCTTCGTAGTGATGAAGCACATTTTCACTTATAAGGATGCAGTAATCGACAAAATTCCCAATACTGGAGCGGACAGGACCCTCCTTAACTTAACAAAAAGCCACTACATAATGACCATATTACTGTATTGAGCACAGTTAGAGTGTCACAATAACTGGTCCTCACTTTTCTGAAGAGGATGATGCTATTGTGACAGTACACTTTCAACATTACATTCACAAGATCAATACTTTTTTTTGCATCAAGATCCAGTGCACTGCAGATAACAGTGTATGCGATCATCAGGCTGGAGCCATCACTTGTACAGCTCTGAGTTCTCTTCAAATGCAAAGACAAATGTTTCCCAGACACTTAATTTCTTCTCGTGGTGACATCCTCTGGCCAGTATGATCATCAGATCTTACACTATGCAATTTTTTTCTATGAGAGCATCTTAAAACTGAGATGTTCAAACTTCGACCAAGGACTTTTCCTTCCCTAGGAAATGCAATACAAGAAGAAACTCGCCTTACTCCTCACGAAATGCTCGTTAAGAGTGGTACAGAGTTTTGAAAGTCACTTTCAACAATGCATTGATAGTAGAGGACACGGCATGCATGACACATTTTTTAATTTCCACTGTGTAAGTATCATCCATGTTAAAACAGCTTCTTCACTTTGACCCATCTGTTTTTTATTTGAACTTAAAATCAGATAAGATGTTGTGCCACACCTATACAATTTACTTTGCCCTCCACCCAGTTTTTGTATTTAATTACAGAACAACGTGAGGGTATGAGATTTCCAAACTGCAAGCCAAAGTTTTTTGAAAATAACTTTTTTTTTTTTTTTTTTTTTTTTTTTTATTATTATTAAGGGTGAATTCTTGCACCAATTTTGGATATAAATGAACAAGCTTTATTAGCAGAATGTCTGTTTGTTTGTTTATCTGGAAAAATTGTCCAGAGGTTATGAGTTTAATCATTATGTAAGAGCATTTATTAAGGAGCAACTCTTGTTTCATATGTTTTATTGTTACTGGCCAAGGAATTCCGCATGAGCTCCGAGCTGTCCAAAGAGCGTTAAACCTGTACTTGGCATCATGACATGCAAAGTAATTGAAGGTGGCAAAGAATCTTCTGCACAAACCATGGAGTCAATGAATACCAGTGACCAGAAGATGATTATAATGTAAATACTGATGTATTGTCCCCCCCCCCTCCCCCTAGATGTTTCACGAGTGTTAAAAATGAGATGTACTTAGTTGATTAACCTCAGATCACATTTAGGAATTAAAGGCATAATAAAAGCCTTCCTAAAATCAGTGTTTATGAATCTTGGTTTTGGTAGAAGTTGAATTCTTCTACAGATATAAGAAGAATTATAAATGAGTTGGGGATTCAGAATCTCCTTGGAGATGAAGACCAGTGATGAGATACTTTATAAATTAACTGAAACCCTGCAACAACCATTGAAGGAACAGGATAACAACACTACTGAATTAAATGAAAGGTCATAAATGATGAGTCATGGGTAGCAAATATGTTCAATAATCATTTCTTATGCACAGCAGAAAACAGAGGGACAAACTGTCCAAGAGAAAAATCAAAGCAGTATATTGGAAAAACAACCTGAATCCTATGAATGTGTTACCAACTGCTCCCCTTGACATTAAGAAAATCACATATTCTCTCAGAAATGAAGCTCATCTGGATCTGGTAGTGTACAGAATAGAGTACTAAAGATTTGTTGCCACATATTAAATGCACAAAGTTGACACTTGGTGCAGTGTCTGATGGGAGTGACTGTATATGGCAAATGCCTTTGGGTCACTCCCAGCAGCCACCATGGTGAGTGTAAGCTTTGTCTGCAGATACAGTAATAAGCCCTGTCTTATACACCTCTATAAAAAAAAGGTGATAGGGATGTCAGTAAATACTAACCTGCTTCACTACGTATCCCACCTGAACTAAAATAAATTTATCAGTAAAACCAGTTTGGATTTGAGAAGGATTGCTCTACAGAGAATGAAACTTAATCATTCACAAAATAGATTTTCCAAGCATTAAATGACAAAATCTACATAGCTACTACATCTACATACATATTCTGCAAGCCACCGTTTGGTGTGTGGCGGAGGATACCCTCTACCACTACTACTTATTTCCTTTCCTGTTCCACTCACAAATGGAGTGAGGAAAAACCAACTGTTTATATGCCTCCGTATGAGCCCTAATTTCTTGTATCTTATCTTTGTGGTCCTTATGAACAATGTATGTTGGCGGCAGTAGAATCATTCAGCAGTCAGCTTCAAATGCCGATTCTCTAAATTTTCTCAACACAGTTTCTCAATAAGAACTTGCCTTCCCTCTAGGGATTCCCATTTCATTTCCTGGAGCATCTCTGTAACACTTATGTGTTGTTCGAACCTACTGGCAACAAATCTAGCAGTCCACCTCAGAATTACTTTCATATCTTCCTTCAATCCAACTTGGTACGGGCCCCAAACCCTCGAGCAGTACTCAATAATAGGTCACAACAACGCCCTATATGTGGTCTTCTTTACAGGTGAACCACTCTTTCTTAAAATTCTTCCAATAAAGTGAAGTCGACTATTTGCCTTCCCTACCACAGTTCTCACAAGCTCATTCCATCTCACATCGCGTTGCAACGTTACGCCCAGATATTTAAATGACTTGACTGTGTTAAGCAGGACACCATAATATTATATCCGACCACTTCAGGTTTGATCTTCCTACTCATCCACATTAACTTACATTTTTCCACATTTAGGGCTAGCTGCCATTCATCACACCAACTGGAAGTTTTGTCTATGTCATCTTGTATCTTCTTACAGTCACTGAACTTCAAAACCTTACCGTACACCATGGCATCAACAACAAACAACCACAGATTGCTGTCCATCCTATCCACCAAATCATTTATGTATACAGAGAACAACGGTCCTATCACACTTCCCTGGGGCACCCCCAAAGATATCCTCGTCTTTGATGAACACTCGCCATTTAGGCTAAAATACTGGGTTCTATTATTTAAGAAATCTTTGACCTACTCACGTATCTGTGAACTGATGCCAGATGCTCATATCTTCCTTAACAGCCTGCAGTGGGCTGCCAGTCAAATGCTTTCTGGAAATCTAGAAATGTGGAATCTGCCTGTTGCCCTTCATCCATAGTTCACAGTACATCACGTCAGAAAAAGGGCAAGCTGAGTTTTGCACAACCAATGTTTTCTAAAACCATGCTGATTCATGGACATAAGCTTCTCAAGAAAATTTATTACATTTGAACTCAGAATATGTTCAAGGATTCTGCAGCAAATAGAAGTTATGGATATTGGTCTGTAAATTTGTTGGTCCGCTCTTTTACCCTTCTTATATACTGGAATCACCTGCACCATTTTCCAGTCACTTGGCACTTCGTGCTGGGCAAGAGGTTCACGATAAGTCCAAGCTAGGTAAGGGGCCAATGCCATCAACCCACTTTACTATGCACTTTCTAAAATGTAACTGGGATTGCATCCAGGCCTGGTGATTTATTTACTTTCAAATCTTTCAGTTGTTTCTTTATGCCAGGGATGCTTATTACTATGTCGTCCATATGGGAATGGTCCAATGGTCAAATGATGGTATGTTTGTATCATTCTCCTGTGTGAACAGTTTCTTGAACGTGAAACTTAAAACTTCAGCTTTTGTTTTGCTAGCTTCAACTGCCACACCAAACTGGTCAACAACAGACTGAATGGAAGTCTTAGACCCACTTAGCAATTTTACATAAGACCAGAATTTCCTTGGGTTTGGCCAGATCTCTTGCTAAGGTGTCACGGTGGTGGTAGTTGTATGCTTCATGCTTACATCTTTTCACATACGCCCGAATCTCTACTACATTCACTTGTCATCATTTGTGCATTCCGTTTTGAAGCAAGAGTGCAACAGCCTCTGCTCCCTCCGCATTCTCTGAACTTCATTATTAAACTATAGTGTGTGTATTCCATCCTTTATCCACTTATTAGGCATAAAACTCTCCAGACCATGATTTACAATCTAGTTAAACTTTTCCCATAATTCTTCTACATCCATCTTAGTGGAACAAAGTGATGCCAATTCACTGTTCAAGTGTGATACTAAAAACTGCTTGTCTGCTCTACCTAGCAGAAACACTCTTCTAGCCTCCTTGATCAATTATTAACTTTCATAATCATAGTTGCTATAATGTCATCATGATTGCTAATCCCTGTTTCTACACTGACATTGTTGATAAGCCCGTCTATTTGTACCTATCAGGTCTAAGATATTTCCAATGTGTGTGGGCTGCCGAGCTAGCTGCTCAAGATGGTTCTCAGAAAATGTATTCAAAAGTATTTCGCATGACTGTCTGTCTGTATTCCCTGCAATGAATCCACAGACATCCTAGTCTATAATCAGCAGATTAAAGTCACCTACAACTACTATGGCATGATCTGGCTATTGCCGTGCTATTGACTATCTTTGAATGACTCTAGAACTGTCACAGCAGAATCTGGTGGCCGGTAAAAACATTCAACAATTAACTTGGTATCAGCTACAATTGTTACGTGCAAACAGATAACTTCAGTGTCACATTCAATACCAACCGCAATAAAGACAATGTTTTTGTCAACTGCAATGAATATTGCCCCTCCTATGGTCTCTAATCTGTCATTCTAATAAATGTTTCACTACTCACTAAATATCTCAGAGCTTTCCACTTCAGGTTTCAGCTAGCACTCAGTCCCAAGAATAATTTGAGTGCGAGAACTTTCCTGGGGGGCAGTAAATTTGGGAGCTTTATTACGAACAACTCGACAATTTACTGATGAATTTAAATTATGATAGTTGCAGTGTCTTTATTTTGAACTCTCGTTCGATTTCCCTTGCTGCATATCGACTGCCAAGTGTTCATCAGAGCACCACAAACTACCGCCTAGCCTTAAAAAACCCTCATGTGCACTCCACGAGTACTCTGCCACCCAAGTAGCTGCTTCCTTTGTGTAGTGCACCCCTGACCTAAAAAGGTGAGTCCTACAAATCCCCACACAATCACACAGATCTAGAAATCTGCAGCCAAGATCATCAGAGTGTCGACAAAGCCTTTGGCTGAGACCCTTCACTCAGCTCGAAACCAAAGAACCGTGATCAACTCTGGGTACAATACTGCAAACTGTGAGCTATGCTTGCACCCCGCACAAGAGGCAGCACTCTTAACCACCTCCACCAGCTGCCTGTAAGGACTGAGGATCGCCTCAGAAACCCTGCAACAGGAATTGTTGGTGCCGACGTGAGCCATTGGTTGGTATTCTCTGAAACCTATCTAAGATATTCTGAGTGTGTGAATCACAATATTCTCCTGAATAACCAACAAATGGATAATGTCATATCTAACAAAAAGAATGCTGAAGTTTTACTTATTAACCCAATCAATGTAATAATGGGAGATTACTCTGGCTGGGGATAAATCATGTATAGGTTTTCCCCAAGGGTTAATCTTAGACCTGCCATTATTCCTCATATACCTAAATGATCATCCGATAATATACAACAACCAGAATTAGCTCTTTTTGAGGATGACACTAGTATAATAATCAATGTACAGAAACAGAAGAAATAATAAACAATGTTCTTAAAAGTATAATGGACAGGTTTACTGCAAATTGTCCCACCCACAGTTTGGGTAGAAATTACTAACTCACATCCGTATATTTTTAAAAAAAACCCTTACATATGTTCACCATGTAGTCATACTTACAAATTAATCTGTGATGTAAATGTCAAAGACCCATTCGACATCATTACAATTTATTATGCAATGATCCAAGTAAAATGAAACTAACTTATTAACTATCGATCTGTCTACATAAATTCAATAATCTTACAGAAACTAACACCACCAATCACAATCTCACCTGCATTATGTAACAAAATTAACTAAACTAATAAATGCTTCACCACAACACTGATCATTTAAGGAGAGAATAGATGAAGCAGCCAATGACATAAGCAGAAAAGTTAAGTATCTTGGGATACAATATAAAAAACAACATAACAATCTTTCAAGCTGGTAACAGATGAAAAGCTACAGAGGTGTTTGTGTTGGCTCTGAAGAAGTACACCAGAAGCTTCACAATTTATCAGCATATCCCTATGTCTGTCTACCACTTAGATCCCCCTCTCCGCATTTGCTGAGAAGTGAAATATTACATGTTAATGTGCATTTTTTATCAATTTTTACTTACAATGACTCAAACCTACAACACTACAACTGACAATACCTCAGCTTCTATCATTATGAAAGACACAGCAAAAGGTTGACTGTATTCAAATTTACATATGTTACTAATGAACAAAACTTACATAAAATGTTTATGTAGTTATATAAACAAAAAGCAGGCTGAACTGATAAAACCAATGTAAGGACTGCAACAACGCAGAAAGCATTAACATATCACTAACCTCTCTTAAAATCCAGCAAAAACCAGCGGTAGCAGAAATAAAAATGAGTGTAGTCTCCGTTCTGGTGCATCAATTCAAACATCTCGGAGTCCAGTATTTGTATCAGTGACCTGCCACAAAAATTATAATGACCATTCAAAACAGCAGAGGAAACAAAAATGTAATAAATATATCTTTTTAGTCATTAACTGGCACAGAATCAGCTGTAGAACAAGAATCATATAAAACTCAGCAATCATTCTTTCCAATTCTGGTACTTTATACTTATACCTTAGAGCTGCTCTAAAGCATGTGACCAGAGCACTATAAGCATGTGCAGTTTTCTACAGTATAGCTTATGTGCAAAGAAATATTTCTGGAGGAAACCTATACCATATGCATTTAAAACATACAGAACAATAAATGGATGCGTGAACAGGACACAAAAATGAATACCACTAATGATGCCAAACATGAGTAGGTGAAACACATTTGCTACTCAAGAATAAATTTCAGTTGCAAAAGACAGAAATTTTCTTATCTTTATGATAAAACATAATTGAAGGTATTATCAGTATCTGAGGAAAATGGTTGCAAATATTAACAATAATACTCAAATATCTGCTGTTGCTTCTTACTAATTAATTAACCCTTTCTCACCCGATTTTTTTCTGGAGAAAGAAACCTCTTCTTTCATGCTATAATGCTCTTAGGTATTTTGCTAATGATTTTAGATGCAGGATTTACTCAAATATAAGTATATATATTTATTCAAAATATACTTTGTATATATAAATATTATTATTATTGTTATATTGTATTGTTATTATTGAATGACCAGTTTATTATAACAGTGAATATTTCAAAAATACATAAAAAGAAGCCATTCTTTTTATGTATTTTTGAAATATTCACTGTTATAATAAACTGGTCATTCAATAATAACAATACAATATAACAATAATAATAATATTTATATATACTGTGGAATATAACAAACCAACCACTTCCGTATATTCTGGAAGTCACAAGGTGCCAAGTCCTGCTACACTGACTTGTTGATGTTGATGTTGTTATAGAGATGCCCAACAGTTGGCAGCACTTCTATGTGATAACAAGATTGAACATTCACAAATGTGTACATGAAGTTTGCACTGGGGAAAAATATTTCTGTTCCAACTAAGAGACAGTAAAATTTAATGTACACAATGTAGCCAATGGGTCTGAAAAGGATAACTATAAGCACAGACTTCTTCATACATCTACATTCAGACACATCATGTATGGTTGAGGGCACCATCTAATAGTATCATTTCTCCCACTGACTCATGGCTGCTGCAAAGAAATAGTAAAATACTCTTTTATGGATCTTAAATGTGACTGGCCTCTTCAAAATGTGCATGTAGGAAAGAATAGTATGTTCTGACAATGATAATCTTCTCTAGACAGTAATTTTAAAATTTTGCACAGAAGTTGTTCACAAGCTGAATGACACATTTCTAATAAATTATTTCACAGGAGTTTACTATGTAGTTGTGTGGTTTTTGTGTGTGTTCGGGTGGGGGGGAATTTCACTTAAACCAGATTTGCATGTAAAACTAACAGAACACCAACACCACTTAAGTGGCACCAATTATTGCCACTACACTACAAGTTTAAATTGTGTTGTGATATCACTGCCACTCTCAAATCATACATTAGTGACATTTCGTTTTGAAACATGTTCCTTGTATTTATGTTCACACTGGGTTCAAACAACAAATATGAGCAAGAAAGATCTATTGTGAATAGCGTAAGAATATGCTTGAAGCTTTCTGTTTCATACAGCTACATTCAGAATAGATTATATATTCAGAAATGCTTGTGTAACTCTCTTCCATTTATGTGTATTACAAAATATAAAACTATACGGCAGATAATTTTCCGTGTGAGTTGGATAAACATTTAATTTGTTTTTACTACACTCATAACCCATTCACAGAGAAGCAAGCACTTTCTTTTGTATTGTATCACACTGCAATCATGAAAAAGAAAATAAAGTGTGTATGCTAACAGAAGCATGGTAGTTCTCGCTTATGTTTCATTTACTTACTTCATGAGAATAAAGAGTTTTTTCATTCCTCGTATGAGCACAAAATAAATGTATGCACTGGAAGTATATGAGGTTCAAATCAGCTGATCTATGCACAAGTCTAGTTTGTTTGTATATTACTTTTTAGTTAAACAGGTGTAACTGATTTACTACTGACAGAGGTTTCATTTAAATTCTTGCAGTGGAGAAAATTAATGATGAACAGTTATGATCCACAACGGGTAGTCTATTCACAATCTGTCAATAATAGTACAATGTGGTTATAAATCTACTTAATGACCTGGAAAATGAATCCCCAGAGAACTTTCTGTAGGTTACAGTCTAAATAAATTTGTGTTGAGGCCAGTTCTGTTACCGAAACATAGAGGCCCTACAGCCTAAGTACTATATTAGTGGGTGCTTCACAATAAAATGAATGAGTGAAATTATAATTTTATTCTTATGCATAAACCACAATACCTCAATTTGGGACAGTATAACTTCATGTTCATTTGATATTCATTTGTTATTTTTGCAAGTCATCCACTTCTGCATGCAACATTTGTTTTAACTAAGCCCCTTATATGGTTTTTGGTGCAGCTTTGCTGTCACACTCTGGACAATTACAGTCATGCTCACAACTATAATTTCAAATGATGCCACATCAAAAACTGTGCTGTCAGAAACAATAGGTCACACCACCACCACCACTGCAGTTTGTACATGGACAGTGAAGAGGACACAGTGAAAAACTTATAATTTGTACTTTTAGAAATCCTTCAGTTTTTGCTACTTTTTCCATTATGTGAGCATTAGAGAAATAGTAGCTGAGGGTATCAAAATCTACAGCCAATTGCACCAACCTTCATTAAAAGTTAACCACAGTAAAGTCAGCATTTAACCCTATTCAGTGCAAAATTCTTGTTCACATACCTAAATAAAGTTAACCAAGGGAGTTAACCACAGTTAAATTTGACCATGGCTAACATTCAGTTTTCTTGAGATGACCACTGTTTTACAAGCATATGGTATTACAATTTCAGTGTACTGAAATACACTCAAGGCTTCATATCCCACATTCTATACTTGAGGTGAACCCAGAAAGATTATTAATTTATGAATCAAACTTATCAGGAGCAGAATTAAATTTTACCTCCATGTGTAGCACACTGCTTGCTTTTCTCTAGCTATGGGAAAACACTTCAGTCAGAGTCTTGTGATTTTTTTATATTTATGGTATCATCATCATCATCATCATCATCATCATCATCATTTAAGACTGATCATGCCTTTCAGCGTTCAGTCTGGAGCATAGCCCCCCTTATACAGTTCCTCCATGATCCCCTATTCAGTGCTAACATTGGTGCCTCTTCTGATGTTAAACCTATTACTTCAAAATCATTCTTAACCGAATCCAGGTACCTTCTCCTCAGTCTGCCCCGACTCCTCCTACCCTCTACTGCTGAATCCATGAGTATCTTGGGTAACCTTGCTTCTCCCATGCGTGTAACATGACCCCACCATCTAAGCCTGTTCGCCCTGACTGCTACATCTATAGAGTTCATTCCCAGTTTTTCTTTGATTTCCTCATTGTGGACACCCTCCTGCCATTGTTCCCATCTACTAGTACCTGCAATATTACTTTGCAAACTTTCAATCGAATCTGCTATCACAACTAAGTCATCCTCATATGCAAGACTGCTTATTTTGTGTTCACATATCTTAATCTCACCCAGCCAGTCTATTGTTTTCAACGTATGATCCATAAATAATATGAACAACAGTGGAGACAGGTTGCAGCCTTGTCTTACCCCCGAAACTACTCTGAACCATGAACTCAATTTACCGTCAACTCTAACTGCTGCCTGACTATCCATGTAAAGACCTTTAATTGCTTGCAAAAGTTTGCCTCCTATTCCATAATCTTGTAGAACAGACAATAACTTCCTCCTAGGAACCCGGTCATATGCCTTTTCTAGATCTATAAAGCATAGATACAATTCCCTGTTCCACTCATAACACTTCTCCATTATTTGCCGTAAGCTAAAGATCTGGTCCTGACAACCTAAACCCACACTGATTTTCATCTAATTGGTCCTCAACTAATACTCGCACTTTCCTTTCAACAATACCTGAGAAGATTTTACCCACAACGCTGATTAGAGAGATACCTCTGTAGTTGTTACAATCTTTTCTGTTTCCATGTTTAAAGATTGGTGTGATTACTGCTTTTGTCCAGTCTGATGGAACCTGTCCCGACTCCCAGGCCATTTCAATTATCCTGTGTAGCCATTTAAGACCTGACATTCCGCTGTATTTGATGAGTTCAGACTTAATTTCATCCACCCCAGCCGCTTTATTGCACTGCAATCTATTGACCATTTTTACCACTTCCTCAAATGTGATCCTATTTCCATCATCATTCCTATCCCATTCTACCTCGAAATCTGAAACATTACTGATCGCATTTTCACCTACATTGAGCAACTCTTCAAAATATTCCCTCCATCTGCCCAAGGCATCCACAGGATTCACCAGCAGTTTTCCTGACCTGTCCAAAATACTTGTCATTTCCTTCTTACCTCCCTTTCGAAGACTGCTAATTACACTCCAGAATGGTTTTCCAGCAGCTTGACCCATAGTCTCCAACCTGTTTCCAAAGTCTTCCCACGATTTCTTCTCGGATGCTGCAATTATCTGTTTGGCTTTGTTTCTTTCTTCAACATAACTTTCTCTGTCTACCTGGGTTCTGGTATGTAGCCATTTTTGATACGCCTTCTTTTCCCTTTTACAGGCTGCCTTGACTGTATCATTCCACCAAGCTGTTTGCTTCATCCTACTTTTACACACTACTGTTCCAAGACATTCTTTAGCCACTTCTAGTACTGTGTCCCTGTACCTTGTCCATTCCTTTTCCAATGACTGTAATTGACTACATTCAACTAACTGGTACCTTTCTGAGATCGCTGTTATGTACTTGTGCCTGATTTCCTTATCCTGAAGTTTCTCCACTCTTATCCTCCTACATATGGACCTGACCTCCTGCACTTTCGGCCTCACAATCCCAATTTCACTGCAGATTAAATAATGATCAGTGTCATCAAATAATCCCCTGAATACACGTGTGTCCCTCACAGCCTTCCTGAATTCCTGATCTGTTATTATATAGTCAATGACAGATCTGGTTCCCCTGCCTTCCCAAGTATACCGGTGAATGTTCTTATGTTTAAAAAAGGAGTTTGTGATTACTAAGCCCATACTGGCACAGAAATCCAAGAGTTGTTTCCCGTTCCTGTTGGCCTCCATATCCTCTCCAAATTTACCCATAACCTTTTCATACCCTTCTGTTCGATTTCCAATTCTGGCGTTAAAATCACCCATGAGCAGAACACTGTCCTTGTCCTTTACTCTAACAACTACATCACTGAGTGCCTCATAAAAACTATCCATCTTATCTTGATCTGTCCCTTCACAATGTGGATATACTGACACAATCCTAATTTTCTTGCTAGACACTGTCGAATCTATCCACAACAGTCGTTCGTTTACATACCTTATTGCAACTACGCTGGGTTCCATTTCTTTCCTGATGTAAAGCCCTACACCCCATTGTGCTATTCCTGCTTTGACTCCTGACAGGTAGACCTTGTATTCTCCCACTTCCTCTTCTTTCTCACCCCTTACCCGAATGTCACTAACAGCTAAAACGTCCAGCCCCATCTTACTTGCAGCCTCTGCCAGCTCTACCTTCTTCCCCAAGTAGCCCCCATTGATATTAATAGCTCCCCATCTCATTACCCTTTGTTTGCCAAGTCGTATCTTAGGAGTCCCTGGTTTGTCAGTTAGAGGTGGGACTCCGTCACCTCCAAAGGTCCGAGGCATTTTGCTCTGATTGTTGCCAGCATCATATTTAAAGTACCAGGGAAGCAGGTTGCTAGCCTTACTTGTCCCGAGTCCCATTGGGTTTTACCCCTAACGGCTGAGGGACTAACCGGTGGATTTGGTAGTCTTTGCCTTATGAGCACAAATGTGACCACGACTCAGAATATGTCCGAGATGCCCAGCCTTATTCCAAAGTAACTGGTATCCCGACTGTCGGGACCACTTACTTGGCCACTCATACGTTGCCCATGGTTCATGAACTAGGACATGTCTACAGGAACCCACACCATCAACCACTATATTTATGGTATGTGAAGTTCAAAACTCAGATATACCTCTCCCAAAGCAGCTCAATGCATTTATCAAAATTTCTCAAGATAATTGACTTGTAAGTTTTTGGATCAAGTTTAGTATGCTAAACCAAGGTAGATTTTTTCAACAAGTATTGTCACTCTGTGGCATAGTGCTTGCTCACAGGGCCTGGGTTCAATTCCAGGTAGCAGGAGAACACATCATAAAGGTACTGAAACTTGCCAGCTTTCAGAGCCAGTGGTTCCTTCTTCTGGCAAAAGGGTTGAAGGGGAAGGAAGAGAGGTGAGGTTTAGGAAATGAAGTGATTTTGGAAAAAGCAACCTGAACTCCGGGTCAGGAGAGAATTAATGGATGGTATGAGAAGGAAAGACTGACATTGGGGATTGCTCCAGATGAGATTTGAAAAACTGAGAGCTTACAGAAATGGAAATGGTAATACACAGGACAGAGATTACTGACAAAACATCACACACAAGTTAATAAAAGTGGAAAGCTAAGTGCATTGTGTGTGTGTGTGTGTGTGTGTGTGTGTGTGTGTGTGTGTGTGTGTGTGTGTCAGCATGCACATGCATGCATGTGGAGGGAGGGATGGACAGATAAGAAAATGAAAGATATAGAAAACTAAAAGGGAGTGAAGAAAGGAATAGTTACTCCAAAGAATGCTGAGAGCAAAGAAATTAATGTAAATTAAGGCCAGGTGGATGGCGAGAACCAAGGACATGTAATGCCAGTTCTCACCTGCAGAGTTCTGAGAAACTGGTGTTTCGGAGAAGAATCCAGATGGCGCATGTGTTCAAAGAGGCACCGAGGACACGACTGCCGTGCTGTACAGAAAGCTCTGTGTTGCCGCTATACACCATCTGTCTATGGCTATTCATCCTAACTGATAACTTGGTGGTAGTCACACTGATGCAGAAGGCCCAACAGTGTTTACATAACAGCTGCTACACAATATGCGTTGTTTCACAGGTGGCTCTCCCTCTGATAGTATATGTTTTGCCAGTTACAGGTCTGATATGGGTTGCAGGTGATATGGGTTGCATAGTGTGTCTTACAACATGGATAGTCATGGGGATTGGAGCCATAGGTTAGGAAAATTGGTTTTGAAGGTGCTTAGGGTCTGACAAGGATACTGTGGAGATTGGGACGGCGACGAAATGCTATTCTAGGTGTGATCGGCAAAAAGTCTGGCAGAATGGACCTCACTTACACCTGTATGAATATTAAGAGCTCAGATGGAAAACCAGTTCTAAGCAAAAAAGGGAAGGCAGAAAGATGGAAGGAGTATATAGGGTTTAAACAAGGGCAATATACTTGAGGGCAATATTATCGAAATGGAAGAGGACACAGATGGAGATGAAATGGGAGATATGATACCGCGTCAAGAGCTTGGCACAGCACTGAAAGACCTATGTCCAAACAAACTACTGATAGCCGTGGGAGAGCCACCCATGACAAAACTCTTCCATCTGGTGAGCAAGATGTATGAGACAGGCAAAATACCCTCAGACTTCAAGAAGAACGTAATAATTCCAATCTCACAGAAAGCAGGCATTGACAGGTGTGAGAATTACTGACTATCTGTTTAGTTAAGTCATGACTGCTACATACTAACACGAATTTTTACAGACAAATGGAAAAACTGGTAGAAGCCAACTTCGGGGAAGGTCTCTTTGGATTCTGTAGAAATGTTGGAGCACATGAGGTAATATTGACCCTATGACTTATCTTAGCAGACAGATTAAGGAAAGGCAAACCTATGTTTCTAGCATTTGTAGACTTAGAGAATGCTTTTGACAATGTTGACTGGAATGCTCTCTTTAAAATTCTGAAGGTGGCAGGGGTCAAATACAGGGAATAAAAGGCTATTTACAACTTGTACAGAAACCAGATGGCAGCTATAGGAGTCCAGGAGGATGAAAGAGAAGCAGTGGTTGGGAAGGGAGTGAGACAGGGTTGTAGCCTATCCCTGATGTTATTCAATCTATATATTGAGCAAGCAGTAAAGGAAACAAAAGAAAATTTGGACTAGGTATTAAAATCCATGGAGAAGAAATAAAAACTTTGAGGTTTGCTGATGACATTGTCGTTCTGTCAGAGACAGCAAAGGACCTGGAAGAGCAGTTGAACAGAATGGACAGTGTCTTGAAAGGAGGATATAAGATGAACATCAATAAAAGCAAAATGAAGATAATGGAATGTTGTGGAATTAAATTAGGAAATGAGACACTTAATGTAGTAGATGAGTTTTGCTACTTAGGGAGCAAAATAACTGATGATTGTCCAAGTAGAGAGGATATAAATTGTAGACTGGCTATGACATGGAAAGCGTTTCTGAAGAAGAGAAATTTATTATCATTGAGTATAGATTTAAATGTCAGGAAGTTATTTCTGAAAGTATTTGTGTGGAGCATAGCCATGTATGGAAGTGAAACATGGACAATAAATACTTTAGACAAGAAGGGAATAGAAGCCTTCAAAATGTGTTGCTACAGAAGAATGCTGAAGATTAGATGGGTAGATCACATAACTGATGAGAATGTACTGAATAGAATTGGGGAGAAGAGGAATTTGTGGCACAACTTGACTAGAAGAAGGGATTGGTTGGTAGGACACGTTCCAAGGCATCAAGGGATGACCAATTTAGTATTGGAGGGCAGTGTGGAGGGTAAAAATTGTAGAGGGAGACCAAGAGATGTATACACTAAGCAGATTCAGAAGGATGTAGGCTGCAGCAGGTACGTGAAGATGAAGAAGGTTGCACAGGATAGAGTAGCGTGGGGAGCTGCATCAAACCAGTCTCTGGACTGAAGACCACAACAACAACATATGTTGCAGTTAGCCCTGCTGCTCCATTTCCAAAGTTCTCTAGTGCTATTCCGCCCCAGCCTGTAATTTATGTTGCAGTAGGTTTGCTGGTTCCCACTCTCATGGGTAAACCAGGCAAAAATGTCAACACTTTCATACAAAATTTAGTGGATGTAGGGAATCTGCCTCTGTGAGGTAATGAAGTGTTGGCCAGAGTTGCCAATCTTAAGTTGCAGGGAGAGGCTCACACTGATGTAAATTCCCTGGAAAGGCTGATAAGTACCAAGGTATCTGACATCCTTGAAAAAGGGCTATTGTATAGATATGGAGATAAGCATAGTGTTAGCTGTTATAGGGATGAACTCTCTGTGGTATCATGTATCAATACCACCCTACCAACATCTTTGAGTTGGCAAGAATATTGCAAGTTGCCAACAGACTCCGATAGCTGTCAGGCGGGATCTAGTGGATCGAAAGGAGCATGCCCGCTAAATTACGTCTGTAGTGGCCCTGGACTGTGAGTGCTTTCTGTCACAATATAGGATGATTGGCAGCAGCAACACAGCCCACTCACAATTGGAGCCTCTTTATTTTGTGGTGTTACACAGATGCCGCATCATCAGGACTCCGACACCATCATTCGTGTTTTAGTTCAGAGCAGCTCATCCTTGTTGCCATCGTATTAGCTGGACTTTACTTCTTGCTGCATTATTTGTAATGGGTCCTCGTAAATTTGGAGAAATACAAGTTAAGTAAATCTTCTGCTTACTATGTCAACTTATTCACTATTAATTTAGGCTCCTGTCCAGCTTTCCTACAACAACAGTTGCTACACTACTCTGTAGCCCACCTCTCCTCACAGTTGCATCTGAAGTCATACTCAACACTTTCGTCCATATGTCAAAATTCCGGGAAGGATTTAGAGTGCTGCGCTGACCAAATTACTGCTGTGTTGTGTCATGTACATGTACTAAGGGACAGTAATGAAAAGAATGAGGTAGTGCTCAGTGAACCAGAAGCTGGCTGTGTAGATGTATTTGTTTGCAAGATTTACCCATAGGGCCATGCTGAGGTGAAGTGCCTCAGCAATTTCTGCACAGCTCCCTGAACTTGACGTGCTGTGGCACAAAATGATGTTGAGCCATAATACAGGTAAAGCTCATCCACATATAGTGACAGTTGAACCAAAAGCCTCACTGTAGTCACGATACCATTGAAGGCAATGACGTAAAAGGTTGTGTTTGGAACTGATCCCTGATGTACTTCAGTTTCCTGTACAGATGTTTGCTGAGGGTTGGCCCCATCCAGACTCAGAACAGTTAGAGGGATAGGAAATTCTGGATACAAATGGGTAAGCAGCCCCAGAAGTCCCACATGTGTAGTGTAGACACGATGTGGTGATCCAAGTGGTATTGTACACCTTCTGCAGGTCAAACACACAGCAATCAGTTCTTGGAAATGGAAAGAAAACTGAAAACGTGCCCTTTCAATCAGTACTGTGCAAAGGGTTTCCTAGGCTTTTGTCTCACTCATCATGATTCCCCTGTCCCCCTTTCACAACTGCAATTCACTACCAGGAGACAGCACCACTGCTACTATTACTAACAGTCCTAGTGTTAAGAAAGGTTCCAATAATGTCAACAAAAAACCTACCTCAGCATCAGATGAAAGTATCCCAATTATACATCATCTGCTCAAGTCATCTGACATCCAGCAGTTGCCTACACTGGCTTATTTACATAAAAATACTATTCTAGGCTGCAGCAACCTTTAAAACTGTGTCAAAAGGAACACTCCCTCGATGGAATCCTATCTTGGAAGTTTATAGCTATCTTTAGTATCATCTTTAAATTATAATTTCTCTTACAAGGCTCATAAAACACAGTTACTTCTTTCATTCAAGGATATATAATTTCAGAGTGTATTTCACAAACTGTAAAATATTGTGTTACGGTGATACAGAATGCTACAGCCATTATATAAGACTGAGCTAGTGGATATCAAGAATGTATCACTAGAGGCTATGAAGCAGATTTCGTCCATACCAATGATAGCAGCAATGAGTACACAGAAAAGATTAAAATCAGCTGGGCAATATCACAAATAGATTGCTCCTGATTTGCAACAGGTGTTCCAAGATTATTGTGCTGTTTGGTGACTGTTATTTGAAATTTCATTTACCTTTTTGTATTTTTCCTATTATATTTTGAAAGTTCACTTCTTTCATTTTTGTGTCATGTATGAAAATGTTAAACAATGGAAAATCCAGAAAATTGAAAAGCAAGAGACAGTGGTCATGTGTGTGAGAGTTGTGTTTGCCTGATTGTGAATGTGTATGTGTCCTGATTCAGAAGAAGCCCTTGTGGCCAAAAGCTTGCTTGTTTAACAGTCTTTTTGTTGTGCCTGTCTGCAACTCAGCATCTCTACTATATGGTGAGTTGCAATCTATCCTTTTCATAATACTGTCATATGAAACAATTAATTATGCTATCAAATTGAATTTGTTTCTTTCATCAGTAGCTACAGATGATTATACATTTAATGTTACCCTAATCATGAAAGTTCAAGAGCAAAAATTACACTTAAAAATATATAACTGTTTTTTTTTCTTTATAAAATATCTTTGTGTTCTGATTATTACTTTGTTTACAAATGTTAGCATCTGACTTGCTGTATTGTTATCTTACAAAGTCTTTGCATCAATGAAGTGTGCTACCTTTGCTTACTGTAATGTAACTTTGTCTACAGACTTTCTGTGAAATGTTGGAGGAGATTGTTTGCAGGAGACCAACTCTGCAACTTGCTATCATATTACATGATGTGAAATTTATCTTGTGAGCTGACTACGGTCGACTATGTCTTTATCAACAATGATCACATTTGTAATGTATCAGTATGAGAAGAAATATAAAACCAGTCAATCTTTAAAGCAGAATTTAAATTGAGAGAGATAATTTTAAACTAGTGCCATTCATTATGTAAATGAAGAGAGTCATATTATAGACAGAGTTGAGTACAAGAATATACAATGATAATCCATGGTTAAAAAGTTAGTGTTTTTTCATAAACTTGATAACATCAGGCCCTCCGGAGGAGTCATCCTGAATTTTACTGGACAACAAGTTCAGCCAACAATATCTATGAAAAATCAAGATGATTATATTTATCAACTTAATTACCACTACAAACAACTTCAGAACAGTCTGTCTACAATGCTGTTTTCCTATTTAAAACGTTATACATTTATATGTAAGCTGATGCTGACTTAAATGTAAAAAATCTCAATTATCTATATTTCATTATCTTTATCACTACTGAACTGAGTGAAAGGGGTTTTTAGAATAGGAAAGATGGTAATCAGTACACTGGTGACAAACACCAGATAACAGTCATTGCTGGAATTGTATACTTTTGGAGGAAGAGATACATTAAGAAGTGTGGTGTGCACAGCCTTAAAAGCTTTATGTAAACATGAATGTTAAAAACTGTCAGATCCAGAAATGACTCCTCCATTAAAACTGGATGGTACAGCTTTACTTACTCTCTAGGCAGTCACGCTGCTCTATGAAGATGATGGATGAGAAAAAAAATGTATATAGTTTAACAAGACGTGGGAAAGAAAGAGAAAGAGGAATGTGATGGATCACAAGTAATGAATAGAGGGAGGAAAGAAAGTGGTGTGACAGATTGAGAAATGAAAATACAAAGAAGTTTACCAGCAGATGATGCAAAATATGCATTACTGTTTGACAGAAATAACTGGCCATACATATTAATTTTTAGGGAAATTATGAGCTTGAGAAAAGGAGGTACTTTGCCTCTTTCTTAAATACAAGAGAGCATTGAATCGTGTGAAGAGTGCAAGGTAGCTTGTTCTTGATGTGGACAGCATCAACAGAAGAGTTTGCACATGTTTTTGTTTAACAAACACACACGTATAGGATAACAGATGAGTGAGACCATGTGCTGCGATTATGATGAGATACCAGGTACTCAATTTCTTATGCAACATAATGAGGTGCACACACACTGAGGAGCCAGTGAAGTGAACATAGCATATGCCAGTTGCATAATTTATGTGGCCACAACACACTGGGCATAGAAGCACTGATATGATCAACTAATGGAAAGTAGAGAATGAAATAACAATATTATATTGGTATTCACCATACAGAGGAGATGTTGAGTCACAGACAAGATAGCAAAAGACTACTATAAATTTAAACTTTTGGCCAAAAGGGCATCTTCCGAAGCAGAGAACATGCACACATTCACAGAAATGCAATTAGCAGATGTGCACGCCCGCACACGCACACGCCCACACGCCCACACGCACGACCAGTGTTTCCAGCCAAAGTGGACAGAGACGCTGGTCAGGTGTGTATGAGTTGTGCTTGTGTGAAAGTGTGTGTGAGTTCGCTACTTCAGAAGAAGACGTTTTGGCCAAAAGTTTAAATTTTCATTGTGTCTGCCTATGACTCAATATATCTTCCATTTGGAGAGTAGTAATTTATTCTTTTCATATTATTCTTGATATGTGCGCCAAATAGAGGGATATTGTAGATGTAGCTCACGCAAGCATTAATGCTTATTTCTAACTGATTAGAGTTTTTGTAACTAATGCAGTGTTTGGCACAACAAGTGATTGCCCAAATTTACATTTGACATCCTGCAGCACATACAGGCAAGTGGCAGTTTTCTTGCAATTGGAAACAGTATTTTCTGCCCAGCTGAGATACTCATCCATAGTTACAGCGAAGTTGTTCAACATTTCTTGACAATGTATATGAGACAAATATGAGGCAACTGTTACTCCAAAGGAGGATGTTATCTGAAAGCAACATATTCCGTGTTGTTTATGTGCCTACTGGCCATTCACACATCAACTATACTTCTAGTTGTTACCTTCAGTCTTTCCAATATTTGTGTACCACTTAGTCAAAAGGACCAGGAAGTGCCTATTGAGTCCTACTCATGAATTTGGTGTCAAAACAACATTTAATAAAAAACATGTACAGGATACAAACATTCAACATACCGCATATTGGCAAAGTGTGTATCCATAGCTCCCCCATGGGGAAAGTTGGCTGCCATTCGTTCCATGAGGCGACAGAAACAAGCATATGTTGTGGCTTCATCATCAAAGATGACAAGTAGAGGAGCAACCAAATCACACATTCCCTGCATGTAGCCAACTTCCAGATGTTCCCAAACATACCTACAAATAAATAGCATTTTAGAGAAGTAAAATATATAATGCTAATTTTTATTTATTTATTCTATTTGGTCCAGTAAATAGTTTTCGTACGTTGTTTGCATATGATATACGACAAATCAGGGGTAAGATAGTTAATTTATATTTACATTAGATATTAAGCATGACTACATGATCAACTCAGTAACTATAAATAATGCCATTAAGTGACATAATACATAATTATATAATTAACAAGATTTGGTAAATTAGGTTCCTTATTATAATGTTTCAGAATTCAGAGACAGAGTAGAATCTGTAATCAAGCAAGAAACATTTCAACTTTAAATGTATCTGATGATGTTATGTATTTTAAGTAAGAAGGCATGTGGTCATATAACATAATCCCAGTGTAATATACTCTCATCTTATGCATAAGTTTGTACTACTGTGTTTACTAGTGGGTTAAGCTTCGGCCGAGTTCTGTATGAGTGTAAATCATAGTTTTTATTATTTATTTTTTTTAAAGATGCCATCTTTTGAAAAAATTAAAGAAACAAGACAGTAATGACATCTGGCAGTAATGTTTCTTACACTTGTGCCTATAATTGTGAAAATAAGTGCAAGTAACAATGGTCAACATCCACAAATGGCTTTGATTAAAAAAAAGTAAAATTATTTCATAAGTAATTCAATGCAAGGATTTGGTGATTCATATTTTGTACTACCTGCTTTTAATTCAGTACACAAACATAACATACTTGTTTAAGTGTTATAATGTGATCATTTCTCATCCTCTTGGTAAGTAATAACCACATAGAGAAGGCATTCAGTCGCAGACAGAGAAAATGAAAAGGAATGCTAGAAATATTTCAGGTTTTGGACAAAATCCTTCTTCAGAAATAGAAAATGCACACATGCATAGACACAAACACATTCCAAGAGCACAGATATCTCTCTCTCTCTCTCTCTCTCTCTCTCTCTCTCTCTCTCTCTGGCAACGGCCACTGCCTGCAGGCACTTAAGTCCAACTGTGACTATGTTTGACATAAGCAGCAATCTAGATGGGATAACTAGTGGGAGGATAGAGGGCATGTAGAATACTGGAGCGAGAGCAGAGAAGTGGATAGGCACGTGGAGGACAGGGACTATCAAGAAGCTTGTGGAGAGGGGACGATTATGAGAATGAAGGATATGTTGTAAGTAGAGTTCTCACATGAACAATTCTGAAAGGTTGGCCTTGGTGGGAAGAATCCAGACTGTACAGGCTGTGAAGCAGTCAGAGTGAAGCACATCACACTGGGTGATGGCATGTTCAGAAACTGGGTGGTCCAGCTATCTACTGGCTACAGTTTTTTGGTGGCCATTTATGAGGAGTGACAGCTTCTCATCCAGAATGACAGTGCTAGCAGCTAAGTTGGTAGATCACATGGCTAGTTTCACAAGTTGCCCTGCCTTAATGCCTGTGATAGAACTGGAGCTGGTAGAAGTGGGAAGATGTATGGGACAGCTCTTGCATATAGCTCTATTGCAAGTATATAAGCTGTGAGGCAAGGAGTTGTGAGCAGGAATATACAAACATATTGTGTAGGTTGGGAGGGCACTGGAATACCACTTTGGGAGGGGTGGGGGCACAGATTTCTCATTTCAAGGCATGATGAGAGTTAGTTAAAATCTTGGCAGGGAATGTTATTCAGTTGCTCCAGTCCTGGGTGGTAATGAGACACGAGGAGTGCTTCTTTGTGGCCAGACAGTGAGTACATGCCGGACGGTAAGTGACTGTCGAAACAAGTCATAGGAGATCTGTTCCTCTACTGCGACAGCTGCTACCCGTTCCATTCTTAAAACCCTCTTCCACACAGCCTAGCCACCTGTGACTATCACATCTGTAGCAACGAGCATCCCTCTCTCCAAATATGACATGAGTCTCACTGACAGACTGAAGTTAACCCTCCCTTCTTGTCCAGAAACACCCATGACTGGAGCAAATGAATCACATACTCCACCAGGGTTTAGACTACCTCTCACTGTGAATTGATACCCTCCTCACTACCCTCCCCACCTCTCCCACAGTGGTACTCCACCACCCTCCCAACATACAGAATATTCTTGTCCGTACTTACTCCACTCCTGCTCCCAATTCCTTGTCTCATGTCTTGAAGCCTTACAACAGACATAGATGCAAAACCTGTCTCAAGCATCTTCCTACTATCATCTGCACCACCCCTGTCACAGGCCCCTCCTACCCCATTAATGGCAGGGCATCTGGTGAAAGCAGTCACATCATCTACCAATTTAGCTGCAAGCACTGTCATTCAGTATGAGCATGAAAGCTGATAAGCTGTTTTTCCACATGAATAGCCACTGTCAAACTACAGTCAAGAGACAGCTGGGCCACCCAGTTGCTGAACATGCTGCTCAACGTGACATGCTTCTCTTTAATGACTGCTTCACAGTCTGTGAAATCTGAATTCTTCCACCAATACCAGCTTTTCTGGATATTGCATGTGGGAACTTTCCCTTAAAGCAATTGTTTGTTCCAATAAGCCCTGGGCCTCAGCCTTCACTAACCTGTCCTTCACCTGCCTATTCCCTTCCTTGCTCCCACTCCAGTACTGCACATGCCTTCCATGATGCCAATGCATGTACATAATTCTTTGGCTTCCTCTACTTCTTTTCTCCAATTTCTACTGGTGAGTCATGAGAGATACTGCACACAGTCACAATAGTATAGATAGGACAAGAGTAAACAAAATAAAGTTAATGTGCTGTCTATTTCTGTAACATGAGTAATTTATGCTAGTATTGCTGTCTTCAAAGCCAGTGTTTAGATGTGAATCCAAAGTGACAGATTAAGCCCGTTTTTAGATGTGAAAACAATGTAACAGTTTCCTAGTCATTTTCCAACTCAGCAGTTGTAAATACGTAGAGAATTGCTTTCAACATAGCATCTATCTCGTCCACTTCAAAGAAGGATATAGGTCTTTATTACATTGAATGATGATGTTTTTCATGTCTCATAATGCTATTTCAAGAATCAAAGTCCAACAGCTCTCACTTAGTCAGAATTCTCATAATCTAAGTACTTTCCTCTTGGGCGAAGCAACTTGCACTTTCCAGATACACATTCCAATTTTTTGACTCAATAACACATATGTTCTCTACTTTTCTTGTTATACATGCATGACAAATTAGTTTGCACTGATAAAGGACATCAACAGAAACTGTAACTGCCATTTTCTGTGTTCAGAGCGTCATCCATTTCTGTAAGGGTTTCCAACTTTCTCAGGTTTTGCTTTCAGTTATTTTTTCTGTGACTATATGTGTGCTGATGTAAGTTCTGTCTCTCTTTGTGTGTGTGTGTGTGTGTGTGTGTGTGTGTGTGGTGTAGAGGGAAACACTCCACGTGGGAAAAATATATCTAAAAATAAAGATTCTGTAGCTTACCAAATGAAAGCATTGGTACGTTGATAGAAACAATAACAAACACAAACAAACACACAAATTTCAAGCTTTAGCAACCCACAGTTGCTTCATCAGGAAAGAGGGAAGGAGAGGGAAAGACGAAAGGATGTGGGTTTTAAGGGAGAGGGTAAGGAGTCATTCCAATCCCGGGAGCGGAAGGACTTACCTTGAGGGGAAAAAGGGACAGGTATGCGCGCTCGCGCGCGCGCGCGCGCGCGCGCGCGCCCACACACACACACACACACACACACACACACACACACACACACACACAGATATATATCCATCCGCACATAAGAGACACAAGCAGACATATGTAAAGGCAAAAGCTGATAAGCTGTTTTTCCACATGAATGGCCACTGTCAAACTCTTTGCCTTTACACATGTCAACGTACCAATGCTTTTGTTTGGTAAGTTACAGAATCTTTATTTTTAGATATATTTTTCCCATGTGGAATGTTTACACACACACACACACACACACACACACACACACACACACACACACACACACACACACACGCACACGCAGAGAGAAGGAGAGAGAGAGAGAGAGAGAGAGAGAGAGAGAGAGAGAGAGAGAGAGAGAGAACTGACATCAGCACACACATAGTACAGAAAAAAACAAATTACAAGCAAAACCTGAGAAAACTGGAAACACTTACAGATATGAATGATACTCCAAATACAGAAAATGGCAGTTACAGTGCTGTATTTTACAGTGACCAAAAAGAAAACTGTAAACTTTCAAACAATTTCCCACAAGAAAAATTGTTTGGCTCACAAATACTGACTCAGGCACTGATCTGTAAGTACTTTTCCATTTTATTATAAAAACTTCAATGAACTGTTTCGAATCAATAACCTGATTGTGCAAACAATAACTTACACGTACAAACGAAAAAATCATGTAATATTTCAGGACACTCAATGAGGATGCCTTGCAACTATGGTGAAATGCTTCTAGTTGCAAAAGTTAAATAAACACACTTGATGTGCACCATGCAAAAGCCATTTTTCTTTTGAACTACTACAATTTGTATGTAGCTGCTACAAAAATGGCTACCACAGAAAAGTTATTATATGGAATTGTGCACATTTTAAAACTTTTCTTTTTGATTGACTTACAAGACTTTTATTAACTTACGTGAACATAACATTTCGTAACTTCTCCAGATTATCAGGTGTAAAATACCAGTAGTTTCTGTCACACCTCTGAACGTCTTTATCAATGCGATGTAAATTCAAGCCAAATGTTTCGAGCAGTTCTGCCTGTAACAAAGTGATTTGTTTAATTTGTGATGATGATGATGATGATGGTGATGGTAAAGATGATGATGATGATGATGATAACAATAATAATAATAATAATAATAATAATAATAAATGCAAAAAGCTGCCATGTAAATGATGCAGATAAACAGTATCACAAGGCACAATTACAACTATGTAAGATAGTGAATAGTTATCCCTCTATACACTGTCAAGTGTCACAGAGTTCAAAGCAGTCGAATTTACTTCCAAATGGGCACTCAACTACAACACTAAGACTTTAGACCAAAGAGAGTAATTACACAAATGCAGTATAGGGTGTAACAGAGTGAGGTGGAACCACCATTTTTGTTCTTGGACCGCTTCTAACATCAATATCTTTTATTTCATTTGCTCCAGCTTTGTGAACAGAATATATATGAAAGTTACACAAAATGAATACTTTCTCATTCAAGCAGCAAGTCATAAAATTTTATTGGTCACAGAGTAATTTCACAAGCACTGATAAAAATAGTACAGTTAGTTTAACTGGGAATAATTTTCATAAATAAATCTTCACAATTTAAGATTCATCAAGAACTTGTAGAGATATAGTTTGCAGTGAGTTAACATATTCCTGGCTAAATTGGTATAGCTCATTTTGTAGACCTCATTTTCCTCTTCTCCACAAGCACTTTTTTCCTGAAAAACTTTTCATTTTGAAAATAATTCATGACCAAAGTTCTCTTGTTCTGAAATATTTGAATCTTAATTTATGATTATTTCCAAAATTCAGTCTATGGTTCTGTAGTAGCCATGATTTTTCTGATTCCATAAATGCCCAATTCTAGTAGATGAACTTGTGAAATTGCTAATTATTCAATTTTTAACATTTCTTGGACACTACTATGAAAATAACAGCTCTGCCATTGCAGTTGTGAGAAGCCTTAGAAGCTGGCAGGAGCCAAAAACCTTGCAGCAATTGGCCTGCTTACGCATTATGAGCCAATCCAGGTTGAGCACTGGAACACCGATACCACAGCGAAAGGCTACACTGGAACTGGCTGGCCAGTTCTGCACCTTTGAGTGACAGACTTGTTATATATGTCCACAGAAGCGGTACATCAGCACAACAAATGACCACTTAATCAGAATAAATACCCATCATTTCTAGCCAAAAGTGTCCTAGTTTGGCAGCACCAGCCACAAGAAGAGCACTATGCCAGGTGGTAATATTGTTCTGCAGGCAGCCACTACGAGGATGGACCTTCACTATCGTTAGTCCAAATGAAGGATCTGAGTCCATCTCCATGGATTTCCCACTTGTGAGCCACCTTCCAGCTCTCTCCAGCCACAGCAGACTTCAGCTCTGGAGGACAGCTGTTTGAGACGAGGGCAGTGCAGCCGCTCATCCTCCTACGCTGGTGCAGGTGATATGGTACCGCATGCCTTCGCTTACAAGGGCAAGTTCCTACTTATGAGGACTGACATCCCCTGCAAGAATAACATGGGGCCTCAGTGTTGCTGGCATTCCTTTCTGCAAGCAGCAAGCTGTGCATAGCTGGTGTGCATGCTGCTGCAAGTACTCTGGGTGTCAGCATTCCTCCAGCTGTTCATTTCACAGCTGCTTCTGGCCACCTGCTGGGTTCAGCTACTCTCTGTGTGCTGCCCTCATCATGTGCCAAGGGGGGACAAGGTCGCTGCATTGTTGTAGCTTGAGTCTGAATAAAGTATTTGACAAATTATACTGTTTTTATGAGATACCTATGGCCAACATCCTGACAATGACCCACCACCGTTATCCAACCCTGTTACCACAGAGGCCACCAACCCAGAAGGGTTGATCACACACAGCAACCGCACACAGCTTCACGTCATAGCTGCAGTTCGCAGTGTCAGCATACAATGAAATCAGTTATCAAGATCTCTTCTTGTGTTCGGAGGAGATGGGTCAAGGCACAAGGCACAACTTAAGGATAGCATTCATGAAGCCATTAGAACCAGCTTATTTATTGCAATTCTGTGACAATGGTAGGGAAAACAATTTGCTACCAGTAAGGTGTTCACAGTGCTACGAGGGCATTATAACAATACTGTGCAAAGGATAGATTGCTACTCACTATATAGAGGAGACACTGAGTCACAGAGAGGTACAACAAAAAGACTGGTATACAATTGAGTTTTTGGCCATGCATTATTGTGAACCAGCTTCTCCGTTTTCAAGCCCAAGAAGACCAAATAAATTTACTGTTCCTAAAAACTCCATGTTTTGTAAATTACAGTCCACAACGTCCACTAGAAGAACATATCACGTAAATAAATGTGATAAACCTCAGAGATTAAACTGGCAAAGAACATGTTGTTATACTAATAACTGTATTATTGCTTGAGGGAACTAGATTATGTTATTTGAAAGAAGGATGGCAGGAATATTAGAGTTTAATGCCCTGTAGACAGCGCAGGCATTAGAGACAGAGTACAAACTCAGATTACAAAAGGGTGGGACAGGAAATTAGACTGTGCCCTTTTCAAAGGAACCACCCTGCACTTACCTGAAACAATTTAGGGAAATCACGGAAAAACAAAATTGGAAAGGCCAGATGGAGATTTGAACTGTCATCCTCCCAAATGTGAGTCTAGTGTGCTAACCAAGGTGCCTCCTCGTGCTCGATCATTTGAAAGAAGACAAGAATACAAATCTTATCTGAGACAGTATGTGTATCACCACATGTTGAAGGTGACTAGAAAGTTTCTCATTTCAGGGCACTAAATAACACAATATTAAATAGTAACACCTACAAAATAAAGGATCCATTAAATAAATTATCCATCGTCTTTAGTGAGCATATGTTATGGTATATGTTAGAGTATTTTCCGGTAACATGGGAAAGCCAAATCTGTATTAAAACTGAAATGTATTATTCTAATAACATAATACATTTATTGACAACAAATAAAAAATAGATAACCTTATTTGGGTTTTGCTGGTTAACGGTTTCCATTACAACTTAGTAATAAATCAAAAGTCCTAATGACTATGTGATGGATGCTGCACATACCAGTAAAATACAATATATTTTAATATGTTTCCACTGTAATATCACACGATATTTGGCACACATTAACAAATAGTGTGTGACTAAAATAAGTTACATTTTTTCCAAAGTACAAGAAGTTTGATTTTGAAATTTTAAGAATCAAAAAAATGTTTTAGGAAAATTCATCAATTTTATGAATATAGTTAAGTAGCACATATTTTAAAGCTTTTAAGAAACTGAATAAAATGATAAATTTAGCTCGGTAAGTCAATTTTTGAGATAAGGTTTCAAAATGTGACAAAGTCTAACAATTTTGGAAACTTTACAAATGAATAACTACAAAATGAAAGGCCCAAAAAATTTAATGTCGGATTTGTCATGAAGAGAACTGTTACTAGCTATGTACAAAAATTGTCAAAATCTAAGATGTCAAGAACCAGGGTATTGGCTAATTTTCCTGAGACTGAACCTAATATTGTATTCTAAATCACAAAGTTGACACTACATTACATCTGAAAAACCAAACAAGTATATTTAAAATGTCCTCTGCCAAATATAGTGCTCTATTTTACATTTACTACTGAGCTCAAAGAAACATATGTGACAGCTGTAATATATTGACAACAACCTCTATGAATTTTAATAGCACTAGTAAATTATCTTTCAACTTCAATTAATTATAATTACATTTCTCTCAGCCAGTGTAAATATTATTATTTGCTACTGTCATCACTCTACTGGTTAATATTAGTAGCCTAGTTGATGGCAAGGAGAATGGGTTACAATAATACATACTGTTATAAGCACCTATCCTGGATCAACAACCTGCACAAAAAAAAATAAAGGATTGAAAAAAATTACAGCAAACAATGATATAAGGCCAAAGTTGCAGTTGTGAAATAAATCATTTCTACAATCAACAGCAAATATGATGCCCTTTAAGGAATGATATTTCATTTGGGTAAACTATGTAGAGAATTTAATAATTCAAAATGAAGGAACAAAATTAGAAACCCATTTACATATTTGAAATAATGTTCACCTTATATTAACACAGAAAAATCCTAAAATTCTGCATCTCCACTAAAACGGCATTAACATACAAAAGGGTTGCATACTCTGAATCCCCTTGATATAAAAGAAGGTAATAAAATAGCAAAAAATGGTTCAAATGGCTCTGAGCACTATGGGACTTAACATCTATGGTCATCAGTCCCCTAGAACTTAGAACTACTTAAACCTAACTAACCTAAGGACAGCACACAACACCCAGCCATCACGAGGCAGAGAAAATCCCTGACCCCGCCGGGAATCGAACCCGGGAACCCGGGCGTGGGAAGCGAGAACGCTACCGCACGACCACGAGATGCGGGCAATAAAATAGCAAAATAATAGAAATATAGCAGGAAACAAATTATGAGAATAAAATAGAATGAAGGAGGCACAGCAGTATAGCATTTCAGAAATAAAAATAAGTTTGCTGAAATGGTACACCAACACTGGACAACAAGTAATGATACCCCAAAAAATAGAAAGGAACTATGAACATGGATACAAATATAACAAACTTCTAACAAACAGTGTAGCTTTCAATATCACAATGAAAACTAAAGATGACGGTGGAACATTCATTGGGAAGATTGTTATAAAAGACTGATTCAAAATGGACTTGGTCTCAGGTGAGGCCTTTGTGTTTTTGTCAAATGTCAGGATTAAACAGAAGCACCTGGTGTACTTGGAGATACAAGTGAAATGTTGGTGAGAGGAAAATACATTTGGAAATACCAACCGAGTAGACTCCACCTTGTGAACTCGCTGGGGATACACAGGAAGAGCGGGCAGACTCCTCCTCTTCTACAGCAAGAGTATCGTGTTCTTCAGGATGTGTCTCAAGCGTTCTCTCCCCTGTGACCAAAATAAGAAACAAAACTATGTAAATGGAAACATGCAACTTTGTTTTATAAACCACATTAATGAAGTTTGCCTATTTCCTCTGTAAGATACCTGTATGTTACTTGGTTACTTCTAACTTCACTTCAAATTGAAAATCATGATTCAGTAAGCATAATATCCCCATTAATAATAAGTCCATCAAATACACTATAAAGAACACCATACAGGTAAAAACTGGAAGCATGTGAGTCTTCTGCAGATGGAAATAAACATTTTTACAAGGCCATGATTTGATTCTGAATAACCATTTCAAATTAACAAAGGCAAACAGAATCTTGGTTAGTCACTGTTGCACAGTGACAATGGATTTTAGAACCCAGTATCCAATGGAAAAGTTACCAGAAGTGTTCTTTACTTACTTTTCATCAATTTTTCCCCTCATGTCTGCACAAAACTCAATATAAAGAACTGCCATGACTTGTGGTCAAGAAATATAAATGAACTGGACTGTGATAAAAATTAAATTATGTGAATTGAAATATACAACAAAATGTGTGCACAAGTAATATAGGCATAAAAGGTGTAATTGCCTATGAGGTGGAATTCTAAAATGGAAAACACAAAACAATACCCAAAGTAAACTGCAATGTACAACCGAATAGCTGCAGTATCTCAAAGAAATATCTAAAATTTTATAGCATTAGTAGAATAACACAGTATTTTAACAACTTAAATAGAGCACAGAAAAAAGGGGATAGGAAACCATGTAACATTCATTTCCCTTTTTCACACTACACATGTTCACTGAACCCACCTTTTATACACACACACACACACACACACACACACACACACACACACATATACACACACACACATTATGGAGAGACCCATTTAACCTGCACCATTACCACATGTGTTTTATGTTATGTTTGGCTGTGAAGTGTGTGTATTCAGATAATGGAAAAAACATTCACCAAAGTGTTGTTTTACGAAGAGATAAATTTAATAGCTGCATACAATTGCATGGTAGACGGGCCAAGCAAATATTTTGGTGGGTTTCAGGAGATGTGAAAAGACCAAAGTGATGATCTACTAGAAGGTGAGCACATGTGAACATGGCACTATATTATTTTGTCTACTAACTGCTTAAAATGATTATTACATGTGGACATGGCACTATATTATTTTATCTACTACCTGATTAACTGAAATGCATATGTCAGGTAGGAGTGGGAATGGGGATAGATGGGTCATTTAGCTTTAACCAAATTCAGCACTGAGTTGCTGTTTATATATGTTTGTGATCAATATTTGCATACTTTTCATTTGCTATGGTAGGCTGTACTTATCTTCAACAAAGAAAATAATAATAATATCCAGGTATCGCCGATAAACATACATTTAAAACTCTACACCTAGGTTTTGGAACAGTTAAAGGCAGAGCCCAGTTGTCATTTCTTGGCTGGTACTTAGTACAGAAGTTTCACTGGTGTTGAGTGCAGCAAGTTATATCAGATGAGATTTCTCTTTCTTGTGTGTATTCTTGATTGTCAATGGTGGCATGAGTGTGGGGAAAGCCACTGGGAATACACACAAATTCAGATCAATTAACACTTTACAAAAACAATTCTGTGATATTTGGGAAAAATAAATATAGAGTAAAAGATGACCATTTGTGATATGAAAAGAATACAGAAAAAATATCACATAGGTCAGTTCATATCAAATACTAATATTCTTCATGAACTCATGATTCACAATCACATTTAGAAAACTAATTACAAGAATTAACATTTACATTTGTCAAACTGTAGTTTACATCACTTGAAGCAGAAGTTTTCACACAGAGTAAATTACAACTAAGAAATATGGCACACGGTTTAGTGTGAAATTAATAAAAATAAGTAAGCAAGATCCATAATGCAGAGAAATGATGTTTATTTGTTACAGAAATATTGCAAGGAAACATGGCCCAATTGCATAAAATATGAGTAAATGTATATTATACACTCAGCAGAGGATGGGCAACACTAGTGGAACACAAATAAGAAAAGACAGAAGCTCTACTTAGACAATACGACCAACTGTAAGCTTACCCTGGTTAGCTATGGGTCACATACTGAGATAGAAGTAAAGAAATTACAAAAATTTATTTCTTTTAAAACTTTGTGAAAAAAACCTTGTCATTGACAGGGTTTAGAACTTCATGAAAATCCATATAAAAAAATAGAGCAATTCGGGTCACCATAAGATGATGATCAGCTGTTTGTGTTGGCACAAAATAAGAAATTTCAGTAAATTGATGTTAATCAGAAAAACTGCTATGTCATTTCCAAAACTGTACATTTTGTTATTTATGTTAGAGAAGGTTTTACATTTTAGTGGTTTGCAATGCAATATGTATGATATGTCAGTTTTCAAAGGGAAAGTTACGCTTACCCATGTCATCGGCTAGAGGATCTGAATGTGTGCCACTGTCAAGTGATGGATTCGTTGTCACAATGACAGCTCCAGATTGTGCTGCTGTCTTTGCTGAAAACATAATCCAAAATTACCTGAAATATCTGAGTCACATGAAAACTGTGTTGTAAAACAACTTCATAAGTTTCTATATTATTCTGAAGTGTCAAAAACAAAAATTGTTGACATGTCAATGGCAAATTGCAAGGATAATTTTAGATCATGACTAGCATTATTAGAAATTATGAAATTTTTTCCTTTTATGGAGGATGTAACAGACCTATTGTTTCCTTTAATTTTATGAATAGCACAGATAAGATACGCTGGGCATACAGCCTGACAACTTATTGGTAGATGGGCCAAGCAAATATTTTGGTGGGTTTCAGGAGATGTGAAAAGACCAAAGTGATGATCTAGTAGAAGGTGAGCACATGTGAACATGGCACTATATTATTTTGTCTACCAACTGCTTAAAATGATTATTACATGTGGACATGGCACTATATTATTTTATCGACTACCTGATTAACTGAAATGCATATGTCAGGTAGGAGTGGGAATGGGGATAGATGGGTCATTTAGCTTTAACCAAATTCAGCACTGAGTTGCTGTTTATATATGTTTGTGATCAATATTTGCATACTTTTCATTTGCTATGGTTGCCATCACTATTTTCAAAAGACTTGACACCAGTGTGTGTGTGTGTGTGTGTGTGTGTGTGTGTGTGTGTGTGTGTGTGTGTGTTCTAATTACAATAATAACTCGATTAACCGTCACTCTTTAAACCGTCAGTTTCTGATAACCATCAGTTTCTGATAACTGTCAGTTTAACCGTCAGTTTCTGATAACCGTCACTGCGTTACAGCATAATAATACTGTAATAACATAATGCTCTAAGGTGCAGTGATGCGTTCACTTTGTTTATTTACTCTATTTTAGTGGGAAGTGAATGTACCCACCCGCCGTAGAATGGTACATAAAACATGACCTTCAGTTGACGTGCTAACACATCTCCCCCTTTTCTTGTCTTTGTCTCACTTGTGAGTCAACAATCACTGCTGGATCGGTTTCCAGTTGTGGCGAGAAGACTGTAATTGTTGCAGTGTATCTAGTGGGCTGTGCCGTGTTACGTTTTCCACTCAAATAAGCTTTATTGACTAATATTTTACACTACCATATTTAGTGCAGGTGTGTGTGATACAGTGACTTGATAAAATGTCTGAAAAACATAAACGTGTTGTTTTAGGACTTAATCAAAAACTTGAAATTATAAAGCGCTTAAGAAATGGCGAAACTGCAACAAGTGTAGCGCTGATTTATGGTATTGGAAGAACAACAGTAAACGATATAAAACGTGATGCTGATAAAATAGAACAACATGTGTCAACAACGCAGAGTATGGATGGAGATGTGCGAACAAGAAAGACAATGAAACCTGCAAAATATGATGATTTGGATACTGCAATGCACCGATGGTTTATACAAGCAAGAAGTCAGGGGATTCCACTTTCAGGGCCTATAATAATGGCCAAGGCTGTTGAAATGAACAACAAACTTGATGGTGACTCATCTTTTAAAGCAAGTATCGGATGACTCGACAAGTTTAAATTTTGTCATGGCATTCGCCAACTTGATATCAGTGGAGAAATACTCAGCGCAGATAGCTCTGTAATTGCTGAGTTCCGGGAACAATTTAAAGAAAAAATGGCTGAATTGAATCTTGTTAGGGAGCAAGTTTACAATTGTGATGAAACTGGGCTTCATTGGAAGGCTTTACCACAAAAGACATTAGCATCACACTCTGAAAAAGCTGCTCCAGGTTTCGAAGTACAAAAAGATCGCATCACTGCTATGGTTTGCGCAAATGCGACCGGCAATCACAGGCTACCCCTACTTGTGATTGGGAAATCAAGAAAACGTTGTGCATTCAAGAATTTGAATTTGAATGCCCTCCCTGCACAATACCACGGCCAGAAGATTGCTTGAATGAATCAATCAATTTTTTCTGACTGGTTTCACAAACAATTTGTACCTCAAGTTAGAGCACATTTGACTGAAAAAAATATGCCACAGAAAGTGCTATTGCTATTAGACAATGCCCCAATGCACCCTACTTGTGAAACGAAAAGTGATGACGGCAACATAACATGTCTCTTCCTTCCAGCAAACACAACTTCACTTATACGGCCCATGGATCAGGGAATCATCGAAAACATGAAACGTCGTTACAGAAAAATATTTATCGAAAGTTTGCTCTCATCTAATGAATCAACATCTGTAAAACAGTTTCAGAGATCATACAGTATTAAAGATGCCATTTTAAATTTTGCCAGTGCATGGAGTGATTTGTCAATGTCAAATCTCAAGAACGGCTGGAATAAACTTTGGCCTCAACCTAGAGGTGAAGAATCGGAGGAACCTGAGTGTGTGACAGTTGATGAGATGGTCATTTTGTGCAATAATTTACAAAGCAGCACACATTTGACGTCAGAAGAAGTATCAGAGTCGTTAGAGTGTGACAAAGTGGATGGGGGTTTTCGAATTTTGAGTGATGACGAAATTGTTGCCAGTGTAAGTGCCACCAAAGAAGAAGAAGGGGCTGATGAAGACGAGTGTTCAAACCATGAAGAAAAACAAACTATTAGCCATTCAGAGACCGAAACAATGCTGTCTAAGTGTATAGAATGGTTTGAAAGTCAAGAAGAGGCTAATGCAACGCAGGCACTACTGCTCCGAAAAATACGAAATATTGCCGCGGTGAAAGATCGAACATCAAAAAGGCAGAAGAAATTGACTGACTATTTCCAAGCTAGATAAACTATTTCACTTGTAAGTTTATAGTACAGTACAGTACTGTACATTACGTATTTTGCAACTTTTGTAGCTACTGTACAGATGTTTTTATCATGAAATAAATAGTTTTATTTGCTATTACAATCATGTTTAATTTGTTTTTGCTCCAAGATATTAATATATTACTGTGAGAGTGATATGTGTCTATACATAAAATAATTGATTGAGGTTATGTTTTGGAGGAATACAGTGTTTCTGTTATTCATCTATTCGCTCAACCGTCATGACCACGGTCCCGAAGATGATGGTTAATCGAGTTTCCACTGTACTCTTAGTTTCTTGTTTCCATTTCTAATTGTTCCGGTTATTTGTAAGAGACTTTTAATCTTATTGATAAGTTTCTATCGTTATGAAGAGACACATCAATTATTTCTGACTCTTTCCTTATTATTATTTCACTGTATAATTGCATTCAATCATTCATATTCTCTTGAGCCTCTATACTAATCAACCATTTGATGCCTACTGCTAGATAAAATCATCCTCTAGGCTTTTACATAGTTTACAGTCATCAGCCTTATGCACACCAAGTTGCAAATGCATCTTCCATTAGACTGCCACATCGTTCTTTTTGTACCTCCTGTAATCTAGTAAAGTATTCTTTGGCCCACCTAGCAACTAGTTGTCAGACTGTGTATCATCATTACAACTTCATGACAATAATAGTTACGTCTTCCACTACAGACTACCCTGATACATTTGTTTCTATTTTAGTTTTTATTAGCAATTCCCAACATGCATCTAACTATAGCTCTCTGAGAAATCGAGTATTTAATGGTTTTCATGGTGGAAGTCAATACTACCTGCCACAAACCATAAATGGAAGTAAACATTGATTGTAACATTTCTTTTTCACACAGATTGGAAGCTTAGTTTGGAAAACTATTTAATTTAGCAAAAGGGCTTAAGAACATTTTTTAACCCTCTGTTTGTTTTATTTGTTGTCCAATCAACTGTTGTATTCCACTGACCAAGATATAAAAATGCATCAACAGCTTCTATGACTTCATTGATATTTTGTCTAAGTTGATTTTTAGTATACGAAGGGATAGAAGCAAAGAAAGATTGTTGAGGACTTCACTGGATGAGATTAGAAAACCTTAGAACTTAAAGGTGGAAGACAGGGTAAAATACAGGACACCGATTACTACTAAAACATTGCGCACAAGTTAATAAGAGTGAAAAGCTAAGCGCATTGTGTGTAACAGAGGTGGAATGGGGGATTGCAAAAAATAGACAAGTCAGAAAATGAAAGATGTAGAAAACTAAAATGGAGTGAAGAAAGGAATAGTTACTGTGAATAACTCAAACAGAAGTAATTAATGTAAAGTAAGACCAGGTGGGTGGCGAAAAACAAGGACATGTTGCAGTGTTAGTTCCCACCTGAGGAGTTCTGAGAAACTGCTGTGTGGGGGAAGAATCCGGATGGTGCTTGTGATTAAACAGGCACCAAGGTCATGACAGTCATGTTGTACAGCATGCTCTGTAACAGGATATTGTGTGCTGCCTGTATGCATTCTCTGCCCCTGCTCATTCACCCTGACTGATAACCGGGTGGTAGTCATGCCGTTGTAAAATGCTGAAAAGTATTTACATAACATATGACATGCGTTGTTTCACAGGTGACTCACTCTTTGACGATAAATGTTTTGCCAGTTACAGGGCTGGAATAGGTGGTGGTAGGAGGGTGCATAGAGCAAGTCTTGCAGCAGGGATGGTCACAGGGGTGGGAGGCATAGGGTAGGGAGATGGGTGCAGAAAAAGCATAGGGTCATAGCCTTGTCCAAGTAGCTGATTGATACAGTCAAGAGCAGGGTAAACAGGGTGACAAGTGGTGTGCTCTGCAGTTGTATTTTTGGAGGGATCAGCAGTACCAGAATTGGTTGTGATAGCCCAGGAAATCCACTTTTGAAGTAGGCTGTTGGGATGATTACGTCTAGTGAAGGCTGAAGTGAGAGTGGAGGTGTAAAGAGGCTGCATCTAAACAAATACGTTTCCCTCAAATGCCAAGGCTATATGAGAGGGAACGTTTGACATGGAAAGGACGGAAACTGTCAAAATGTAAGTACTGTTGTTTGTCAGTAGGTTTGTGTAGATGAAAGTGTGTAGCTGGCCTTTGGTGAGGATGAGATCAATATCAAGCACAGTGGCATAGGATTTGGAATAGGACCACGTGAAATTTAACTGGGAGAACCTATTTAGAGACTCAAGGAATTTTAACATATCAGCCTCACCATGAGGCAAAGATATTATCAATGTATCTAAAACAAACCAGGGGCTGAAGGCTTATCATCCCATGAAATGGCATCAATGATGACAAGCAAGGCATGTTTTGAGAGTGGGATGGGCATGGATTTCAGACAATACAGGAAATGGTTGGTATCTTTAATATAGGAGGGAAGTCTTTGCAGGTATTGATCAACCACTTTGAAGCCAGCAACTATAGGACGGCCAGGATGATTGGGTTTGTGGATCTTAGCACTAAGGTAAAAGGTGGGGGTGCATGGTTTGGGTGGGGTAAGAAGTTCTATGGTTTGAGGTGTAAGAGACCTGAAGATTTTAGGACGGACTGCAGGTCTGTTCAAATCACAGGAATGGGATATTGATGGCAGATGCTGTAAGTAGAGGTGTCAGACAGCTAGTGTAGGCCTTCACTAATATACTTCTGTCAGTTAAGTAACACAGTGGTATATCCTTTGTCTGCTGGGAGGATAATGATGGAGTCACCAGCTTTTAGGGAATGTAGAGCCTGGAGTTCTGTATAGGACAGGTTAAGGTCATGTTGTAGTGACCTGGGGAAAGTTGGGAAGCAATACTGGATGTGAGGAATTCTTGGAAGGCTTGTACAGGATGATTCTGAGGCAGAGGTGGTGAATCAAGTTGGGATCATAGTCGGAACTCTTCAAGGTTTGCTGTCGGAAAGGTTTTGGGACTGGGTTGCAAAGTGATGTTTCCAGTTGACATTAAATGTACGTCCTTCATCAAAGCAGCATGGTTAAATGCAGGTTTAGGGCTGAAAGTGAGACCCTCAGATAATACAGATAATTCATGGGGGATAGTGTTTTGGTTGAGAGGTTGAGAACACTGTACTGTTGTGACTGGTTCTTATGATTATGGGTGAAGGCTGTGGGATGTTAAGAAGGTTGGCCATGCTCAGTCCGTAGTAGAGGAGTGGTGGCTGATGGTGTGGCTGTTTGTGGAGTTGCAGAGGGCAGGAAGGGAAACACCACTATCGAGGTAGTTTAAGATGAGGTGGAATAGGTTTTTGAGGTGAAGTCTGACATGTTGCAGTCTGAAGTGGGCTCGGTGGATGATACCATTCAAAGGAAACATAACTGCAGGTGTTGGGTTGGGTTGTTTGGGGAAGTAGACCAGACAGCGAGGTCATTGGTCTCATCGGATTTGGGAAGGATGGGGAAGGAAGTCGGCTGTGCCCTCTGAAAGGAATCATCCCGGCATTTGCCTGGAGCGATTTAGGGAAATCACGGAAAACCTAAATCAGGATGGCCGGATGCAGGATTGAACCGTCGTTCTCCCGAATGCGAGTCCAGTGTCTAACCACTGTGCCACCTTGCTCGGTCAAACATAACTGTAGGATTTTGTAGAAGGAGAGAGGTCATGTGGAATGGAAACTGAGAGATGAGGCATGTAGATCACAGATTAGTTGGGTAAGTGCAAGATATTGCTCTATTTGAATCTGTAGAGTAGGATTACACCCAGAAACAGGGATTTACAATGTTAGGCCTTTGGAAGTAACTCCAAGGGACATCAGGTTTCAAGAAACAGAATGTGGGACCTTAATTTTGATTGTGCAAATGCATGTTTTCAAAAAGAACAGATGTAATATGTGATGGGATTCATCACGGCAAGAGAGGACGATTTGGAGTGTTAGAAATGGTGGGAGTGGCAAGAACAAGGGGAAGAGGGTGGAAAAAGATAGAAAAATAGAAGAGAAACAGGGGAAAAAATTCGAAAAATCAGAAAAATTAACATGAAAATCATGAGAACAGACAATGGTTAACAAGAGACAATGAGTGTGTGAGAAGTTCTCACCACAAGAGTGGTCTATATGATCTGAAAAGATCATTGCCCAAAAAAAAACACCCCACAATAGGCAAAGTCTTGAAAAGAGACAAAATTTAAAAACTGGCCAATGAAAAGAGAAAGTCACAGGAGATGAACAAAAATGTGAAAGAATTGCGTATAAATGGGGTAAGTGGAGGGTAGGAAATAAAATAGCTGTCAAATCTGATAATAAATCAGCGAGAGATGATTGGGAGAATATCCTGCAGTGTAGTGAACTGTAAGCAAATTATAAATAATGGTGGAATTCTTACATGCAAATTTGAAAATAATATTGGGCCCATTTACATGCACATAAACTGGTACCAGAAAAGTTGTAGTGGCAAAGTATTGATTAATCAGGGTAGTACAGATAAATAAATGATCAGAATAATAACACAAAAGGTAGAAAACAGACCATAGTTTCAACAAGATAGGCAACAACAAAGACAGACAAGAGGGTTACGTAAGATGGAATGATGGCCATTTTGGCTAATACAACAACAAAAATAAACAGTTATTGATAAAATAATATAAATAGATAGATAAAAAATCTACTCACCCAGTAACAGCAGGGGAACACGCGCACACACAAAAGGGTTTAACTTTTACAAGCTTTCAGAGCCAGTGGCTTCTTCTTCTGGCAGAAGAGTGGAAGGGGAAGGAAGAGGGGTGAAGGAAAAGGACTGGAGAGGCTTAGAGAAAGGGGTACAGTTCAAAAAAGTCACCAAGAACCCCATGTCAGGAGAGACTTACCGGACGGGATGAGAAGGAAATACTGATTGTTGGGGACTGCACCGGATGAAATTTGAAAACCTGAGAGCTTAAAGGTGGAAGGCAGGGTAATATGCAAGACAGAGATTATACTAAAACATTGTGCATAAGTTAATACGAGTGAAATGCTAAGTGAATACATTGCATTTTTTTTTCTTCAACAGTTCTTTATTGAACATAATTAGAATTACACACATGGAAGAATGGTGTTTTCTCTACACACACTATTTTTCCATGTTATCTCCAGCCTGTTATATGGCCTTCCTTCAGTGCAAAACAAGGGTGTGTATGCCATGTTGGTAGCAATCCTTATCCTGGTGGTGGAGCCAGTGCTTCACTGTGTTAATCACCTCCTCATCGACCTCAAAATGCCTTCCACAAATGGCATCCTTTAATGGTCCAAACAAGTAGAAGTCCGAGGCAGCTAGGTCAGAGCTGTAGGGTGGATGGGGTAACATTGTAAAATGCTGTTTTGTGATGTGCTCAAAAGTCCTCAGTTTTGTGTGGGGATGAGTGTTAACGTGTTGCAGCAAAATGTCTCCTGGGTTTCTGTGGCACCGAAGTCACCAGAAGTGCATGTTGAGTTTTGTTAATGTGTTGACATATGATTCTGCAGTAACGATACCGCCTCTTGGCATCACATCAATGAGAATCACACCTTCACAGTCCCAGAACATGATGATCATGACCTTACAGGTGGAAGCAGTTTCTTTGAATTTTTTCTCCTGTGGGGAGTGGGAATGGCACCATTCCATCGACTGTAATTTTGTTTTGGGCTCAAAATGGTGAACCCAGGTTTCATCACCTGTCAAAATCCAGGACAAGAAGGCCCTCCCCCCCCCCCCCCCTCAGCTTCAAAACGTTAAAACAAATCAAAACAAATGTTTTTTTCTGTGTGACTTGTGATCCACCATTAGACTCCATGGGACCGATCATGACCACACTTTTGAATATCCACGAGTGAAAATAATTGCATCCACACTGCCTTTGCTGATTGACAGATGCAGCGCCACCTGCCATGTCATAAAGCATCTGTCCTCACAAATGACATCATCAGCTCATTGCAACATGTCAGGTGTGACAGCTGTAGATGGATTCCCCATCACTGCAAATCATGGAGCTCCACACAACTGCCTTCTGGTGACCTCACCCTCTGTGCCCAGTGACTAACTGTACTTCTGTCGACAGCAGATGCTCCACAGACTTTGCACAAGTGATTGAGTATATTCCCCACAGTTTGTTCCTCTGCAGTGAGAAGTTTAATGATGGCATATTGCTTGTAATGTACATCACTTACAGATGCCATTTTTAAACTGTCCTGCAGCTACGCTATCTGTGAGAACTGACGGAAACTTGTCGTGCTCCCTCAAGAGACTTCAGATAATACATACATAACATTTCACATTCGTAGCATTGCTTTTGACTGGGAAAACAAATGTGATACATTACTTCCTGGGCAAACATTGTATTCAAGTCAGAAAGTGAAAGATGTAGAAAAGCTAAAATAGAGTGAAGGAAGGAGTAGTTGCTGTGAATAAATGCTGAGGTGGAAGAAATTAACATTAATTAAGGACAGGTGAGTGGTGAGAACCAAGGACATGTTGTAGTGCTAGTTCTCACATGAGGAGTTCTGAGAAAATGCTGTCTCGGGGGAAGAATCCATATGGCACGTGTGGTGAAACCTGCACTGAGGTTATGACTGTCATGTTGAAAAGCATGGTCTGCAACAGGATATGTGGTAGTTATGACAACGTAAAGGGCCGAATGGTGTTTACATAACAGTTGGTATATGACATGTTGTTTCACAGGTGGCTCTCCCTTTGATGGTGTATGTTTTTCCAGCAATGGTAGAAGGGAATAAGCAATGGTAGAAGGGTGCATAAAGCAAGCCTTACAGCAGCGGTGGTCAGAGGGGTAGGAGCCATAGAGTAGGGAGATGGGTGCAGGAGGAACATAGGGTCTGACAAGGATACTGTGGAGATTGGGAGGGCGACGAAAAGCTATTCTAGGTGTGGTCGGCAAAATCAGAGACAGAATGGATCTCATTTCATGGCATGATTTTAGGAAGTCATGGCCTTCTCGAAGTAGCTGAATGATACATTCAAGACCAGGATAATACCGGGTGACAGGTAGTGTGCTCTGAAGTTGTTTCTTGGAGGGATCAGCAGTGCCATGGTTGGATCTGATGGCCCAGGAAATCTGCCTCTGAACTAGACTGTTGGGATAATTATGTCCAGTGAAGGCTGAAGTGAGAGTGGTGGTGGTTTACTGCTGTAAAGAGTCTGCATAGTAGCAAATACTTTGCCTTTAATACCAAGGCTGTATGGGAAGGAAAGTTTGACATGGAAAGAATGGCAACTGTCAAAATGTAAGTACTGTTGTTTGTCAGTAGGTTTGATGTGGATGGAAGTGAGTAGAGGGCCTTTGGTGAGGATGAAATCAACATCAATATTTTAACACGTCATCCTCACCATGAGTCCATACAGCAAAGATATCATCAATGTATCTAAAACAAACCAGGGGCTGAAGGTTTATGGATCCCATGAAGCCCCCTCCAAGTGACCCATGAAAAGGTTGACATAGGAAGGAGCCATCCTCATTCCTATGGCTGTACCCCTCACCTGCTTGTATGTCTGCCCCTCAAAGGTAAAGTAAGTATAAGGCTGATTAATGTGAGCACGAAGGATGTCATAGGCTTAGAATCAGGTGGGTGTTGACTGAGGAAATGTTCAATAGCAGACAGACCATGCACTTGGAGAATGTTGGTATAAAAGGAGATGGCATCAATGGTGACAAGCAAGTTGTGTGGTGGGAGTGGGACAAGCATGGATTTCAGGTGATATAGGAAATGGTTGGTATCTTTAATATAGGAGGGAAGTCTTTGTACTATGGTTTGCAGGTGTTGATCAACTAAGGCAGACATACGTTCAGTGGCTACTTTCAAGCCAACAACTAAAGGATAGCCAGGATAACTGGGTTTGTGGATCTTAAGACAAAGGTAAAAGGCGCGGCTGCATGGTTTGGGTGGGGAAGAGGTTCTATGGATTGAGGTGTAAGTCCTTGTAAGGGGCACGGAGATTTTAGGAAGGACTGCAGGTCTTTCAAATCACAAGGATGGGATCATTTTGGCAGATGCTGTAAATAGAGGTGTCAGACAGCTGGCGTAGACCTTCGCTAACATATTCCTTTCAGCCAAGTACCACAGTGGTAGTTCCTTTGTCTGCTGGGATGATAACAGTGGAGTCATCAGCTTTTATGGAACATAGAGCCTGGAGTTCTCCAGAGGACAGGTTAGGGTCATTTTGTAGGAAACTGAGGAAAGGTTGTGAAGCAGTGCTGGATGTGGAGACTTCTTGCAAGGCTTGGAAGGAATGATTCCGAGGTAGAGTTGGTGGATCAAGTTGGGATTGTGGTCAGAACAGTTAAAGGCAGGGTTCAATGTCAGTTTGCCGTTGGAAATGTTTTGGGATTGGGCTGCAAAGTAATATTTCCGGTTGACATTACGTTTACAGGAAAGTAGGTCCTTCACCTTGTTGGATTCAAAACACCCACCGAATGCATATCTGCCTTAGTTGATCAACACCTGCAACCCCCGCAGTACAAAGACTTCCCTCCTATATTAAAGATACCAGCCATTACCTATATCATCTTAAATCTGTGGCTATCCCACTTCCACCACACACCTTGTTTGACACCATTGATGGCATCTGCCTCTATACCATATCCCCCACATACCTGGTTTGTCAACGTCCACCTGATTCCACGCCTATGACATCCTTCTTGCTCACCTTAATCAACTTTATATTTACCAACCATTACTTTGCCTTTGAGGGACAGACATACAAGCAGATCAGGGGTACGGCCATGGGAACCAAGACGGCTCCTTCCTATGCCAAGCTTTTCATCAGTTGCTTGGAGGGGGCTTTCCTGAAATCCATAAGCCTTCAGTCCCTGGTTTGGTTTAGATATATTGATGACATCTTTGCTGTAAGGACTCATGGTGAGGCTGGGCTGTTAAAATTCCTTGAATCTCTAAATAGGTTCTACCAATTAAATTTCACATGGGCCTATTCCAAATCCTATACCACTTTCCTTGATGTTGATCTCATCCTCACCAAAGGCCAGCTACACACTACCGTCTACATAAAACCTACTGACAAGCAACAGTACTTAAATTTTGACAGTTGCCATTCTTTCCATGTCAAACATAGTTTCCCGTACAGCCTTGGTATTAGAGGCAAAGTATTTGTTCCAATGCAGACTCTTTACAGCAGTAAACCACCACCACTCTCCCTTCAGCCTTCACTGGACATAATTATCCCAACAGCCCAATTAAAAATCAGATTTCCTGGACCATCACATCCAGTCCTGGTACTGCTGACCCTTTCAAAAAAACTTCGGATAACACCACTTGTCACCCAGTATTATCCTGGTCTTGAATGTATCATTCAACTACTTCAGGGTTTATACGTGGATGAGGAAAAAGATTCCTGGATCTTTCCTGGAATTCCCAGTTAAAAGTACACTTCCTACAGGGTGAAAATACACTTTTTCTGTGTTAAGTGAGAGTATACTTTTCCTCGGAACTGTAAAATTTATCAATCGTTTGAATGGTTATTCTTTGATACACCTGCGTACAATTTCCCAGCACTTTAGAAGAAGAAACTCTGGGAACAAAACATGTTTTGGGGAGATGACTGACATGCAGCAACATGTATACTGTATATCTTCGTATTTTAAAAGTAAATTCGAATTCCACCAAACACCGCATGTTATTTTCCAAAGCATTGAAATAGAGACTGCGATGCGCTTTTGTAAGCCAGTCATAGCTCACGTCATGTGATCTCGCCAGCCAACGACAGTGTATATTAAAAGTAATGTGAACACACAAATAGGAAAACTTAATGGTTTAAATTAACATACGAAGTGTTGCTACAAAAAAAAGGAAAGCTTTCACATATAATGTTGCCTCTGTTTATGCATGTTACACTTTAAGATACACCACACAAATGTGCCCCTAAAATTATTAAGAATGACATAAAAATGTCAGACCTTCTGGGCCCGAAATTATTCTAAATCATCATACTCAAAGAGTTGATTTTTAAATGAGAGTCAAAAGCTCTGTGATTTAAGAAATTCATCCTGCATTCTAGCACGTAGTTCATCTTGCATAAAAGGAAATTTAATTTGACAGTAATGCTTTTCAAACCACCATTCGCAATATTCTCCCATGACCAGTTAGAAATAGGTTCGTTTCAGAGGTTGTCAGAGAGCGCCAGATAACAAGCGTCACCGCGCTTGCGCAGCTACAATGACGCAGGAAGCCTGTACATTTGTACATGTAAATGATTAAAAGATCTTACATGATGTCATAAAAGAAACAAGACATTAGAGGACACTCCAAGAGCACGAGAATTTCGAAAACCATACTAAAATGCATAATTTGGTTTGAAGTGCTCATTCATATGTCCAGATTCAGATGTAATTTTTCTTGGAGTACCAGTACTGTATTATCTCATGTTTGGTTCTTTATTATGGCATAATGCCATATGTGTTAGAAGATGAAAACGTGCACCTGAAATGCAGCGAACAGTTGAAACCTGTCAATACTGTCAAATTAAACACTCCATTTTAAATAAATTGGCAATAAATTGGCTGGTTCAGCGGAAAAGATTAATAGAAGCCCAATTTCTTTAGCAAATCAACAAAAATAACTTCATTGTTCTGCAGAGTGATTAATGCTTGACTGTCAGAAAGGAGAAATAAAATAAAATCTGAAACTAACAACATATTTTAGCCTTCCGTAATTGTGTAAATGTATTTTAATTCACTTGATAGCTCCCAGTCACAGAAATCCATTTTCTTTTCATTTGACATGCGAGCAATAAAAGAAAAGGGAACAGCAAAATCACTGAACGTAAACATGGGTCACTTGAGACAACCCGCCTCCCCATTACAACTTAAGACTGCTCTGTAGATTTGCCCCAGATCTACGATTATTCTGAACCAGGGCAATACTAGAGAGTGGCGTGCCTCCTCCCTCGAGCGTTTCAGGTAGGGCGCCAAAAATGTAAAAAATCAACTTTTCAAAAATACGTCCATTTTGTAGCGCACATCTATGTGTTAGAGGAAATGTAAGACATATTATTTGGTCTTAAATGTGCCAAAGTGCAATGCCACACCTCTTCACACACCATTCTTCTATCGCACGTCACTGTATTTCACTCTGTGGAACTCAAACAAAACTCAAACATGTAACACTTTATAATGGGTGCCATCAAGCTAAATTCAGGACAATGGAAATTAAAATGTCCGGTGGTGCCTCACCTCCTGTTCCCAGTCGGCTGGTTTGACAACCTGCCCCAGTTGCAACAAAAAAAAAAAACTGACAATAAATACTGGATGGGATTAATTGTAACCGGGAGAACAGGAACTCTTCAGAAAATTTGCACTCTTTATTGCCTGTTAGCTAATAACTTGATGTTTTGTGTGAAATAAAATTAAATATAGGAGACATAAAACCAGTAAAGACAACAAAGACAACAGACAAGCAAGACAGTACACATTTCTTCAGTAGTTAAGTCCTTACATTGCTTTCCTCAATAACCTTGGTACAGCTTTACATGGCGTGTTTTCCTTTTGGGAAAGAATCTATTAGCTCATCAAAGTTTGTCAAATGTGTTGCTACATGAAAATACCAAATGTCATTGTCTAATACTGAAAAAGCTATTAATACAAATAGTACCCAATACTGGTGTGGTTTCTCGATCTGATTACATGTATTTTGTCACTGTCTGCTAGATAACATGAAATAGGTCTGCCTAATATTGCAGCAATTGTAACACTCACTGAATAAACAACACTGTTTTGACACAAATGGTCATTTTTATAACACGACAAAATATAATCATGAAGTACCAATATCAAATGCCTATTAGCCTACTGCAAGCAAAAAGTTTCATGTCAGGAAATAGTTTTACATTTCATTCATACGCTCTAGCTTCTGAAGCGTGATATCGATAGTAGGAAATGTTTATATAAATTTGGAATCGTAATATTCTTTCATAATTTGTGTGATGTCCCCATTTCTTCTCCTTCCTCATTCTAATAAACAATCTTGCCATCACTAATTCTCTAACTATTCCTGCCAGGGTTAAAACTTATTCTCTGGTTAATATAACTAGCCCTGCCACAATCACCGTTTTAGTTATTCCGCATTTATTCTCCGGTTAGGCGTTATTACGTGTTCGTACAACGCGTTTCCCATGCTACTCCCAGAATTGAACTCTAGTGGCTGCTAACCGGGGACTGTACTACTGTCCCTTCCCAGTGTAGTGTTCTGGTAACAGGGATGCATTTCAAAATCATATGAATAATCGATAGACCGACATGCACTGGATGCTAGGCACTTTGTGAAACAAGGTCTCCCCCCCCCCCCCTCGTTAGAAATTGCCGCCCGGGGCAGATACCCCGGTTTGCCTTCCACCCCCTATATCCAAGCCTGTTGTGCACGTGTGAATCTGACAGCTTAGGCGCGCCAGTTTCTTTTTTTTTTTTCTGAGTAGCATCCGGCTGCTTGCTGCTGTTGCTTATACAGCTAACTGCCACCCTTCTGTAGCCAGATGCGGGAGTAAGGTACTACTCACACGTGACTCAACTGCGCATGTGTATGAGCTTGCTCGCAACTACTCAAACGAATCTAATGTAAGCAGTTGTGACTTCACGCTCATTGGAGACAATCAGCTGTTATGAAGCATTACATAGTCTTCATAAAGCCAACGGCACATTTTGCTGTTGGCAGATGCTTGTGTGACCATTGTGTTTTAGTTGCTGTATATGGCGCATTTCTTTGGCATCTTAGTTTTATTTTTGTTTCTCTCTCTCTCTCTCTCTTTCATAGTTTATTGCTGCAGTATTATTCTGCAGTAGCAAGATATAGTAATATCTTTTATTAGAGTATTGGTTCTTACCAGTCAATGTTACAAAAATTTACTGAAAACTAAAACAATGAAAAATTCCCGGAATTCTAGAAAAATTCCCGGAATTCTAAAAAATTCCCGGGTTTTTCCCAGATCTCCCAGTTGTCCCGGGTTGTATACACCCTGTACTTTGACAAGGCCACAACATCCTAAAACAATGCCCTGAAATGAGATCCATTCTGTCTGAGATTTTGCCAACCACACCTAGAATGGCTTTTTGTTGCCCTCCCAATCTCTGCAATTCCCTTTTCAGACCCTACACTCTTCTGCACCCATCTCCCTACCCTATGGCTCCTACACCTGTGACCATGCCCTATGCACCCTCCTACCACCACAGATTCCTGTTCCGTAACTGGCAAAACGTGTACTATCAAAGGGAGAGCCAACTGTGAAACAACACATCATATACCAGCTGTTATTTAAACACTGTACGGCATGACTATCACCCAGTTATCAGTCAGAATGAATGGGCACAGGCAGAGGGGGTATACAGGCAACACACAACATCCTGTTGCAGAGCATGCTGTGCAGCATGACAATCATGACCTCAATGCCTGTTTCACCACAAACGCCATCTGGATTCCTCCCTCAGACAGCAGTTTCTCAGAACTGCAACATTTCCTTAGTTCTCTCCACCCACATGGCCTTAATTTATGTTAATTCCTTCCACTGCAGCATTATTCACAGTAACTACTCCTTTCTTAGTTTCCTATCTATTTCAATTTCTGATTCGTCTATTTTTTGCCATTCCCATCCCACCTCTGTTACATACAACACACTTAGCTTTCAACTCTTACTTACTCGTGCATGATGTGTTAGTAGTAAACTCTGTCTTGCAGATTACTCTGTCTTCCCCCTCTAAGCTCTGAGATTTTCACATCTCATCCAGCACAGTCCCCAATAATCAGTGTTTCCTTCTCATTCCGTCCACTAAGTCTCCGCTGATCCGGGGTACCAGGCGACTTTTCTAAACTGTACCCCTTTTCCTAAACCTCTTCAGTCCTTTTCCTTCACCCCTCTTTCTTCTCTTTAAATTCTTCTGCCAGAAGAAGGAGCCACTGGCTCCAAAAGCTTGAATATGTTAAATCCTTGTGTGTGTGTGTGTGTGTGTGTGTGTGTGTGTGTATGTGTGTGTGTGTGTGTTTTCCCCAGCCACCGCTTGGTGAGTAGATTTTTTGCCTATCCATTTATATTATTAGTGACATTCGAGTAAGGGTTGAGAAGAAGAGGAAGTGGGAGAATACAAGGTCTACCTGCCAGGAGTCAAAGCAGGAATAGCACAATGGGGTGTAGGGCTTTACATCAGGAAAGAAATGGAACCCAGCGTAGTTGCAATAAGGTATGTAAACGAACGACTTATGTGGATAGATGTGACAGTGTCTAGCAAGAAAATTAGGATTGTGTCAGTATATCCACATTGTGAAGGGACAGATCAAGATAAGATGGATAGTTTTTATAACGCACTCAGTGATGTAGTTGTTAGAGTAAAGGATAAGGACAGTGTTCTGCTCATGGGCGATTTTAATGCCAGGACTGGAAATCGAACAGAAGGGTATGAAAAGGTTATGGGTAAATTTGGAGAGGATATGGCGGCCAACAGGAACGGGAAACAACTCTTGGATTTCTGTGCCAGTATGGGCTTAGTAATCACAAACTCCTTTTTTAAACATAAGAACATTCACCGGTATACTTCGGAAGGTAGGTGAACCAGATCTGTCATTGACTATACAGGGTGTTACAAAAAGGCACGACCAAACTTTCAGGAAACATTCCTCACACACAAAGAAAGAAAATATGTTATGCGGACATGTGTCCGGAAACGCTTACTTTCCATGTTAGAGCTCATTTTATTACTTCTCTTCGAATCACATTAATCATGGAATGGAAACACACAGCAACAGAACGTACCAGCGTGACTTCAAACACTTTGTAACAGGAAATGTTCAAAATGAACTCCGTTAGAGAGGATACATGCATCCACGCTCCGTCGCATGGAATCCCTGATCCGCTGATGCAGCCCTGGGGAATGGCGTATTGTATCACAGCCGTCCACAATATGAGCACGAAGAGTCTCTACATTTGGTACTGGCATTGCGTAGACAAGAGCTTTCAAATGCCCCCATAAATGAAAGTCAAGAGGGTTGAGGCCAGTAGAGCATGGAGGCCTTGGAATTGGTTCGCCTCTACCAACCCATCGGTCACCGAATCTGTTGTTGAGAAGCGTATGAACACTTCGACTGAAATGTGCAGGAGCTCCATCGTGCATGAACCACATGTTGTGTCGTACTTGTAAAGGCATAAGTTCTAGCAGCACAGGTAGAGTATCCCGTATGAAATCATGATAATGTGCTCCATTGAGCATAGGTGGAAGAACATGGGGCCCAATCAAGACATCACCAACAATGCCTGTCCAAACGTTCACAGAAAATCTGTGTTGATGACGTGATTGCACAATTGCGTGCGGATTCTCGTCAGGCCTCTCATGTTGATTGTGAAAATTGACAATTTGATCACGTGGGAATGAAGCCTCATCCGTAAAGAGAACACTTCCACTGAAATGAGGATTGACACATTGTTGGATGAACCATTCGCAGAAGTGTACCCGTGGAGGCCAATCAGCTGCTGATAGTGCCTGCACACGCTGTACATGGTATGGAAACAACTTGTTCTCCCGTAGCACTCTCCATACAGTGACGTGGTCATTGTTACCTTGTACAGCAGCAACTTCTCTGACACTGACATTAGGGTTATCATCAACTGCACGAAGAATTGCCTCGTCCATTGCAGGTGTCCTCGTCATTCTAGGTCTTCCCCAGTCACGAGTCATAGGCTGGAATGTTCCGTGCTCTCTAAGACGCCGATCAATTGCTTCGAACGTCTGCCTGTCGGGACACCTTTGTTCTGTAAATCTGTCTCGATACAAATGTACCGTGCCACGTCTATTGCCCTGTGCTAATCCGTACATCAAATGGGCATCTGCCAACTCCGCATCTGTAAACATTGCACTGACCGCAAAACCACGTTCGTGATGAACACTAACCTGTTGATGCTACGTACTGATGTGCTTGATGCTAGTACTGTAGAGCAATAAGTCGCATGTCAACAGAAGCACCGAAGTCAACATTACCTTCCTTCAATGGGGCCAACTGGCGGTGAATTGAGGAAGTACAGTACATACTGACGAACCTAAAATGAGCGTTTCCAGACACATGTCCACATAACATCTTTTCTTTATTTGTGTGTCAGGAATGTTTCCTGAAAGTTTGGCCGTACCCTTTTGTAACATCCTGTATAATAACAGATCAGAATTTCAGGCAGGCTGTGAGGGACACACATGTATTCACTGGATTATTTGATGACACTGATCACTATTTAATCTGCAGTGAAATTGGTATTGTGAGGTCGAAAGTGCACAAGGTCAGGTCCATATGTAGGAGGATAAGAGTGGAGGAACATCAGTATAAGGAGATCAGGCACAAGTACATAACAGTGATCTCAGAAAGGTACCAGTTAGTTGAATGTAGTCAATTACAGTCATTGGAAAAGGAATGGACAAGGTACAGGGACACAGTACTAGAAGTGGCTAAAGAATGTATTGGAACAGTGGTGTGTAAAGGTAGGATGAGGCAAACAGCTTGGTGGAATGACACAGTCAAGGCAGCCTGTAAAAGGAAAAAAATGGCTACATACTAGAACTAATGTAGATAGAGAAAGTTATGTTGAAGAAAGAAACAAAGCCAAAGAGATAATTGTAGCATCCAAGAAGAAATCTTGGGAAGACTTTGCAAACAGGTTGGAGATTTTGGGTCAAGCTGCTGGAAAACCATTCTGGAGTGTAATTAGCAGTCTTCAAAAGAGAGGTCAGAAGGAAATGACAAGTATTTTGGACAGTTCAGGAAAACTGCTGGTGAATCCTGTTGATGCGTTGGGCAGATGGTGGGAATATTTTGAAGAGTTGCTCAATGTAGGTGAAAATACGATTAGTAATGTTTCAGATTTCGATGTACAATGGGATAAGAATAATGATGGAAATAGGATCACATTTGAGGAAGTGGAGAAAATGGTCAATAGATTGCAGGGAAATAAAGCGGCCGGGTTGGATGAAATTAAGTCGGAACTCATCAAATACAGTGGAATGTCAGGTCTTAAATGGCTACACAGGATAATTGAAATGGCATGGGAGTCGGGACAGGTTCCATCAGACTGGACAAAAGCAGTAATCACACCAATCTTTAAACATGGAAACAGAAAAGATTGTAACAACTACAGAGGTATCTCTCTAATCAGCGTTGTGGGTAAAATCTTCTCAGGTATTGTTGAAAGGAAAGCGCAGGTATTAGTTGAGGGCAAATTGGATGAAAATCAGTGTGGGTTTAGGCCTCTTAGAGGTTGTCAGGACCAGATCTTTAGCTTACGGCAAATAATGGAGAAGTGTTATGAGTGGAACAGGGAATTGTATCTATGCTTTATAGATCTAGAAAAGGCATATGACCGGGTTCCTAGGAGGAAGTTATTGTCTGTTCTACAAGATTATGGAATAGGAAGCAAACTTTTGCAAGCAATTAAAGGTCTTTACATGGATAGTCAGGCAGCAGTTAGAGTTGACGGTAAATTGAGTTCATGGTTCAGAGTAGTTTCAGGGGTAAGACAAGGCTGCAACCTGTCTCCACTGTTGTTCATATTATTTATGGATCATACGTTGAAAACAATAGACTGGCTGGGTGAGATTAAGATATGTGAACACATAATACGCAGTCTCAAATATGCGGATGACTTAGTTGTGATGGCAGATTCGATTGAAAGTTTGCAAAGTAATATTTCAGAGCTAGATTAGAAATGTAAGGACTATGGTATGAAGATTAGCATCTCCAAAATGAAAGTAATGTCAGTGGGAAAGAGATATAAACGGATTGAGTCCCAAATAGGAAGAACAAAGTTAGAACAAGTGGACGGTTTCAAGTACTTAGGATGCATATTCTCACAGGATGGCAACATAGTGAAAGAACTGGAAGCGAGGTGTAGCAAAGCTAATGCAGTGAGCGCTCAGCTACGAACTTCTCTCTTCTGCAAGAAGGAAGTCAGTAACAAGACTAAGTTATCTGTGCAACGTTCAATCTTTTCTCCAACTTTGTTGTATGGGAGCGAAAGCTGGGTGGATTCAGGTTATCTTATCCACAAGGTTGAGGTTACAGATATGAAAGTAGCTAGGATGATTGCAGGTACTAGTAGATGGGAACAATGGCAGGAGGGTGTCCACAATGAGGAAATCAAAGAAAAACTGGGAATGAACTCTATAGACGTAGCAGTCAGGGCGAACAGGCTTAGATGGTGGGGTCATGTTACATGTATGGGAGAAGCAAGGTTACCCAAGAGACTCATGGGTTCAGAAGTAGAGGGTAAGAGGAGTTGGGGTAGACCAAGGAGAAGGTACCTGGATTCGGTTAAGAATGATTTTGATGTAACAGGCTTAACATCAATAGAGGCACCAATGTTAGCACTGAATACGGGATTTTATAAGGGGGACTATGCTCCAGACTGAACATTGAAAGGCATAATCAGTCTTAAATGATGATGATGATGATGATGATGATTTATATTATATTATCAATAGTTGATTATTTTCATTGACTTTTAGTGTCATTTTTCATTCTTATTGTATCTGTTTTTCAGGCCTGCTGTCAAACTTGTTTTATTAATTTCTTTTATTTGTTGCCGTAATTTATCTCCACTAGAGAAAAACAGTTCAATGTTATCAGCAAAACATAAGTGGTTCAGATAGATTCTGTTAGCATTTCTGCCTCCTTTTTCCCCAGTTTAGGGATATGGCAACTTCTTCTTGGACTGTTAAGGATACTGAATTTACTTTCTGACTCCTTTTCCATTTCTGAATTTCCCTGAGACAAGCCTAATGGATGTCACTGATACATACAGGTTGTGTCACAATTTCTACTGAAGACTTCTAGGGGTAATATGGGGGAATTAGTAGATAAAGTTTTGATAAGAAACCCTTGCCTGAAAATGTCTTTTTGGACATAAAATAAATTTGAAGATTGAATCACTTTCAAATCTCTCACTTCACAGTATGTACACAGTAGAGACAATGAGCTCTGATCTATGCGCTCTACAGGGGCTGCTCCATGTGGTTACCCTGCTGTTCAATGCACAAGCTGTATTTGTACCCCATGCACACTGTTCACAAACCATCATGTGCATCTGTAGAGCACCATAATCAGCCCTCTTAGTAGAGGAAGTACAAATTTTTCACAACCATTATCGTAGTCTGAGAAATATAGTATATTATGAACTGAAGTGATCCAGAAAACTTCCTTGATACCTTTGTTGTGCTGCTCTGTCACTAGGAAAAGTGGGAGGTTAGATCTTCAAACTTATTTTATATCCAAATGCTACATTTCTGGACATGGGTTTCTTATCGAAAAATTATATACCAAGTCCCCTCTAAAACCTCTAGAAGCCTGCAATAGGAATTGTGAAATGCTCTATACATTCTTCACCAAATTAATGTAAGTTATATCAATGCTTTGTTTCTCAAGGGCTGTCACTATATATTTAGTTGAATCTGAGTCAAAAGCTTTCTCAAAAGCCACGAATCTTTAGCAAATTGGTAATTTACACTCATTGCTCTTTTCTACAGATTCATTCCTAATTTGCAATGCTCACCCTTGCTACATGCTTTTGTAAAAGCAGTTTGTTCCTTTGTTTTAGCAGAATTCCACTGGTTTTTAAAGACAGTTGGTAACGATTTTAGTGAATATCTTTTTTATTATTGAGAGGAAGTTGATATGATAATATAATAGTTTCTTACAGCCTGTTAGTCTTCTTTCTCATGAAGTACAAACAACTGCAGCATTGTTCCAGTTTGGGGAATTGTCCTCTTCTGAAGACATTCTCTAAACAGTTGTGAAGTGTGTTTTATTCATCTCATAATACACAGACTTTCAGAACATATGTCTGATGTACAGGATAGATGTCAAGTTACAGTTTGCTTATTTGAAATTTTGTCACACTTACAATATTACTTTGTGAAGAATTTACTTATTTAAAATATGTCAAACATACAATATTTTCATCCACTATAACTATCATAAATTTTTATTCCATTTTAGGCATCCAGCTCGAAGCATCACTTCGTTTTTAATGAAATCTTCCACAGGGTAGTGGCATATTTCAATTAGAAAATCATGTAACTTGCTTTTTAAAATATTTAGCTTCATATTCATTATCTTTTTGTAAATTACATTTGAATTGCTTTTCCTCCAGATTTAACCATTTCTGTTAAAATGACATTCTCCAGCCATCTTTTCTTTCTTCATGCCTGAAATAGCTTTACACATTTCACATAGAATTGCTTTCAAAATGGTATTTTTCTTATCAATTGTCTATGCTTTTGATTCTTACTAACATTTAAGGAAATGTTAATAAATATATAATGGTTTCAAAACGCACCGAGAAAAAGAGTGAAATTTTATAAATAAAAGTCTGTCAGTGGTTTGTGTTTTCAATATTTCTGATACTTATTTAGGATAAAAAGATCCATTGTCAGTGTTTCCAAGATTCAAATGACACTTTCCATCATGATCTGATGAAGTAGTCATACCTAAGGGATATTATATTGTTATATAAACATAAAAGCATTTGAGAGCTAGTATACACAAACTACAGCACAAAATCTGTATAATGCTGAAATCTGCATCAGTGATGGCCTGTGGCAAAATTATTTTTAATTGTTTGGTTTTCATTGCACATGCAAACGTCAGTCACTAAATATCAGTACAAAAACATTGAAAATATTCACTGAAAGAAGTATAAATATGATACACCAAAGAAGTGTGATTGCCCTTGAAAACTAGATTTTTACTACTACATGAAATTACATAAATCATAACGAAAAGAGGTGTGGAGGGTTTACATTTCTTTGTGATGAGCTGATTTTTGAAGTAGCAGAGGAGAAGATGGAATAACAGCTTTCCAATGTATGAGTACTTTGCACTAAAGTTTCCTGAAAATGGTGTGTTCAATGTGTATTTTTATTAAGTATGTATCTGGTTGTGTAATTTTGCCCCCGAAAATTTCTAAATGTTACAGAAATTCAAGTTTATAGCTTTTGTTTTCTATATGTAGACTCAAAGTTCATTATTGTCAACAGTGTGTCCAGTTTTGAGCAACTGCTGATTTATTTGGTTGCTGGAGGCAAAACACTAAGATGTTCATTAAACCTCATTCTCAAATTTCTGCCACTTTGACCTATGTAGAAATGATTGCTGTTTTGGCATTTGATCTTCATACTCCAAAATGTGCTACAGTAATTTACTGAATACAAGCTGCACTTTTTTTCTCTGAAAAATTGCCTTATACTCAAAATCAAAATAAAAATGTCCAGTGTTTGATTTAAAATTCCCACCAGTCTTAAAAATGGCCATATATTCAATGCCACAGGAAACCTATCTCTATCTGGCAACACTGGGTTCAACTGGCAGCAGTAGTGCACCGATGTGACGAACATGAGTTTCGGGATTCACAAGCTTGTTAACACTGTCTCCCACCTGCCCTGCCATCATAAACCCAAAACATTGTCTAAATTGAAAGTATGGTAATTGAATATGCAGAAGAACATAGAAGCACAGCAGCTGAGCAGCATTTTGGCCCTAAACCATCAGATAAAACCATTCACGACTGGCAGGCTAGTAAAAAAAGACGAGGACTAAATACGCAAATAGAAGACTGAATGCAAAATGGCCATAACCAGAAGTTGACACATTGAAATGGATTCAAGGACACCATCAAAATGACACTGGAATTCATACAAAAATGATTCAAATACACACTCGCAAATTAGCACTACAATGGAACTTAACAGTTTGTAGGGGTGGAGTTGGTTGGTGCTACAGGTTTATGAAGCGTCATGGACTTGGCATGTGAACCAAACCAAAATATCTCAGAAAATACCACAAATTCACGAAGATAAAATATTATCTTTGCATTATTTATTGCTCAACATCAAAAGAAAACCAGTGTGGAACTAAGCCAAATAGTGAATATGGACAAAACCTCTCTGACATTTAATGTGCCGATTAAAAGAAAGGTGCTAAAACTGGAACTATAAAAACAAGAGGACATGAAAAAGTGCACTACACTGCTGCCCTTTCATGTTGTTCTGATGGTACTGAACTTAATCCAATGATCATTTTCAAATGCAAAACAATGCCAAAACTTTCTGAAATATCACCACCAGGTGTTGTCGTTCATGCAAATGACGAAGGTTGGTTGGATGGATGAGACTAGTATGAAATTATGGATTAACAGAGTGTGGTAGAGAAGGAAAAGTGCTTTACTGAAGAAGACATCTCTTCTTGTGCTATATCAGTTTAGTGGACATTTGTAAAATTATGTGAAAGAGAAACTGAGAATGGGAAATACAGAACTTGCTGTTATTCTGGAAGGACTTACTTCACAACTGCAACATTTTGATGGAAATTACACACCTCAGGCCAAGCTGCCTGAGTTGGCAGCCATGTGTGTGCAAGGCGAGTTTGCTTGTGTCAATAAATGGTGTGTGTTCCTCTTTTTCTGATGAAGGCTGTGGCTGAAAGCTTACGTGTAAGTGTCTTTTACTTGTGTCAGTCTGTAGCTTAGCATGTTATCTCTATGCTAAACAGCAATCTATCTTTTCATACATTGTTGATATTCCTACCTGGAGTTTCCATTGTTCAATTTACAACTCTAATTATAATGCCATCAGATCAATACATCATTTTTCTCTTGATGTCATTTGTTGCAGAGCCATGAAAACATTCTTTCAAATGGTTTGTATCACCTTTTGATCCTTCATTCTTTCCATTTAAATTTCACAATATGTTGTTGTTGTTGTGGTCTTCAGTCCTGAGACTGGTTTGATGCAGCTCTCCATGCTACTCTATCCTGTGCAAGCTTCTTCATCTCCCAGTACCTACTGCAACCTACATCCTTCTGAATCTGCTTACTGTATTCATCTCTTGGTCTCCCTCTACGACTTTTACCCTCCACACTGCCGTCCAATACTAAATTGGTGATCCCTTGATGCCTCAGAACATGTCCTACCAACCGATCCCTTCTTCTGGTCAAGTTGTGCCACAAACTTCTCTTCTCCCCAATCCTATTCAATACTTCCTCATTAGTTATGTGATCTACCCATCTAATCTTCAGCACTCTTCTGTAGCACCACATTTCGAAAGCTTCTATTCTCTTCTTGTCCAAACTATTTATTGTCCATGTTTCACTTCCATACATGGCTACACTCCATACAAATACTTTCAGAAAAGACTTCCTGACACTTAAATCTATACTCGATGTTAACAAATTTCTCTTCTTCAGAAACGCTTTCCTTGCCATTGCCAGTCTACATTTTATATCTTCTCTACTTCGACCATCATCAGTTATTTTGCTCCCCAAATAGCAAAACTCCTTTACTACTTTAAGTGCCTCATTTCCTAATCTAATTCCCTCAGCATCACCCGACTTAATTAGACTACATTCCATTATCCTTGTTTTGCTTTTGTTGATGTTCATCTTATATCCTCCTTTCAAGACACTGTCCATTCCATTCAACTGCTTTTCCAAGTCCTTTGCTGTCTCTGACAGAATTACAATGTCATCGGCGAACCTCAAAGTTTTTATTTCTTCTCCATGAATTTTAATACCGGCTCCGAATTTTTCTTTTGTTTCCTTTACTGCTTGCTCAATATACAGATTGAACTTACTCCCTTCCCAACCACTGCTTCCCTTTCATGTCCCTCGACTCTTATAACTGCCATCTGGTTTCTGTACAAATTGTAAATAGCCTTTTGCTCCCTGTATTTTACCCCTGCCACCTTTAGAATTTGAAAGAGAGTATTCTGGTCAACATTGTCAAAAGCTTTCTCCAAGTCTACAAATGCTAGAAACGTAGGTTTGCCTTTCCTTAATCTTTCTTCTAAGATAAGTCGTAAGGTCAGTATTGCCTCACGTGTTCCAGTGTTTCTACGGAATCCAAACTGATCTTCCCCGAGGTTGGCTTCTACTAGTTTTTCCATTCGTCTGTAAAGAATTCATGTTAGTATTATGCAGCTGTGACTTACCAAACTGATTGTTCGGTAATTTTCACATCTGTCAACACCTGCTTTCTTTGGGATTGGAATTATTATATTCTTCTTGAAGTCTGAGGGTATTTCGCCTGTTTCATACATCTTGCTCACCAGATGGTAAATTTTTGTCAGGACTGGCTCTCCCAAGGCCGTCAGTAGATCCAATGGAATATTGTCTACTCCGGGGGCCTTGTTTCGACTCAAGTCTTTCAGTGCTCTGTCAAACTCTTCACGCAGTATCATATTTCCCATTTCATCTTCATCTACATCCTCTTCCATTTCCATAATATTGTCCTCAAGTACATCGCCCTTGTATAGACCCTCTATATACTCCTTCCACCTTTCTGCTTTCCCTTCTTTGCTTAGAATTTGTTGGAGCTAAAAGTGAACGGTCTAATCTGATTTCAACCTACTACTACTTTATCTGTGAGAAATCTTACACCATGCACTACAAAAACATTGCAATTTTAGTAGGTTTTAATCTTCTGGGGCACAGTAGTTACAACAAATATGTGTTTGCACTAGTGGACAGCAATCTTCCTTCACTTATATGACTATCACTACTAAATTTTTACACAGTCATCAACCACAAGGGTTAACAGTGTGTTTTAATACATGTGATAAAAGAAAAATAAATTAACTTCTTCACATTGGATTTTACTGGATTAATACCTTCAGTAGACACTTTTTCAGAAACTGGTTCATTGTTGGCTTTGTTCATCAAAAATTCTGTCTCAACATCCTCTACGACACCTTCATCTGGAGATGTTGGATCATCCTCCTGTAACAAACACATTATTAGATAGAGACTAACAATTATGATGTTCATAACAGAAAACTTTGTAGGCAGGTAGAAACAATTAAAAATAAAAACTAAACAGAATTGTAAGTTGCTACATGCAACAAAAAGTTAAAGTTTCAATAGCTTTCTAATCTGGACTTAACATGGAATTAGAAGGGCAGGGTCAACAGGAAGAAAGTCTTTATAAGGAGTAGACAGGATGTCGAGCTGAGGATGACACTGCAGCATTGTATACAAAAAGTATCAACAATGAGATGCCTGTAGTACCCTAAAGGAAACGAATCATGGCAGCTTAGCACATATCAAACCCAAGGTAGCCAGGCAAAAATAGCTCAAAACCCATTCAAATAACTAGATAAGAGAAATCAATCTGTCTCACAGAGAAGGATTTCAGTCAGGATTTCTGAACTTACATGTTCAATTCCTATAAGCACACTTTTTTTTTTTTTTAAGAAAAAAGTTGTATTTACTAGACCTCCCTTTATTTCTTTCTGTTCCTTCACATTATCATGTCATAGTAACTAAATGATCGCACAAGCTCATAGATTACAAATTCCAGTTCTTTTTTTATTTTTTGTGAAAAAAAGGATATATATACTCACATCAGAGTCAACTGCACTAGTTCGACGAATGCATTCTGCTGTCAGCTTCCCCAAACCTGCTGTAGAAGTACACAGACAAGTAAGCATACGTAAAGCTTGCAACCATGAAGTCATCTAATGATACTTGAATTACAAAGGATGTAATTGGCTTTGAATATTTAAATTCATCAGAAACAATAATTCTTAGCTTTGTAATCAATAAAAAAATAAACAAATAGAAAGGTGGAAAACAATGGAAATTGTTAAACGTTCTTCAGCTATGGTGGTGCAACAAGCAGAGGAAGATTGTAGAAAAAGAAAACAGTAATTGTATTCCAGAATTATACTCCTAGCTTTAAAAGACCTAAAGGCGTGACATTTAGCAGACAGTTAACATATTTTCTCGCAAAGTAGCATGCATGCTTCCCTGATCATTTGACTGTTTGGTTTTGTGCAGCATTTTGGTAACACTCTTTTGTGAGACAAGTGAACCAGTGAATATTCATGCTTGTAGATAGCGAATTAACTTTCAATTAAACCAAAATAAATTATAAACAGCATTCTAGTGTATATTGTATAAATCCTTTATAAATAACCTTTGCTACCTCATTACAAAAATATAAGGAAAATGTTAACTTGATAACGGTAGATTTCAAAAACCAGATGTATGGTAGCATTTTAATAATGACAGGTTAAAGAAACAAAACCTAAGAATAAAATCTGTAGAAAAAGTAAAGGGAGAAGAAAATAGGATTGAAGTCAATAATGTTGGTTGTCACACAAATTTGACCCTTCAGATGAAAAAATTATTTATTGTATGTATTTTACAAAAAATTATTAGAAGACTGTAATAAACAAATTCCTGCAGGAAATGAAGACACTGCAAAACATGTGCAGTATCTGTCTTCTGACGCTATGGCTTTACATTACATTCATACTTGTTCAATAGATTATGAATTCAACATTTCATAATGATGTGGAATGTGTCAGTTTAACATAAGTTTTCTTCACATGATTATTTTTATTTATTTATATATACATATTTTTTTTACAATTACTAGTTCATATCTAAAAACTTATCAATTCAGTAAAAGGAGTTGTCATTTACAAATTCTTTTAATTTGTTTTTAAAAGCTGGTTGGCTATCTGTCAGTCTTTTAATGCTATTTGGTAAATGACCACAGATCTTTGTGGCAGCATAAATCACTCATTTGTGTGCCAAAGTCAGATTTAACCCAGAGTAGTGAAGTTCATCTTACCTTTTAATGTTGTACCTATACACCTGCAATTATTTTTGAATTGGAATGGGTTATTAATAACAAATTTCATAAGTGAATACATGTGTTGCAAAGGTACTGTGAAAATCCTGAGTTCCTTAATTAATGTCTGCAAGGTGATCTTGGATGGGCCCCAGTTATTATTCTCGTTACACACTTTCGTGCAGTGAATATTTTTTCTCTTTAGGGTGAATTACCGAGTAGACTAATTTACTAATTATCACCAAAATTTGCAATAAGCCTAACAGCTTAAGTAGCTGAACCCAAACATTTCACCAGATCATCAATGTGTTTCTTCAAATTCAATTTCTCATCAATGTAAACACCCAGGAATTTTAAATATTCTACCTTAGCAACAGAATTCTGTTCAAAATCTATATTTATCAATGGTGTTATGCCATTTACTGTACAGAACTGTGTATACCATGTTTTCTCAAAATTGTGGGAGTCCATTTGCAGAGAACCACTTAATAATCTTCTGAAAGACGTTATTTACAATTTCCTCAGCTAATTCTTGTTTGTTGGGTGAGATTACCCTGCTTGTATCATCAGCAAAAAGAACTGGCTTTGCATCTTCATGAATATAGAGTGTCAAGTCATTAACATACATTAAAAGCTAAAGGGACCCAACAAAGCCCTGTCACACACCGTTCTTGATACCTCCCTTGTCTGAGGCATTTTTCCAGTTAAGTACGAATTAAAATATTTGTGGATTGTCTAACTGATACCACAAAATGCAAGCTCATCCAGAATAATTTCACAATTCACACAATCAAAAGCCTTCGAGAAATCACAAAAATCCCAATGGGTGATGTTTCGTTATTCAGAGCATTTAATATCTGATCACTGAAAGAATATCTATACCATTTTCTGTCAAAGAGCCTTTCTGAAAACCAAACTGACACTTTGTTAGTACTTCATTTTTACAAATATGTGAAGCTACTGTTGAATAAATTATTTTTTCAAGAATTTTTGATGAAGCTGCCAAAAGTGGGATTGGGAGTAGTTGTTAGCATCAGACCCAGCCCCTTTTTTTTATGCAATGATTTAAAAATAGCGTATTTCAGTTTATCCAGAAAAATGCTCTGTTTCAGTGAACTACATATGTGTTGAGAACACTGCTTATCTGTTGGGGACAAGCTTTTAGTACTCTGTTGGAAATGCTGTCAATTCCATGTGAGCTTTTATTTTTGAGTGAATGTCAGTATGAGGGTTGAGTTGAATTTCAGTTTTATCAAATTGCATAGGTATTGCCTCTTCCATTTGCATTTTCTAATGAAAGGTTGGATCCTATTTTCTCTATAACACTTAGAAAATTATTATTATAATATTTTCCACTTCTGACTTTCTGTTAACAAACTTTTCATTGAACCTGATAGAAATAGTCTTCCTGTGCTCTCGGTTGTCCTGCTTTCCTTTTAACAATATTCCAAGTTGTTTTAATTCCATTATCAGTGGTCCTAATCTCAGACATAATGCACATACTCCTGGACTTTTTAATAACTTTTCTTAACACAATAAAGTATTTTTTATAATGTTTGCCTGTTTCTAGATCATTACTCCTTCTAGCTATAAGATATATTTCCCTTTTCTGTTTACAAGATATATGCCATGGCTTTTTAGATGGTTCCTTACAACTAAATTTCACTGTTTCCTTAGGGAAATTGTTTTCAAATATACTCACAAAGGTTATCATCAGGAGGTAAAATCTTTAGTACTGCCAGTAGATAAGTATAGAAGCATCATACATGGTACCAGCGCTTTCCCATTTGGTAAGTCATGGAATCTTTGTTTTTAATATATTTTCCCATGTGGAATGTTTCTTTCTATTTTATTTATGACAATATTTTTCTTATTTCACATCTTGTTCAAATACACTCTTTCCACCACAAGATGTCCTGGATCCTTACTTCTGTGCCACCTTATAGTTACAACCTCACTCACAATTTTCATAGGGTAACTTCTCATGCAGTGATACAACTCCAGTTTCCTGCATCCTGTATTTCCTATTATTTAGCTTCCAAAACACATCCCACCACTTTGTTGCATCTTCCTATACTATCGAACTTCTCCTGGCTTTGACCTCAACAACACATTTTCCTTCACAATTTTCCAATTTGCCACTTCTTTAGCCTCCTCTCTCATCTGGTACATAACCTCTAACTTATTTGAACATTTCCTCATAAGTCATGACAGACACTTACTCATTTCAGTTTTTGTCTATTGCATACTCACCCTATCGCTCATTTCCTTTTCTGTTTTCTTTTATTTCTTTTATCCTGACAACCTGGCAACTATTTTTATTTTGTTTTCCTTTGCCAGGTAGCAACATCACGAGACAACAGAGTGTGCCTGAAAGAGGACAACAGAGTGTGTCTGAAAGATGACTTGTCTGAAAGCTAAACAATTTATAGCCCTTTTACGCTGAGGTGACAGAAGTCATGGGATAGCACTATGCATTTATACTGATGGTGGTAGTATCGTGTACACAAAGTACAAAAGGATGGTGCATTGGTGAAGCTGTCATTTGTACTCAGGTGATTCTTGTGAAAAGGTTTCCAATGTGATTATGGCCATACAGTGGGAATCTATAGACTTTGAATACAGAATGCTAGTTCAAGCTAGACATAGCGGACATTCCATTTTAGAAATCGTTACAGAATTCAATATTCCAAGTTACGGAATTCAATATTCCAAGCCACAGTGTCAAGAGCTTGCCGAGAATACCAAATGTCAGGTATTATGGTATTATCTCCCATCACGGACAAAGCCAACAGCCGAGGGCCTTCACTTATCAAATGAGAGCAGTGGTGTTTTCCTAGAGTTGTCAGTGCTAACAGACGAGCAACATTGCATGAAATAACTGCAGAAATCAATGTGGGATGTACAACAAACATAACCATTAGGACAATGGGGAGAAAACTGGCATGAATGGGCTATGGCAGCAGATGACCAATGCAAGTGCCTTTGTGAACAGCACAACAGTGCCTGCAGCACCTCCCCTGGGCTCGTGACCATATCAGTTTGACCCTAGACAACTGAAAAATCATGGCCTGGACAGATGCGTTCCAATTTCAGTTGGTAAGAAGTGATGGTAGGGTTCGAGACTGATGTGGACCCCTTGAAGGAATGGGCCAATCTGTCAACAAGGCACGGTGAAAGCTAATGGTGACTCCATAACAGTGTGGGCTGAGTGTACGTGAAACGGACTGGGTCCTCTACTCGAAGTAAACTGATCACTGACAGTAAATGTTTATGTTCATCTGTTGGGGACCATTTTGACCCAAATAACGATGGAAGTTTTAGATACAACAATGCACCATGTCACTGGACCGAATCTGCACCCAATTAGTTTGAAGAATCGACACCATACAAACAATTATTCAAGGGTTCTCATATTTCACTGGAAAAATTAGACCACGTGTTTGGTCTTGAAACTTCTGACTCAGTCATTTCCATGAAAGGATTCCTTATCTCAAACAGGTAAATTTGTTCTGCTACTTCATCTCTGAAGAATTCTATTACCTCTACAGATACACCTTAAACTATAAATTTTGCTACTGCTCCCTGACAGTGTAAGAAGCAGATTTCTCTCTCTCAAAAGGGAATACCTTAAATATTAGTAGCCCATGAAGCAATTAGCTTTTAAAATTCTATACAAAATTTATAGAAAATTTTATTTATTAGTTCAGTGGCACAGGACCTCATGGAAAATGAAAGATATACCAATGAAACAGAAGAATCTGTAATATAATTGCAAAATAAAGGCAAATATAGAAGCAAGCAAATCAGTACAACAATATGACAATGAACAAAACCATAATCGAGTAATTAATGCAGCAACTACTTCCCACACACAGCTGAGTGCTTGGGTTATGACATACTCAAATGGCAGAAATTGTATATTGAGAAGGGGAAACTGAGAGAGAGTTATATTGATGTGCATGATACTAAATTATAAGTTTTTTTTCTTTTCAATTTGTCAGTTAATTATGAAGAAGTTACCATTTTTATTCTTTTCTGCACCACTGTATCTATCATGTTCCGTCTTTACCTCTACTGCAAGAGTGACAAGAAGCCTGGCTCTGCAAGAATGTTACGTGGCCAGCCACAAAACGCTTTAAGATATTTACTGAATACTTTCTAGCTTCTATAAAAGAGATGTCACAGTTCTCTTCCAAGAACACTCATTCTAACATATTTTGCAATGATCTGCACAAATTTCACTAATCCTTCCCTAAACTCAATCTGTCACCAATATGTTTTTGCATGCTCAACTACTTATCCAGATTGATGGAGTAAAAGGTTAATATTATAAAGAACAGCAATTGCTTTGGTGAGTGCATACTATTTTTTAAGATTCTGTCAATGAATCAAAATCTTTCATTTACTTAACCCATGATTCTGTTTCTGTGGCCATTCTATTTTATATGCCCCTGCATCTTTAAACCAAGATATTCAACTGAAGACACCACTCAAGTCATCATACATTATGTACACTGTGACAAAAGACACAGAGTTTTACATGGGCTGCTGTTAATGTTTTGGAATTTGATTCTCAACTGTTATACTCAATCATTACTTCTGACTTGTACTGCACAACACAATTTCTTCATTTCAGATCTTGAATGACTTTTCCTTTCAATGATACCTACGCTATGTCTCCAAAACATACCCCCAATTCTACCTGGTTTTATGTTTTAATTTAATGATTTCAAGTCTCATTTTAAACACCGCATGTTATCACCAATATTGCTGAAATTCTGTGATGAGTTGTTTCACTCTAGAGCACACTATGTACCTAAATTAATCTCCTTTACACATTAAATCTATGTGCTGAGCAAGAACTCAAACACAGATTTCTGCCTCTGTTGGACAACACTCCTTAAACTGAGCATCATGAGCAGTTCTCATGGAGAGACAAGACACATCAATCGCATCATGAGCAATTATCATGGAGAGGCATGACATATCAGTCTATCAGTACTTTCAATATATTTACACATTTTTGGTAGTTCTGCATTCTTTGCAATGAAAGAAGTTCTGGAAGCAAGGAAAGTCAGAGAATGGTTTATACACAAATTACATGGCTAAACTCACAGACAGTGCTCTTATTCTACAGTACTCTGTGTACTAAAATGTACATTCCCGACTTACTAAAACAATATGACAGACATGGACAAGGGCTCAATCATCTGCCATCGGCAGGAGGTACTTTGACTCATCTTGGTTTGTTCAGAACACATGTTTTGATGAAGAAAAGAAGATTGAGTTTGTAAAGGGTCACCCTCCTCGAGGTATTGATAGCAAAAATATATTCCACTTTTTAAACAGGTTGATATTATCTCAACTGATTTTCTAAAAGAATTTCATATGATTTTGAACATGGTGTGTTATAATTTAAGCTAAAAGCCATGAAAAGAAATTACTTTATTTTCATTGTTACAATCAATGTGTACTATAGTTCAATTATTTTATCTCGGTGGTTCGTGCATGCCCACCCAGATGCGGGAGATTGCTGTGCTGCCAGTTGTACGCGCCAAAAGAAACAGCGCCATAGTATAGTTCGCAGACTTACGTTTAGGGGGGAGCGTGCAGTTTATGAAGTAAAGCCATCACGGACACATTAACCCTTTCGCTGCTACAGAGACATGCTCCCCGCATTCCGTGATGTGTGCGATTTTGTCATCATTGCACTGCTCGCCTGTGCAGACACATGGTGTTTTGACTGCTTTGACACACTTCATCATTCAATTTCAAAAAAACTATTTGGCCCAAAAATTTGATTTTTACACATCTTCTTGACTAATACCTTCCCCCCCATAAATGACTTAATTTTGATTTGATGTTCAGCGCAGTTATTGTGCAGCATTAGATGTAGTAAACCATTGCATAAATTTTGAAGAGTTTGCAGAGGTAAAAGTCCATAGCGTATACTTTCCGTATGGTCGATTTTAGTTGCCACTAGAAATTTCAAAAAATTACATTCAAACGAATAAAATTCATGAAGTAAGACACTCGATATTGTTTTTAAATAAAGAAAATATTATGCACCGATCAAGGGTTGAACTCAGCTTTTGCTTAGCAGCCATACACTATAACCATTACGCTAACGCAGCTCGTCATTCAATATACCTCCAAGAGGACTTTAAAATATCACGCAAAATACCAACAAACACTGTTGGTATGACTATGAATTACTCACGTTTAGTCGAAGTGCAATAGGAAATAAACAATTACCGCTGTTTTTTATTGCGAAAAAGTGGTTAGTGAGAATGATACAAACACCTTTCCTTGCTATCGCCTGAATTAGGAGGCTTATTGCTTGTTTGGTTTAATTAATTAATAGAATATGAAGCAATTGGTATAAAGAATGCTTTTTCCAAACTTTCTATAAAAGAAAGTCTGCTATCAAGACATTGCTTTTGTTCAATTACTTTATTTATGACTGAACATCTCTAAAACTGAAGACACTCGTCCGTGCTATGCACTGCAGTCGAGCTCTGGCAACGTCAATCTCTGTTCATTGGCTGACTGTGTTTTGTGACGTCAGATGCGCAGAACGAACCTAAACTCGGCCGCCGTCATGAATGACGCGCACTTTAGCTTGAACTGAAATTACAAAATATTTGCCACACTTAAAATTTCTATCATTAATTACATAATTTAGTGCAATTTATTAAATTTATTTCTGGATTATTTATAAAATAATAATAGAAATTAATGGAAATTCATTTCTCAAGAAAATTTGTAAACTCTTTGGAATATTGTTAGTAGCACAGAGTCAACTGGTAGAGGGAGTGCCATTGGCGTGATCGAACATGTTTTTATTTTTGGAAATAACAATGTAATTTACGGTTTTGTTGGCATGGAAATTGTAATGACAGTGTGATAGAGAAAAATGTGAGAGAATAAAATTAACATGAAAACAGAAATTCTATGGCAGGCTTACTTCAGTATAATTACATCAACTGGAACCACGAGGTTCTACTATGTCAAAAATTTCAACTTCAAGAATCAGCCGCTAGACATGAAGAACTGGAGCCAATTACTAGACAAGAAGGTAAGAAAAAAGTTTATTGCAAAACTTACTCCGCTCAAAGCTTATTAAAAGAGATAACTGTAAAGACTGAGACAATCAACAAATGATGTGAGGGACGGGTGGATTAAAAGGTCAAGATATGATCCAGGTGAATCAGAACTCTGACAGATTTTCAGAGATTGTTTAGGGATACCTTCTGAGTATTTTGATAGAGGGGACCCACAGTCTCCAGTGACATGCTACAGCATTATAGCTTTTCATTTGGTTTCTTTCCCCAACTATCTCTGGATCTGTATTGTAATGAAAACAGTGCATAACTGTGCAAATGTTGACAGTTGCACTATCTACCTTATTTCCATTTGTTCATGCAGGGTGTATGCGTGGACAAGGAAAAAATATTCCCAGATTTTTCCTGCATTTCCCAGTTAAAAATACACTTTCTCCCGAGTGAAAACACACTTTTTCCGTGCTAAGTGAAATATCTTTGCAGTGCAGCAACATGTGCACTGTGTACTTTTGTATTACAAAAGTGTACATTGGAAGTCCACCAAACACTGCATGTTACTTTCCGAATCATTGAAATCGAGAGTGTGGTGCACTTTTGTAAGCCAGTCATAGCTCTTCTCATGTAATCTCGCCAGCCGATATTCAGAGCATAGGACATGTGATGTAGTCAGCCAACAGTAAAATCACTGTTAAGTAGCACGAACACACAAACAGGGGAAGTTGTTGTTGTTGCTGTTGTGGTCATCAGTCCTGGGACTGATTTGATGCAGCTCTCCATGCTACTCAATCCTGTGCAAGCTGCTGCATCTTCCAGTACGTACTGCAGCCTACATCCTTCTGAATCTGCTTAGTGTATTCATCTCTTGGTCTCCCTCTATGATTTTTACCCTCCATGCTGCCCTCCAATACTAAACTGGTGATCCCTTAATGCTTCATTTCCTAATCTAATACCCTCAGCAGCACCCGACTTAATTCGACTACATTCCATTATCCTTGACTTGCTTTTGTTGATGTTCATCTTATATCCTCCTTTCAAGATAATCTCCATTCCGTTCAACTGTTCATCCAAGTCCTTTGCTGTCTCTGACAGAATTACAATGTCATCGGCGAACCTCAAAGTTTTTATTTCTTCTCCATTGATTTTAATACCTACTCCGAATTTTTCTTTTGTTTCCTTTACTGCTTGCTCAATATACAGATTGAACAACATCGGGGAGAGACTACAACCCTGTCTTACTCCCTTCCCAACCACTGCTTCCCTTTCATGTCCCTCGACTCTTATAACTGCCATCTGCTTTCTGTACAAATTGTAAATAGCCTTTTGCTCCCTGTATTTTACCCCTGCCACCTTCAGAATTTGAAAGAGAGTATTCCAGTCAACATTGTCGAAAGCTTTCTCTAAGTCTACAAATGCTAGAAACATAGGTTTGCCTTTTCTTAATCTAGCTTCTAAGATAAGTCATAGGGTCAGTATTGCCTCACGTGTTCCAATATTTCTATGGAATCCAACCTGATCTTTCCTGAGGTTGGCTTCTACCAGTTTTTCCATTTGTCTTAAAAGAATTCGTGTTAGTATTTTGCAGCTGTGACTTATTAAACTGACAGTTTGGTAATTTTCACATCTGTCAACACCTGCTTTCTTTGGGATTTGAATTATTATATTCTTCTTGAAGTCTGAGGGTATTTCGCCTGTCTCATACATTTTGTTCACCGGATGGTAGAGTTTTGTCAGGACTGGCTCTCCCAAGGCTGTCAGTAGTTCTAATGGAATGTTGTCTACTCCCGGAACCTTGTTTCAACTTAGGTCTTTCAGTGTTCTGTCAAACTCTTCACGCAGTATCATATCTCCCATTTCATCTTTATCTACATCCTCTTCCATTTCCATAACATTGCCTCAAGTATATCGCCCTTGTGTAGAACCTCTATATACTCCTTCCACTTTTCTGCTTTCCCTTCGTTGCTTAAAACTGGGTATCCATCTGAGCTCTTGATATTCATACAAGTGGTTCTTTTTTCTCCAAAGGTTTCTTTAATTTTCCTGTAGCAGTATCTATCTTACCCCTAATGAGATAAGCCTCTACATCCTTACATTTGTCCTCTAGCCATCCCTGCTTAGCCATTTTGCACTCCCTGTCGATCTCATTTTTGAGACGTTTGTATTCCTTTTTGCCTGCTTCATTTATGGCATTTTTATATTTTCTCCTTTCATCAATTAAATCCAATATTTCTTCTGTTACCCAAGGATTTCTACTAGCCCTCGTCTTTTTACCTACTTGATCCTCTGCTGCCTTCACTACTTCATCCCTCAAAGCTACCCATTCTTCTTCTACTGTATTTCTTTCCCCCATTCTTGTCAATTGTTCCCTTATGCTCTCCCTGAAACTCTCTACAACATCTGGTCTAGTCAGTTTATCCAGGTCCCATCTCCTTAAATTCCCACCTTTTTGCAGTTTCTTCAGTTTTAATCTACAGTTAATAACCAACAGATTGTGGTCAGAGTCCACATCTGCCCCTGGAAATGTCTTACAATTTAAAACCTGGTTCCTAAATCTCTGTTTTACCATTATATAGTCTATCTGAAACCTTTCAGTATCTCCAGGCTTCTTCCATGTACACGACCTTCTTTCATGATTCTTGAACCAAGTGTTAGCTATGATTAAGTTATGCTCTGTGCAAAATTCTACCAGGTAGCTTCCTCTTTCATTTCTAACCCCCATACCATATACACATACTACACGAAGTTAATAGTTTAAATTAATATACACAGTGTTGCTACAAGTAAAGCAAAGCTTCCACATATAATATTGGTCTCTAAGGTTAATAAGCTGCAAGAGAAGCTAAGCTTTCACACATAATGTTGATCTTTTTTGCGCCTGTTACACTTTAAGATGAACCAGTAAAATTTTTAATAATGACATTAATGTCTGATCTTCAGGGTTTGAAATTCTTCTACATGGCTCACCATCAAAGAGTTGATTTTGAAATGAGAGTCGAACACTCTGTGATTTAAGAAAATCATGGTACATTCACGCACATAGTTCAACTTACGTAAAAGGATATTTACTTTGAATGTAATGCTTTTCAAACCACCAATCACAATATTTTCCCACGACCTGTTAGAAATAGGTTCTTTTCAGCAGTTGCCAGAGAGTGCAAATAACAGGTGACACCACGCTTGCGCAGCTACCATGAAGTAGGAAGCGCATATGTTCATACATGTAAAACATTTAAAGATCATACACTATGTCATAAAAGAAACAAGACACCAGAGGATACTCCAAGAGCATCGGAATTTCATGAACCATACTAAAATGTGCACATTTAAAGTGCATACTTAAAGTGCACATTCATATGTCCAGATTCCGAATGAAGTAGACCTCAACCTGATATTAAGCTTTCCAGTGTGGTTTTCAGGATGTAAATTTTCTTGGACCACCAGTACTGTACTATATCATTTTTGATTCTTTATTATGGCATAATGTCGTATGTGCTATAAGATGAAAACGTGCACTTGAACTGCAGCAGACAGTTGAAACTAGCCAGTACTGTGGAATTAAACATTTCATTTCAAATACATTGACTGCCTCTGTGGAAAAGCTTAATAAAACCCAAATTTCTTTAGCAAACAGACAAAAATAACTTCATTGTTCTGCAAGGCAATTAACGCTTGACTGTCTGAAAGGTGGAAATAAAATAAAATTTAAAACTAATTGCATATTTTAACCTCCCGTAATTATGTGAATATATTTTAATTCACTTGATAGCTCCTGGTCACAGATTTCCGTTTTGTTTTCACTTGACATGAGAGTAAACAAAGGGGAAACAGCAAAATCACTAAATGTAAACATGGGTCATGTGGAGACTACCCACTATAACTCAGACTGCTCTGCACATCAGCCCCAGAGCTATGATATTTGCTAACCGGGTCAATATTTAAAAAAATCGAATTTTCAAAAATAAGTTCATCTTGTAGCGCACATCTTTTTGAAAAATAAAATGTATGTGTTCGAGAAAATGTAAGACATGTTATTTGGTCTTAAGTGTGCCAAAGTACAGTGCCATGCCTCATTATACAGCATTCTTCTATCGCACATCACTGTATTTTGCTCTGTGGAATTGAAACTTGTTTATTTAGTAATGGATGCCATCAAACTATATTCAGGACAATGGAAACTGAAATGTCCTGTTGTGCCTCTCCTGCTCCCAGTCGGCCGGTTTGTCAGCCTGCCTCCCTATATATATATATATATATATATATATATATATATATATATATATATATATATATATCTCAAAAAAAAAAAAAAAAACTCAATTAATATCGGATGGGATTATTTATAATTGGGAGAACAAGAACTCCCCAGAAAATTGGCACTCTTTATTGCCTATTAGCTAGTAACTTGCTGTTTTGTGTGACATAAAATTAAATATAGATACATAAAACCAATAAAGACAAGACACAAGCCAGAAAGTACACATTTATTCAATCCTTAGCTCTAGCATTCTTTTCTCTCTAATCTTGCTACAGCTTTACATGGCATGCTTTCCTTTCTGTGACTGAATCTATTACCTCATCAAAGATCAACAAACGTTTTGCTACATGAAAAACTGAAATGTTGTTATGCAATACTGAAAAAGCTTTTAATACAAATAATACCCAAGGCTGGTCTGATTTCTCGATCTGATTGCATCTATTTTGTCACTGTCTGCTAGATAAAACAAAATAGGTCTTTCTAATATTGTAGCAATTTTGTAACACACACCAAATAAACGAGACTGTTTTGGCACAAATGGTCATTTTTATGACACAACAGAATAGAATTCACTTAGTACCAATATCAAATGCCTATTAGGCCTACTACAAGCAAGAAGTTTTATATTAGGAAACAGTTTCACATTTCATTCATATGCACCATTTCTCAAGCATGAGATCGAAAAGTAGCATTACGAAATTTTTATGTAAATTTAGAATCGTCTTATTCTTCCATAATTTGTGTGATGTCCCTATTTCTTCTCCTTCCTCATTCTAACAAACAATCTTGTCATCACCAATTCTGTAGCTATTCCTGCTATTGACAAAATTTGTTTGCTGATTAACTTCACTAAACCTGCCAGAATCACAGGTTTAGTTATCCTGCGATTATTCTCTGGTTAGGCGTTGTTGATGTTCGTACAACACGTTTTCTGTGTTACTTGCAGAACAGAACTTAAGCGGGTGCTAGCTGGGGACTGTAAAGCTGGTCCTTACCATCGTAGCAATCTGTCCAAAAATTTTCTGTCAAAGTTTCATTTTTTTGGATACACCGAGAAGATAATACATAATCTTTCTCACCTGTTATTTCTGTTAGTCGTTTATTTCCATTCTCGTGGTCTGAATCTATGGATTTCACTAGTAATTATAACAACGTTGATCATTCGCAAACCAAATCAACCACATAATCAGACAGTGATTGGCATTCATCCATTCGGCTTTACTCCGCCCAGCTCATATAGCCCCGTCCACTTTTGACTGCGGAAAGTTTATTTCTAGATGCGACAAGGATTCTGCTGACAGAGGCATCATATACACTATGCATGCATTCAAAAATCAATTTATGATTCATTCAGAAATAAACTTAAAATATGTTCAAAAATGTTCAAAAACCAACAAGGTTGTGTTTTAAAATCATATGAATAATCAATAGACCAGCGTGCGCTGAATGCTAGGCGCTTTGTGAAACAAGTTTTTTTTCTGAAGGTTATGTATTGGGCACCCCCTTTTCCTGGTAGCATCTAGCTGCTTGCTGTGACTGCTTGCACAGCCATCAGCCACATTCCCGTAGCCAGAAGTGGGAGAATCTACTACTCATATGCGACTCAACTGCGCATCCGCCCGCTAGTAACTGCTAGAATGAATCTAATGTAAACAGTTGTGACTTCACAATCATTGGAGGCAATTTGTTGTTATGAAGCATTGCATTGTCTTCCTAAAGTCTTTGACACAGTTTGGTGTTGGCAGATGCTTGCATGACCATAGTGTATTGTCATATAAGGCACATTTCCTTTGTAATTTATTTTCATTTTTTCTCTCATTTATGTTTTATTGTTGAAGTATTATTCTGCAAAAAAAAAAATTACTCAGGTAGTGAAGAGAGACGAAAATTTAATAGTCATGGGTGACTGGAATTCGTCAGTAGGAAAAGGCAGAGAAGGAAACATAGTAGGTGAATATGGATTGGGGCTAAGAAATGAAAGAGGAAGCCGCCTTGTAAAATTTTGCGCAGAGCATAACTTAATCATAGCTAATACTTGGTTTAAGAATCATCAAAGAAGGTTGTATACATGGAAGAACTCTGGAGATACTAAAAGGTATCAGATACATTATATAATGGTAAGACAGAGATTTAGGAACCAGGTTTTAAATTGTAAGACATTTCCAGGGGCAGATGTGGACTCTGACCACAATCTATTGGTTATGAACTGTAGATTAAAACTGAAGAAACTGCAAAAAGGTGGGAATTTAAGGAGATGGGACCTGAATAAACTGAAAGAACCAGAGATTGTACAGAGTTTCAGGGAGAGCATAAGGGAACAATTGACAGGAATGGGGGAAAGAAATACAGTAGAAGAAGAATGGGTAGCTTTGAGGGATGAAGTAGTGAAGGCAGCAGAGGATCAAATACGTAAAAAGACGAGGGCTAGTAGAAACCCTTGGGTAACAGAAGAAATATTGAATTTAATTGATGAAATTTAATTGATGAAAGGAGAAAATATAAAAATGCAGTAAATGAAGCACGCAAAAAGGAATACAAACGTCTCAAAAATGATATCGACAGGGAGTGCAAAATGGCTAAGCAGGGATGGCTAGAGGACAAATGTAATGATGTACAGGCTTATCTCACTAGGGGTAAGATAGATACTGCCTACAGGAAAATTAAAGAGACCTTTGGAACAAGGAGAACCACTTGCATGAATATCAAGAGCTTTGATGGAACCCCAGTTCTAAGCAAAGAAAGGAAAGCAGAAAGGTGGAAGGAGTATATAGAGGGTCTATACAAGGGCGATGTACTTGAGGACAATATTATGGAAATGGAAGAGGATGTAGATAAAGATGAAATGGGAGATATGATATTGCATGAAGACTTTGACAGAGCACTGAAAGACCTGAGTCGAAACAAGGCCCCCGGAGTAGACAACATTCCATTAGAACTACTGACAACCTTGGGAGAGCCAGTCCTGACAAAACTCTACCATCTGGTGAGCAAGATGTATGAGACAGGCGAAATACCCTCAGACTTCAAAAAGAATATAATAATCCCAATCCCAAAGTACGCAGGTGTTGACAGATGTGAAAATTACCGAACTATCAGTTTGGTAAGTCACAGCTGCATAATACTAACGCGAATTCTTTACAGACAAATGGAAAAACTGATAGAAGCCGACCTCGGGGATGATCAGTTTGGATTACGTAGAAACGTTGGAACACGACTTATCTTAGAAGAAAGATTAAGGAAAGGCAAACCTACATATCTAGCATTTGTAGACTTAGAGAAAGCTTTTGACACTGTTGATTGGAATACTCTCTTTCAAATTCTGAAGGTGGAAGGGGTAAAATACAGAGAGTGAAAGGCTATTTACAATTTGTAAAGAAACCAGATGGCAGCTATAAAATTCGAGGGGTATGAAAGGGAAGCAGTGGTTGGGAAGGGAGTGAGCCAGGGTTGTAGCCTGTCCCCTAATGATATTCAATCTGTATATTGAGCAAGCAATAAAGGAAACAAAAGAAAAGTTCAGAGTAGGTATTAAAATCCATGGAGAAGAAATAAAAACTTTGAGGTTCGCCAATGACATTGTAATTCTGTCAGAGACAGCAAAGGACTTGGAAGAGCAGTTGAACGGAATGGACAGTGTCTTGAATGGAGGGTATAAGATGAACATCAACAAAAGCAAAACGAGGCTAATGGAATGTAGTCGAATTAAGTTGGGTGATGCTGAGGGAATTAGATTAGGAAATGACACACTTAAAGTAGTAAAGGAGTTTTGCTATTTTGCAAAATAACTGATGATGGTCGAAGTAGAGAGGATATAAAATGTAGACTGGCAATGGCAAGGAAAGCATTTCTTAAGAAGAGAAATTTGTTAACATCAAGTATAGATTTAAGTGTCAGGAAGTCATTTCTGGAAGTATTTGTATGGAGTGTAGCCATATATGGAAGTGAAACTTGGACGATACATAGCTTAGACAAGAAGAGAATAGAATCTTTCGAAATGTGGTGCTACAGAAGAATGCTGAAGATTAGATGGGTTGATCACGTAACTAATGAGGAGGTATTGAATAGAATTGGGGAGAAGAGGAGCTTGTGGCACAACTTGACTAGAAGAAGGGATCAGTTGGTAGGACATGTTCTGAGACATCGAGGGATCACCAATTTAGTATTGGAGGGCAGCGTGGAGGGTAAAAATCGTAGAGGGAGACCAAGAGATGAATACACTAAACAGATTCTGAAGGATGTAGGCTGCAGTAGGTACTGGGAGATGAAGAAGCTTGCACAGGATAGAGTAGCATGGAGAGCTGCATCAAACCAGTCACAGGACTGAAGACCAAAACAACAACATTATACTGCAGTCACGGGTACAGTAATATCCTTCATTTGAGTATTGGTTCATTCTAAAAAAATTCCCTGGTTTTTCCCGGATCTCGCGGTTATTCTGGGTCGTATACACCCTGTCATGGTACCTGCTATCAAAAACAGTAATGCCCTCCTTATCCTGAAGCCCTGAAGTTCACATTCAGTGCTGCTCAGTCTGTGCAGGGTTTTGTTTTCTGATAGTGTTAATTGTGTATTAACAGTGATACAAAGCAGTCCCATGGATATGTTTACTGATACAGAGGTGGCTGATCATGCACCCTGTGTACCTATTCACTGGATGCAACAGAAGAGCAGCAAAATGACTCTATGCTCCACTGTTCCCGCACTGGCTGAAGCAATGTCATAGTGAATTTGCACTGTATAAAAGTTGGTGCATTACTCTGTAGCGGGGCTTTGAATTTCGCCGCGCTACATTCGTTCCCTCAGATAAAAAATATCCCGTCGCAGCGGTATGAGCGCTCGGCGGCAGAGAAAATACTTAAATGGTAACACTTTTTTTTTGTTTTCTATCCGTTTTTTGTTTGTCTCTTGATAGCCGTAGCTTAAGGCAGGCGTGATCGGATGCTGACGTAAAAACTTAATGGCTAATCTTGATCTGATTGTAATGTGTAGACATTGTGGAAGTTATTAAGAAATTCGGTGGATGGAAGTAGCAAAGTGAATTAAATTGCATAAAGTATCAAGATGATTTTAATTGGTATAAATTAATGATCCCTGGACTATTGCAAAATTTCGGAGCAGATTTTTTTCACGCTGAAATGGAGATTTTTGAAGACGTGGACGCCGCCCGAAAGAAGACAAGTTAATCTTCCCCCTGTCAGTTACATTCTGTTATTCTCTGTTTCTTTTCAATAACATTTGTAGTGGAAATTGGTTTAACTTTTGCTCAAAAACGCCACAACGACCACCCCAACAATAGCTTTTCCGAATAACGAAGTCCGATAGCTTTTCTGTAATACAAAGTCCGATTTGCTTTTCAGTCTTTCCCTTTTTCACGGTCTCTCTTCTCCCATTTTTTTTATTAACCTCTACAACTGGCTCCCGCGACAGGACGCAATTTTCGGATGTGTCGTTTTTGAGCAAATTTGAAACTTTAATTTGTATTTTTTCCCAACAGAGAATATCAAAAAATCCTGAACTTTAAATGGTAACTAAAACACCAACTTTATTGTACCTAAGCAAATGATACCACAATATTGTAAAGAATTTTTGTAACTAATTCAATCTGTTTTCTTTTCATGGCATATTTTGATGCAAAACTGTTATTGTGAGACCTTTTGGTGATTATCCGATGGAGATGTATTAAGAAAATCCATATTTTGACGAATACGATCGTGAATTTGACCGCCAAACAGTCATTTGTTACGAAAAATTTTGTCCGCCCTGCTGCATCTTTCTCAACCATTGTTTGCAATAGAGCAATCATTTACATTGACGAGAAAATATTTCAACCTAAATTTGAGTCAAATCTTTATTAATCAGACTTATATTATTCCCTTTTTGACTTACTATTATACATCCTATTACAATGGAACGTGGTCCGGTACAGATAGTTTCGGCAGATGAGTTAAGTGAAGTAGATTCATCTTTCAACCAACAACAAAGTCCGCGTTTCCCTCCATGGACGATTTCACAGATCAATGCAATGATTTTGCCTCAAACTCGCAACATTTTGTGATAATACGCAGATGGCGACTTTAAATGACGAAATGCGGAATGGACGCGAGACTAGACCGTCAGCGCCATTGTTAACATCAATGTCAGAACCGAATATGAGACAAATTCAGCAATGTGACACAAATCGGACACAGGAAACTGACAAACTGGACCGACTATTAGAGTTATTTGCAGACATGAAACGAGACGTTAGTCAAAAAATTGACATATTAAACCATACTATGACCGAAAATTTTGAACGGACGACAAAACAGATGACAGAATTAAATAACACCACTCAACAGCTCAGCCAGCGATTTGAGACATTGTCCGATCGAGTCACTAAACAGGAAGAAACTTTGGTTACATTCACACATGAAACAAAAAACAATATCACCCGATGTGGGAATCAGTTAACTCAAATAGTTAATGTGCAGCAGGAAGTGAACACCCGTGTGGAAGAGTTAGCTCAGGCCCACACTTCAGCTAGCTCCACCCAAGAAAAGCTCACTGAAGAAGTGGGAAATATTACCCAACAACTCACAATGGTAGTTCTTCAACAGACCCACCTCAAAGAAAATATAGAAAAATTAGAAGACCGAGCGGACCTCGCGTCACTAAACAACGACACCAACATGGCCGAAAGAATTGTACATGAATGTAAATTGTGTGACGACTATCTGGACAAAAAACTTGAAACAATTACACAGGACATACTTTCAAAAGCAAAGACACATGTTAAAGACGAGACAAAACACACAGAAGACGAAGTGACAAAATTACGAGACAATGTTGTGCCGTGTTTGGCGATTGGTGCAAACGCATCGCTAGGAAACGACAAAACAGCTAAAACCATGGCTAATGACACAGACAGAACACCTATTGTGGAATCACCTATTTCCAATCAAAATTACAATGTGCCGCCTTCTTTTCCACCAAACGAGCAATATTACGGTACGACACCTAGAGTAGCAAGTGACACAAACTACGTCAATACAGTTATGCCAACCGGCATGGCCGATGACACGTTTGTAAGACATGGGTATTTCCAGACATTTTCCAGTGATGACAAGCACAAAGTCTACCCTATTGTGTTTATTAGATCATTTGACGGTGTTTTTACACGTAGTTGGTCAGAAGTCGATAAAATCAGATACGTCACCAATCTCATGAGAGGACGAGCAGCTAAGTGGGGTGCCGCTATGAAACGGCGGTGCCTTACGTTTGAACAAGCCTTCTTGGACGAATTCTGGTCCGAGAATGAGTAACACAGTCTAAGGAGAGAAGTGTGCAACCCCGAGACCTATGACCCTAAAAAAGAGACATTAAGACAATACTTTGAGAGGTACCTAGACAAGACACTGTACTGGTCCAAACCAGCCGACTTGCCAGCGATAATTGACACTTTAAAGAGCCACTTACCCTTTCCATACCGAGACAGATTAATAGGAGTACCGGAGAATGACATTAAGAGTTTTTTAAACTTCTTAGATCAAATGGACGTAGTTTACAGAGGCGATTCATGCCATTCAAATTTTACTCATATTAGTAACCAAAATCAGCACCCACCCCAAAGGAACCGTAGTGACGGTGGTTGGTGGAACCATCCGTCCGCGCCGCGAACGATGCCTGCGCGCGAAACATATTCAAATGGAAACGTGTATGACAGTAGGAACAACCGCAGAAATTAGTGGAATAATAATAACAATAATTATCACCCATATCAAAATGGTAACTACAAGCAAAATGAAAATTACAGACAGTACAACAACAACAATAGGAGACGTGAGAATAACCGGTACAACCTGGGCTACTTTAACTGGAACATGACATATAACAGACATAATTACCACCAAAACAATAACAATCCCAACAATCACCGACAGAATATGTGGAACACACAAAATTCACGCATGACAAATCATAACCCTCCACGGAATCTGGCCCCGTTCCCCAGTACAGTCTTGCACTCCCCGCCACGAAGTAGCAATAACAATTGCGGCGCGCCATCAGCTGACGCGTGGGCGCCAACCGGCCAGAATGTAAACATAGTGGAGCTGGTCAATGAACCCGGCCGAACACTAGAGGTGGGCCAAACGGTTATTCTGGAGTAACCGTTATCACAGTTCCAGTTATTCTTTGATAACCGTTATCGTTAACGGTTATTAATAACTGCCAAGTTATTTTTCGCTAGCGAATACCGATAACTCCGACAGTTAAATAACGACATAGTTGGAGTCCATCAGTTTAGTTATCAGTATAACTGCGAGTAGTGTGAAATAGCAGGAATGTCGTATGAATCGTGTCATAACCTTAGCTTATTAACTCCGGGTACATTTTAGTTGATGTTAGAACGATTATTAGTGTTTCATATTATATGTTTGTAGGTTATCGGTCGCTATTAGAAATATTATCTTCGCAGCTGCGACAGAAAGTACGCGGAACTTCGCCAAAGCACTGATTAAGTAAAATGTTAACAACGTGCGTTTTTAAGTATGAAGTAATATGTAAACTGAGTACTGTAGGTTAAATTCGAAGCTTAATTTCTTGTGCTGCTCACATAATAGAATAAAGTGTACAGCCTTATGATACAACAAAAAATTTACGTAATGTGACAGATTCGTTTACTCCTGTGCTGTAAAAGCTAGTCCTATTGGGGAAAGTGTGAGTACGCTAATCCAAGTTTTATGTCAGATTTGCAAACTGCTCGATTTCTCCAGCGACAGCATATTTATAACATATGAAGGCATGCAGATCGAAAAGGTTGACAGTGTTACTTTTCTGGGACTACAACTCGATAATAAATTCAGTTGGGAAGGGCATAACACATTTTTTCATTCTATTATTTCATAAGGGAGCATATTCTATGGTAGCTTATCAAACGTAGCAAAAGTTTTTCGCATGTAAAAGCGTGTAATAAAAATCGTTTGTGGTATCAATTCAAGAACATCATGTAGGAACCTGTTCAAGGAACTTTGTATTCTAACCACTGCTTCCTAGTATATTTATTCCTTTATGAAATTTGTTTCAAGTATTTCCAACCAATAGCTTAATACATAATATCAGTACTAGGAATGGGAACAGCAATCTACATAAAGACCTAAAATTAGTTACCTTGGTCCAAAAGGGGTCCAATATTCAGGAAAATGCATTTTCAATAAACTGCCAGCAAGTCAGCAACCATTAAAAACTTGGTTTCAGATAAGGCACGGTTTACAGTGTGTTTGAAAGACTATTTGATGCAGAAGTGTCTGATTCCACCCGTCATCAATATGCCGGAAATGGCTATTTTAAGTGTGTCTATGACGTCACTACATACACGTCGCAACAAACACGAAGATACATATAAATAATACAATAACATTTCCCACCAAAAATACAATCAGACCAATGGGACAACTGCGGGAAGTTGGGGGTTTTATGGTGAGGACAAGCTAGTAAAAAAAACACACCATGATCCCAAAACACAAAATGAAGAACAAAAAGAAAAAAAAATACAGCATTCTGCTACACCAACAAAAATCTGCAGGAATCAGACACTTCCCTTGAACAATATAGGTCAACTATAGGTGACCATACCAAAACACCAATACCCACAACTAAAAGTACGAAAATTGGAATCAGACATTTCCCTTGACCTACATAGGTCAACCTCAGATGACGATACTAAAACATCAACACACACAACTATGAAAATGGGAATCGGTCATTTCCGGTGACCTATATAGGTCCACCACAGCTACTGATGCCAAAAAACCAACACCTACAACTGCGAAAAATAAAACCACAATCCCAAAAGTCCACAAATCAATCATCCCTACATAAATTAAATCACATTCAATACTTCATAAATACGCAAAACATCACAGCTCGAAAAAAAAAAATATTAATTACCACCAGCAAATTCCGGCACTGCAACCTAGATCGACAGCCCCCTCCCCCCCCCCCCCCCCACACACACACACACACACACACACACACACACACACAAAAACCAACTCATAAACACCGTGCCGTAATGACATTCACACACCACAACACCTTTACGTCGAAGCAGACGTGTGGAATCAGACGCTTCCATTGACCCCTCCTTCTACTCTGTAGATGAATAACGTAACAGAGACTGATAGACCAGCTTAGGTAAAAATTCTGCTATATTTCAGTTTTGACAGCACTTGGTTGCAACAGTCAAGATCGGGTATTCTGTGTACGATAAATTTATTAAAAGTACGTAACTGTGTTTTATTCTGTCAGTGTACCAATTCTGTAAATATTAGCAGTTACTGTGATATATTCACATATTTTGACAGTCTCCTGACAAATGATGAGGATAATAATTATTATATTCCACTGTATTATGTTATACTTTCTGACATGTTATTTGTCATTCGCGATGGCCAGCGGCTATTTCCGTAGCAGTACGAAAATATTTGTTCGCTCCAGTTACTATCCTCTCTGGAAATATCACCTGGAACTACGACCTTTAACTGGAGTCACCGAGTCAGGAACGTCTACACACACAGTTATTCCGTTACCAGCTTCCAGGTTATCTGTGGTGGTAGCCCGATAACTACCAGAGAACTAGAACTACGAGCCAATAACGATAACTGCCAGAGGAGAATACCGGTCTCTGACAGTTATTTCCATAGTCGCTCGAATTCCTAAGTAACTTTCCTTGTACTACCCGTCCAAGCTAAATTAACACGTAAGGCGGTGGCTTAAGGGAACGACCGTACTTGTTAATGCCTGCATTGCAGCTCCTATCAGCCACGGCTTGGACATTAACTTTATTTAATTGTTTATGCTAAAAGTAACGAAGGCCCACGAAATAGTACACAGTTCTTATCAAAAGATGGCGCGCAGTCTCACAGTTATTCCCATGGTCTATAGAACGCCTTCAAAATGCGCAGTACGCTCTACGGTCAACAGATGGCGCGAGGCACTGTTGACAATAAACAGTTATTGAAATAACTGCCAGAATCAGATAATAATAATAATAATAATAATAATAATAATAATTTTATTGTCATTCGGCCATTACAGCAATAGACAACGTCATATACATACCAAAATACAATTAATAGTTTGAAAGAAACAACAGGTTTCTTGTTAACATTATAGTATTATATTACAGTTGATAAATTCTCTTATGTCATAGAATGGGTGGAGGACTAGCCAGTCATGAATTGTTTGTTTGAATAATTGTTCAGGTAATTCTTGAACAGATTGAGGAAGTTTATTAAATAATTTGTACCCCATGATTTCGTAGCTGTTGAGTGACTTTGACAACCTGTGGTAAGGAATATAGAGGCACCTATTCCTTCTTGTATTGTGGCTGTGTACATTTTCTCTGGTTTTTGTTTCTGGTAATTTCTTCTTCGTATAAATTAGAACATAGTATATGTACAAGTTTATAACAGTCATGATTTTCTGTTCACAGAACAATGGTTTACAGTGTGCCTTATATGCAGAACCAGTTATTATCCTAATAGCTTTTTTTTGCAGTATTAATATGTCATGTACACAGCTAGAGTTCCCCCACAAAATAATTCCATATGTTATTATACTCTGAAAGAATGAAAAATAGGATGTTCTAACATATTTTTCAGGAACACAATCCATAAGTCGCCTTAACAGGTAAATAACTCTAGACAATTTACCACTAATATATTGTACATGTTGACCCCAAGATAATTTATCATCAATGTATACCCCCAAAAATTTGACATAACTTGGATCGTCTGACAGAAGCTTGTCTCTAAGACTACAGACCATCTGCTGTGTTTTGTTTTCATTCAGCAGGAATCCATTTGCCTTGAACCAATAGGATGCTTGGTCAATTGTCTTTGCTGCACAAGTTTTAAGGAACGGTTATCGCAGTAACCGTTACTTCTCAGTAACCGGTTATTTCTATCAGTTACGTTATTTTTTGCCACCTCTACCGAACACAGCAGACGACGGAAAACAGTCAACGACCGAGCTAAGCGCTCGTGCTACGGTCGTGGGGTGTTGTAAGAGCGCAACGGCTGAGACGGTTTGTTTCCTCAGGTACGATGACAAAATGACAGCAGAACAGGAATTAACCAACGAAATAAACATTAAATCAGGCAGTTGTGTAAAAGAATTCATACAAGCTACGGCATGGGTTAAGTTTAACGATTATGATATACAAATTTTATTCGATACTGGTGCTGCTGCAAGTGTGATGTCAACCGCATTCTATAATGAATTGAAACAAATTATAAACATACCCACATTACCTGTACAGAATTGCCACGTAGTTAGTGCCACAGGTACTAAATCTAAGAACATACGCATGCAAGCCCTTGTTAACTTCACATTTTCCAATACACAGTTCAAGTGTAATTTTCTGATTGTAGACAAGCTTATCGTACACTGCTTCCTAGGGATGGATTTCTTGAATGAACACAAAGCAATCATAGATTTAAGTAATGGCATATGTCAATTATCCGTAGGAGAACAACTAATTAATGTTGTACTTAACAAGACGATTGAACCACGACAAAAACATTACGAAGTAAGTCAATTTCAATTGGCATATCCTACCATAGTTAGTGTATGTAATTTAACAGCTGAAGATTCAGAGTATCAAGAGATTGAGCAGGATTTATTCTATCAGAAATGTGTCGAATCTGACTACTTAACGAAACCACAGCAAGAAGAATTGTACAAATTATTATGTGATTATGCACAAGTTTTCAGTGAGAGGCCTGGTGTAATCAGAGGTTATAGCTACAAAATGGATGTTAAGCCACATAGGACTTATTGTAGGACACATTATAATATTCCATGGGCGAAGAAACCTGCAGTTTTACGTGAAATCGAGCGTATGTTGACCTGGGGTGTCATAGAAAAATCACATTCCCCTTATTGCAGTCCTATCCTGGCGGTAGGCAAGCAAGATGGCAATGTCAGATTGGTGCTAGACGCACGTGAAATCAACAAAATTATTATACCCGTTAACACAAGACCCGTCAACTTGGATGAACAGTTGCTAAAATTTTATAATGTACAATACCTAACTAATATTGACCTCCGCTCATCGTACTGGCAGGTGTCCCTTCACAATGACAGTCGTAAATACACTGCTTTCCTTTGTGAAGGACGCAGTTATCAGTTTTGTGTGTTGCCTTTTGGCTTGCGCGTAAGCGCGGCCGTGTTCATCGACGCGCTTGACGCCGTTCTCGGCCCGTGTTTGTTGTCACGCGTCACGGCGTACATCGATGATATTGTCGTGGCAACAACTACGTGGGAGGAACATATTGATCTGTTACAACAAATTTTATTTAAATTTTCACAAGCTGGAGTCACAGTAAATCTTTCGAAGTCCAAAGTAGGAAGGCGTGAAATCAAGTTTTTGGGCCATATTGTCTCGCCGGAAGGCGTTCGTCCCGATTCTAAGAAGATTGATGCTATTCGTAATTTCCCTCCTCCACAAAACCGCAAACAGTTGAAACCATTCTTAGGTTTATCTTCTTTCTTTCGGAAATTTGTTTCAAAACAGCTTCTGAACAGCTCTCACCTGCTAACTTTACTGAAAAAGAACGCAATTTGGAGATGGGCAGAGTTTTGCCAAGCTGATTTTCAGGCTATTAAAGATGCATTGGTGAATGCACCCCTCCTCTGCCACCCTGACATGACGTCAGATTTTTGCCTAGCCACGGATTCGTCATCATACGGCCTTGGAGCTTTTCTATTTCAAATTCAATCCGAATCAAGACAATCTGTCATCAAACCGATAAGTTTTGCGAGCCGCACGCTCACTGAGTGCGAGAGGTCGTACTCGGTGACGGAACGGGAGGCTCTTGCCATTATTTGGGCATTCCGTAAGTTTCGCTACTTTCTTTGGGGTAAACATACTCGCATATACACAGACCACCAAGCCCTTTCTTTCTTGCTATCATGCAAATTGCTTCATTCACGGCTCACCCGGTGGTGCCTTTCGCTGCAAGAATACAGCTTCGAAATTATTTACATTAAAGGTGAATCAAACGTAGTAGCCGATGCCCTGTCCCGTTTGCCCCAAGGCATACAGGATTTTTCGGAACTTTCCGAGCAAACATCAGACTTTAACATCTTACTTATGTATGATGGTACATACGCCCCATACTACCGCAATATGTGCAAGAACTTTGCTTCACTTCAGGACAGCGACCCCAGGTGGTCAAATATCAAAAAGAAATTACGTACAGATCCTCCTTCACATTTACAAAAATATTACACAATACACAAAAATGTACTTTTTCATAGGCGTACCCCAGACTCGCACCATTGGTGTGTCTGTCTACCCGACGCGCATGTTGATGATTATATTCTGTTCACACACAAAACATGGGGACACTATGGAGTCACCAAATGCACTGATAAAATAGTACAGTACTGTTATTTTCCCAATCTGCGTCGGAGAGTGTTGCAAATTGTTCGTAAATGTATCATCTGCCAAAAAGCAAAATTTTCCAACCGATCATCTTTGAATGAATTACATCCTATTATACCAACCTGACCTTTGGAGTTAGTATCGTTGGATATCGCAGGACCTTATCCCAGAGCTCGTGGAGGTGTGAAATACATCGTTGCTGTACTTGATGTCTTTTCAAAATACTTAAAATTGTATGCTATCCGCACTGTCAACGCATCTGCTATTGCTAGACGTTTGACTAACAGTTACTTTACAAGGTTTGGCAAGCCCCACAGCATTATCACGGATAACGCACCCTATTTTATGGGAAGAAAATGGAAATCTTTTGTTGCCACACATAACATCAAACATATTCTTACATCAGCATTTCACCCGGAAGGGAACCCCGTAGAAAGGATTTTTTGAGAGTTTGGTCAATTTATGAGAATACATTCACCTCGCAAACACACAAAGTGGATCGAATTTTTAGCACCCTTGGAGCAGATAGTAAACAACTTGCCTCATGCCTCAACAGGATACCCACCACAGGAATTATTATTAAACAAACCTGAACAGAACAAGTGGGCTATGCCCATTCCAAAGCTAACCCCATCCACAACACATACACCTTTGGAAGAGAAAGTAAGACAGGCATACACTACGTTGTGCAATAAAGTCAAGATCAGGAAAGAGAAGTATGACAAACATGTTACAAATACACAAACCTATCAGGTTGATGACCTTGTTCTTTTGTGTTCACATCCCAAGTCTATAAAATTAAAACAACTGAACAGAAAATGGCAGATATTATATTCAGGTCCTTTCAGAATAGCAAGCATACCTCACCCAGGTTGTTAGTCCCTAGAATACCCGTTACCTCACAAGCCGAGGGGGCTGCATCCCCACAGACATTTGAAACCCTTTGTGCACTAAAACAACATAATATAATGATAACTAAGTTGAACATGAGCAAGTTGCTGTGAAAACGAGATCATAAATATTTGTATTGAATACACGAACATAAAGTTATACAGCCTAAGAACATAAACATTAATTTATGGAAATTATGTACTGCAGTTACACTTGTACACATAATTATGAAGAGAATGTAAACCCAGGTGAGTACACTTACTGAATGAGAAAAGATATTCATATAGGAATGAGGTCTACGCAGGTTACATTGGTTGTTAATTGTAAATTATAAGGTGAATCAACAACTAGTTAGTTATTTCAAGGCACTATAATGAGAGGAGATAATAGCTATTGAGATCAGTAATGACATAGGTATGTAGCAGAATGAATGAGGATGTAAGAATGAATGATCAGTATGAATGAGTTAATATTTAAGTTAATATAAGAAGGTAAGTTACTGTGAAGTAGTTGGAGACAAGAGATTATTTGAGGAAAATATTATTGGAGTTTTATGAGAATGGAAGTGCCAAATGGCCCCACATATGCGATATATTAAGGTTTGATGAGGAATATGTTTAATGTATAAGGATATATATATTATGATGAATATGTGAGTAAGGAATGAGTGAGAATGTTTTGGTAATATTGTGCTACATAGAGAAGTGAGCAAACAGTCTACATCTTTAAGATTACATAAGAATTTCAGTTTGAAAGAAAACATTTGTGATGAGTTAGAACATGTGAGTACAAGACGTTAAATGTGAATCTATTTACCGTGCCCTTGAAAATGAACGAATGCAAGAAAAGCAGAGTGAACATAATGATGATTACAGCTGTTGAAAGAAGTGTAATAAGAATGTGACTCAGAAACACATAAGCTTTAATTTATTTCGGAAGTGTAACTTAGTAAACTTTCATTAAGTTTTGTTAAGCCACTGTGTGGAAGAAAACATTTATAGTTCGTGTTCAGACAGGAGAATGATATTTTAAGGAACTTAAAATGAAATATAGTTTTTACACAGCCCTCATGTGAATACATTTGTATAGAAAAAATTTTTTTTACACAAGACAGAAAACCCTGAGGAAGCAAAAGATAGTTATTAAGGCCGTTTTGTGATTCATACAACACCTCCACTTAAGCGAACAGATGACAAAATTACATCTACGTTGAAGACATTTGACTTTTTAGGCTATGCAAGGTAAGTGCAAAGGAGCAGTGACCATCCGTGCAGCCGACGTCGGGCAACGGACAGTGAGAAAGAGACATTTTACTGTCAATTATAATAATATGTTCTTTATTTATAATTTATAGATAGAAATGATATATATATACTACATACATGATGTTTAACCTTCACTAAAGTAGAAGAAAGTTCATGGTTGAACTCTTGAGAGGAAATTTGATATGTTATCATATAATACACATTATGAGAGAGACAATCTCTGAGATACATTTTCCATTTGTATAGACGGTATCCACAAGAAGTGGAGATATTGAGGAAGTACTGAGCAGACATGCGATTCACTCATGCAAGGATTTTTTAAGGTATAATACACTAAGTCATATGAACAGTCAGAACACAAACAGAGAATCTGTCATGATGTTACACAACACAGACTTGACGTAAGGACACTTACATTTACCCATGATTTGGTAAATTGTAAGCACCTCCTTTCACACACCCCTTGAAGGTGATGCAAACGTTATAATGTATTATGTTCTTTTTTTTGTATTAGCAGTAGGATTTGGCAGTTTTTAGTGAATAGTTTCTTCCAGTCTATCTTTCTTTCTTTCTCCATTATCCTACCACATACTGCAGCTGGGTACTGTTTGTTTATGGAATGTAAGAATATAATGTGTGACAGTAAACTTTCAGGTATGAATAAAAAGACATGAATATTAATGGCCTTGCAAGCCTGGTTAACCACTAGCCAGCCAAGATATGGAATCAAAAGAAAGGAAGAAATAATAAATGAAGGAAAGCCCGTGCTTTAAACATTAAGTCTTATATCCCTTGGCACGTCAAAACCTTAATAAAGAAAATCAAAATGACCATAAACCCCAATAAAAGAAAGCCAATGGGACTTAGTATAATTTTTTTAGTGTAAATATTTCACATGCATATTCTTGTAAATTTATATGTATTTGTATATGTATAAACCCCCCCCCATGAACCATGGACCTTGCCGTTGGTGGGGAGGCTTGCGTGTCTCAGCGATACAGATAGCCGCACCGTAGGTACAACCACAACGGAGGGGTATCTGTTGAGAGGCCAGACAAACGTGTGGTTCCTGAAGAGGGGCAGCAGCCTTTTCAGTAGTTGCAAGGGCAACAGTCTGGATGATTGACTGATCTGGCCTTGTAACAATAACCAAAACGGCTTTGCTGTGCTGGTACTGCGAACGGCTGAAAGCAAGGGGAAACTACGGCCGTAATTTTTCCCGAGGGCATGCAGCTTTACTGTATGATTAAATGATGATGGCGTCCTCTTGGGTAAAATATTCCGGAGGTAAAATAGTCCCCCATTCGGATCTTCGGGCGGGGACTACTCAAGAGGATGTCGTTATCAGGAGAAAGAAAACTGGCATTCTATGGATCGGAGCGTGGAATGTCAGATCCCTTAATCGGGCAGGTAGGTTCGAAAATTTAAAAAGGGAAATGGATAGGTTAAAGTTAGATATAGTGGGAATTAGTGAAGTTTGGTGGCAGGAGGAACAAGACTTCTGGTCAGGTGACTACAGGGTTATAAACACAAAGTCCAATAGGGGTAATGCAGGAGTAGGTTTAATAATGAATAGGAAAATAGGAATGCGGGTAAGCTACTACAAACAGCATAGTGAACGCATTATTGTGGCAAAGATAGATACGAAGCCCACACCTACTACAGTAGTACAAGTTTATATGCCAACTAGCTCTGCAGATGACGAAGAAATTGAAAAAATGTGTGATGAAATAAAAGAAATTATTCAGATAGTGAAGGGAGACGAAAATTTAATAGTCATGGGTGACTGGAATTCGAGTGTAGGAAAAGGGAGAGAAGGAAACGTAGTAGGTGAATATGGATTGGGGCTAAGAAATGAAAGAGGAAGCCGCCTGATAGAATTTTGCACAGAGCACAACTTAATCATAGCTAACACTTGGTTTAAGAATCATGATAGAAGGTTGTATACATGGAAGAACCCTGGAGATACTAAAAGGTATCAGATAGATTATATAATGGTAAGACAGAGATTTAGGAACCAGGTTTTAAATTGTAAGACGTTTCCAGGGGCAGATGTGGACTCTGACCACAATCTATTGGTTATGACCTGTAGATTAAAACTGAAGAAACTGCAAAAAGGTGGGAATTTAAGGAGATGGGACCTTGATAAACTGAAAGAACCAGAGGTTGTACAGAGTTTCAGGGAGAGCATAAGGGAACAATTGATAGGAATGGGGGAAAGAAATACAGTAGAAGAAGAATGGGTAGCTCTGAGGGATGAAGTAGTGAGGGCAGCAGACGATCAAGTAGGTAAAAAGAAGAGGGTTAGTAGAAATCCTTGGGTAACAGAAGAAATATTGAATTTAATTGATGAAAGGAGAAAATATAAAAATGCAGTAAATGAAGCAGGCAAAAAGGAATACAAACGTCTCAAAAATGAGATCGACAGGAAGTGCAAAATGGCTAAGCAGGGATGGCTAGAGGACAAATGTAAGGATGTAGAGGCTTATCTCACTAGGGGTAAGATAGATACTGCCTACAGGAAAATTAAAGAGACCTTTGGAGATAAGAGAACCACATGTATGAACATCAAGAGCTCAGATGGAAACCCAGTTCTAAGCAAAGAAGGGAAAGCAGAAAGGTGGAAGGAGTATATAGAGGGTCTATACAAGGGCGATGCACTTGAGGACAATATAATGGAAATGGAAGAGGATGTAGATGAAGATGAAATGGGAGATACGATACTGCGTGAAGAGTTTGACAGAGCACTGAAGGACCTGAGTCGAAACAAGGCCCCCGGAGTAGACAACATTCCATTGGAACTACTGACGGCCTTGGGAGAGCCAGTCCTGACAAAACTCTACCATCTGGTGAGCAAGATGTATGAAACAGGCGAAATACCCTCAGACTTCAAGAAGAATATAATAATTCCAATCCCAAAGAAAGCAGGTGTTGACAGATGTGAAAATTACCGAACAATCAGTTTAATAAGCCACAGCTGCAAAGTACTAACACGAATTCTTTACAGACGAATGGAAAAACTAGTAGAAGCCGACCTCGGGGAAGATCAATTTGGATTCCGTAGAAATACTGGAACACGTGAGGCAATACTGACCTTACGACTTATCTTAGAAGAAAGATTAAGGAAAGGCAAACCTACGTTTCTAGCATTTGTAGACTTAGAGAAAGCTTTTGACAATGTTGACTGGAATACTCTCTTTCAAATTCTAAAGGTGGCAGGGGTAAAATACAGGGAGCGAAAGGCTATTTACAACTTGTACAGAAACCAGATGGCAGTTATAAGAGTCGAGGGACATGAAAGGGAAGCAGTGGTTGGGAAGGGAGTAAGACAGGGTTGTAGTCTCTCCCCGATGTTGTTCAATCTGTATATTGAGCAAGCAGTAAAGGAAACAAAAGAAAAATTCGGAGTAGGTATTAAAATCCATGGAGAAGAAATAAAAACTTTGAGGTTCGCCGATGACATTGTAATTCTGGCAGAGACAGCAAAGGACTTGGAAGAGCAGTTGAACGGAATGGATGGTGTCTTGAAGGGAGGATATAAGATGAACATCAACAAAAGCAAAACGAGGATAATGGAATGTAGTCGAGTTAAGTCGGGTGATGCTGAGGGTATTAGATTAGGAAATGAGACACTTAAAGTAGTAAAGGAGTTTTGCTATTTGGGGAGCAAAATAACTGATGATGGACGAAGTAGAGAGGATATAAAATGTAGACTGGCAATGGCAAGGAAAGCTTTCTGAAGAAGAGAAATTTGTTAACATCGAGTATAGATTTAAGTGTCAGGAAGTTATTTCTGAATGTATTTGTATGGAGTGTAGATGGAAGTGAAACATGGACAGTAAATAGTTTGGACAAGAAGAGAATAGAAGCTTTTGAAATGTGGTGCTACAGAAGAATGCTGAAGATTAGATGGGTAGATCACATAACTAATGAGGAAGTATTGAATAGGATTGGGGAGAAGAGAAGTTTGTGGCACAACTTGACCAGAAGAAGGGATCGGTTGGTAGGACATGTTCTGAGGCATCAAGGGATCACCAATTTAGTATTGGAGGGCAGCGTGGAGGGTAAAAATCATAGGGGGAGACCAAGAGAAGAATACACTAAGCAGATTCAGAAGGATGTAGGTTGCAGTAGGTACTGGGAGATGAAGAAGCTTGCACAGGATAGAGTAGCATGGAGAGCTGCATCAAACCAGTCTCAGGACTGAAGACCACAACAACAACAACATATGTATAAAAACTTTGCATATGGTCAACATATTTTGAAATGTGACCACGAAATGTAAGCTTTCAGAATTAACGATGTAAACATGCTTGGACAAAGTGAACTTTGTTGAAATGTAAATGTGGCAAAAAGTGTTGCAAACGATGTTAAACAGTGAACGTTATAAACGACGAATTTTGTGTTATTTGTGAAACTTATGGTGCATAAACCAAATAACTGTTTGTAAATCGATATAAACTGCAATTTACTTCGACGATAATGAGGATTTTCACGCTGCAAATGAACGTTTGTTGGCAAGTGTAAACAACGTGGTGAAACACCTACCTTTGCGAACATCGACGCCGTTGTTCCTGGCCGGCCTTCAGATGCTTTGGAGACAATAAACTCAGCACCTGTTGTTGGCGATGTGGAGGCTAAAAACTACATCGACCATATATGCCCCGGGAACAATAGTCATGAAAACGCACAAGGACCTGGAGTGTTGTATCGTAACAGAAGACATGGACGTTGCTTCAGATCACGCACACGCTCAATCTTATGGTGTCACCGAACTTAACACGCCATTTATGGTGGAATAACAACTTGTAATGAACACTATGGGAAAGTGAATACTGTGCAAGATTGTCATAACACGGCGATTTTGAAACTGCCGCACGCGAAATTCAGTGATGCTATTGCGCATGCGCGAAGACTACGTGCTGCCAGAGATGCATTGGGAAACCAACGCTGGAAGGCACATTAACTGCGCTGGTGAGCAGCTTGCTCAAACACACACTATGTAAACATATATATATATATATTAATTGTCTAAAAAGGATCAAAACTGTAACAAGTGTATGTAGGATATAGATTTAGAAACCAAGTATTGACAAAGATAATCCTCTAAGTATGCACGTGGCGTTTCCTGGGAAAATATGTATAATAGACATATAGGTATATCTATTCTATTGTTTGCTAGCCTGCCACGCTAAATGTTTTAGCGTGACAGTCGAGGGGGCGATGTAGCGGGGCTTTGAATTTCGCCGCGCTACATTCGTTCCCTCAGATAAAAAATATCCTGTCGCAGCGGTATGAGCGCTCGACGGCAGAGAAAATACTTAAATGGTAACACTTTTTTTTTGTTTTCTATCCGTTTTTTGTTTGTCTCTTGATAGCCGGAGCAGATTTTTTCACACTGAAATGAAGGAGATTTTTGAAGACGTGGACGCCGCCCGAAAGAAGATAAGTTAATCTGGTAAAGGATGATCTCTCGTCTACGCCACTTCCCCCTGTCAGTTACATTCTGTTTTTCTCTGTTTCTTTTCAATAACCTTTGTAGTGGAAATTGGTTTAACTTTTGCTCAAAAACGCCACAAGGACCACCCCAAATTTAGCTTTTCCGAATAACGAAGTCCGATAGCTTTTCTGTAATACAAAGTCCGATTTGCTTTTCATTCTTTCCCTTTTTCACGGTCTCTCTTCTCCCATTTTTTTTTATTAACCACTACAACTCTATGTATTGTTTTGTATGTTTTAGTGAATGCAAACAGTCCTATTCACTGTTCATTATTATTTTGTAATGAGCTGCTACAGACCATGGGTTCCTTATACCAAAATACTCAGAAGATATCCCTGAACATACCAGATAAATCGCTGGTATGTGTAGCAAGCACTTGCAACCTTTGGCTGAACTACAGAAGAGATGACATTTTAAAATCTGGACCACTTCTTCACTCTCCTTTGCAACAATTCAAAAGACAAACACACTTTTGTGTATTTGTGTATTGTATGGTGAGTTTCTTAGTTTGCTGCACCAATACAACAAACAAATAGATCTTTAACTGAAATACTGAACAATTTCTTTAACTATGTAGCGCAAAGTTATTGTCTCAATAATTCAATAATTGCCACATACATTACACCCAATATTTAACAACAAAAACAATCAATTATTGATAAAATTATTTAACTGTATAGATAAAATATCTACTCACCAAGCTGCAGCAGAACACACACGTAGAAGACTGTTGTGATATGCAAGCTTTCGGAGCCAGTGTCTCCTTCATCAGGCAGAAGTGTTGATGGGGAAGCAAGCACAGTGAAGAAAAAGGACTGGCGAAGTCTAGGAAAAGGGGTAGATTTTGGGAAAGTCACCCAGTACCACGGGACATGGAAGACTTATCATACGAGATGAGAAGAAAAAACTGATTGTTGGGGATGGCATCGGACGAGATCTGAAAAGCTGAGAGCTTAAAGGTGGAAGACAGAGTACTATGCAAGACAGAGATTACTACTAAAACACCGTGCATGAGTTAATAAGTATGAGTAAGCTAAGTGCATTGTATGTAATATAAGTAAGACGGGTGGTGAAAAAGAGATGGGAAAGACGATGAAAGATGTAGAAAACTAAAACCGAGTGAAGCAACGAGTAGTTACAGTGAAGAAAAACTGAGATGGAAGAAATTAACATAAACTGAGGCCAGGTGGGTGGCAAGAACAAAGAACATGTTATAGCGCTAGTTCCCACCTGCGGAGTTCTGAGAAACTGATGTCTGGGGGAAGAATCCAGATGGCGTTAGAGGTGAAACAGGCACCGAGATCACAAATGTCATGTCGTAGAGCACGCTCTGCAACAGGATATGGTGAGTTGCCAGTATATACCCCCTGCCAATGCCCATTCATCCTAGTTGATAATTTGGTGGTAGTCATGCCGGTGTATAAGGCTGAACAGCGCTTGGGTAACAGCTGGTATATGAATGTGTCATTTCGCAGGTCGCTCTCCCTTTGATAGTATATGTCTTGCCAGTTACAGGTCAATTATAGGTGGTGGTAGGAGGGTGCATGGGGAAAGTCTTGCAGAGGAAATGGTCACAGGAGTGAGATGGGTGCAGAGGGAGCATAGAGTCTGACAAGAATATTGCAAAGACTGTGAGGGCGACAGAAAGCTATCCTAGGTGTGGTGGGCAAAATCTCAGACAGAATGGCTCTCATTTTAGGGCATGATTTTAGGAAATCCTGGCTCTGTCAAATTAGCTGGTTAACACATTCCAGACCAGGATAATACGGGTTCACCAATGGTGTGCTCCGAAGCTGTTTAGTGGAGCGATCAGCAGTACCAGGATTGGATGTGATGGCCCAGGAAATCTGCCTTTTAACTAGGCTGGTGGGGTAATTACATGCAGTGAAAGCTGAGGTGAGAATGCTGGTGTATTGCTGTAAAGAGTCTGCATCTGAAGAAATATGTTTGCCTTGGATGCCAAAGCTGTATGGGAGGAAATGTTTGACATGGAAAGGATGGCAACTGTCAAAATGTAAGTTCTGTTGTTTGTTGGTAGGTTTAATGTGGACAGAAGTGTGTAGCTGACCTTCAGTGCGGATGAGATCAACATCAAGGAAAGTGGCATGGGATTCAGAAATTTAATTGCAAGAAGGAATTCAGATATTCCAGGACTTTTGGTAGGTCAGCCTCACTATGAGTGCATATGATAAAGATGTCATGAATGTATCTAAACCAAACCAGGGGCTGAAGACTTATGGATCCTAGGAAAGCCCCTTCCAAGTGACCCATCACAAGGTTGGCATATGAAGGAGCTATCCTGGTTCCCATGGCTATGCCCCTGATCCGTTTGTACAAGTTGTACAACTTTACTTCCGCCATTTTTTCCCCAACATTTGAGGCTTTAATGAAACAAACTGGTTACACATGTATCATTCAAAGTATGTTACATCGCTGGCCACTACTTTCTCCCATCTTTTGGGCAGTGTACGAATCCCACGTTAAAAAAATGTTTCATCTTTTGAATCGATCCACGAATCGATCCAATTTGTGACTTCTTCATGACATCGGAAGTGTTGGTCAGCCAGGTCATGCACCATTGATCTAAACAGGTGATAACCAGAAAGAGCAATGTCTGGAGAAAATGGCAGGTGAGGTAGAACTTCCCATTTTAACATTTCCAATTACGTTTTGATCTCTTTTTCAATGTGGGGTCGAGCGTTGTTGTGTTGCAAAATCACTTTATCGTGCCTCTTGCTGTATTGCAGCCGTTTGTCTTTTAATATTCTGCTTAAACAAATTAATTGCATTTGTTAACGAATACCTGTAATTGTTTCACTTGGTTTTAACACCTCATAGTACACGACGCTAGGCTGGTCCCACCAAATGCAGAGCATGATCTTGGAGCCGTGAATATTCGGTTTGGCCGTTACGCATGAACATGGCCAGGATATCCCCATGATTATTTGCATTTATGGCTATCATAACGAGCCCATTTTTAATCCCTGGTCACAATGCGATGCAGAAATCCCTTCCGTTTTTGCTTCTGAAGCAACTGTTCACAAACACACAAATGCTGTTCAAAATCTCTTGGTTTCAGCTCACACGGGACCCAAACTCCTTGTTTCTGAATCATGCCTGTAGCCTTGAGACGTTTTGAAATGACTTGCTGTGTCACTCCCACTAATCGTGCCAATTCTTCTTGAGTTTGATGTGAGTCTTCACTCAGCAATGTCTCCAATTCTGCATCATCGAAAACATTCTCTCTTTCGCCACTATCCCGGTCTATGAAGTTAAAATCACCGTTCTTGAAGTGTTGAAATCATTCATGGCACGTTCTTTCACTAATAGCATCCCTACCATACATACTTGAGAGCATTCGATGAGACTCAGCAGCTGTTTTTTTCATATTGAAACAAAACAGTAACACCTCCCACAAATTACAAGAATTGGGCTCATAAACTGTCATTTTCAATCAAGAACAACTTTATGATGCAGACGCAAATTGACTAATGTTTGAATGAGGTTATGTTGACCGAGGTCCAAGATAACTGCCTGACATCTGCGATCTGTTTCTTTCGACCACTACTTACCATTGTCACCACCTATCGGCGAATGGCGGAAGCAAAGTTGTACACCTTGTATGTCTGCCCATCAAACGCGAAGTAGTTGTTGGTAAGTATAAAGTTGATTAAGGTGAGTAGGAAGGACGTCATAGGTTTCCTTGATGTTGATCTTGTCCTCACCGAAGACCCCCGCTATGCACTTCCGTCCACATTAAACCTACCAACAAACAACAATACGTACATTTTGACAGTTGTCATCCTTTCTGTTTCAAACGTTCCCTCCCATACAGCCTTACCATTCTAGGCAAACGTATTTGTTCGGATGCAGGCTCTTTACAGCAATACACCAGCATTCTCTCCTCAGCCTTCACTGCATGTAATTACCCCACCAGCCTAATTAAAAAGAAGATTTCCTGGGCCATCACATCCAATTCTGGTACTGCTGATCCCTCCACTAAACACCTTTAGAGTACACCATTGGTAACTCGGTATTATCCTGGTCTGGAATGGGTTAATCAGCTACTTCGACAGGCCCATGGTTTCCTAAAATCATGCCCTGAAATGAGATCCATTCTGTCTGAGATTTCGCCCACCACACCTAGAATAGCTTTTCATCACCTTCCCAATCTCTGCAATATTCTTGTCAGAATCTATGCTTCCTCTGCACCTTACCTTATGGCACCTTACCTTATGGCACCTTACCTTATGGCTCCTACCCCTGTGACTGTCCCTGCTGCAAGACTTGCCATACCCTATGCACCCTCCTACCACCACCTATAATAGCCCTGTAACCGGCAAAACATATACTATGAAAGGGAGAGCCACCTGTGAAATGACACATCATATACACATCTACACATATACACATAGGAAGATACTGGAACAGGAGGGGAAAATTGCTGCCCTTCAGGCTGAGTTAGACAAGGCCAGGGGAGATCTTGACAGGTTAAGGAGGGAGAAGGGTAAAGAGAGGTGGGAAGTGGCAACAGGCAACAGGAGGAACAGGCCTAGAACTTTGTCTGACAGCTTTATGGTGAATGTGGAAAATAGATTTGACCTGTTGCTTCAGTTAGAAGCTGGTGAGCCTCAAGCAGTTACAGGTGTAGACAGGGCACAACAAACTTTCAGCAGCAAATTGAAAAGTAAGAATGTAGGGAAATCAGTAAAGAGAAAGAAAGTGTTGTTGTTAGGTAGTTCCCATGGAAGAGGTGTTGGCCAACTCTTGCAGGATGAACTAGGATCAGAATACCAGGTCACCAATTTTTTTAAACCTAGTGCTGGTCTGGAGCAGGTGACAGAGGATTTAGGATCACTTTGCAAAGATTTCACTAAGGAAGACACCGTGGTTATAGTGGGTGGGGCAGGTAACAGTATTGACAGAGATCCTGGGTACAGCGTAGAGTGTGACCTGGCGAAGATTGCATCAGCATCGAGGCATACCAGTGTTGAGTTTGTATCTGTTCTTGGGCGCCATGACCGACCTCATTTGAACTCTTCTGTCAAGAGAGTTAATTTGGAGCTGGAACGGCTGCTCATGTCGGGTGCGGGGTCACACATTGGTGTGGTTCATGTTGATTCTATCAGTAGGTGGGATTATACTAGGCATGGCCTTCACCTCAACAGGAAGGGGAAGGGTAAATTGGCTGGGGAAATAGCAAGAAAGTTAAAGGGGGGAGGCACTGTCATGAGTGGTAAAATACCAGTGGTTATAGGATTCAGAAAAGACCCTTTTTTAGGGTAGGGAGGACAGAAAGAAAACAAATTTTAAGAGAGGTTAGAACTGAGACAAACCTTCAGTTTGAGAAAGAAATCAAAAAACATAATTCCAGCTTATTACATCAACATAAACAGCCATTGGTTAAGAATTTTCAACTGTCAGCAGATATTTTAACTCCACCCAATTTTAAGTCAGTCAATGTGAAATGTCAGCTATCTTTATTGCATCAAAATATTCGAGGACTGAGAAATAAAATTAATGAATTAACTATCTGCATAGATGAATTAGAGTCTTCAAACCCAGCTGACATAATCTGCCTCTCTGAACATCATGTGACCACTGGTATAGAACTTTTAAGTGTTACAGGGTTTAGGTTAGCATCTCATTTTTGTAGATCAGAAATGGAGAAAGGAGGAGTTGCCACATTCATCAGGAACTGTCATAAATTTAAGAACATAGACATTCATAAATTTTGCCTAGAACAGCATATGGAAGCATGTGCAACAGAATTAGATTTTCACAAAAAATCTTTCATAATATTAAGTGTATATCGAGCACCTGCAGGTAACTTTAATCTGTTTGTAAACCACCTTGAAGCTGTACTGGCCCATTTAACAACCAAAAACAAAGAAATAGTGGTTGCTGGTGATTTCAATGTAGATTTCCTTAAAGACTCTCCCAATAAGAACCTATTTGAGTTAGTAACACTATCATTCAACTTAATTCCCACAGTAAAGTTCCCCACTAGGATAACCACTTGCTCACAAACAGCCATTGATATCATCTTTATAGAAAAGTTAAATGAACAAAATTATATTACAAAACCAATAGTCAATGGCCTCTCAGACCATGACATGCAGTTCCTTCTGTTAAATGTTAATACTGAACAGGATATAAAATCTGTTAAATCTGAGCTCAAGAGGGTAATCAGTAAGCCAAAAATTGATTATTTTAGGACACTCCTCAGAGACATTCACTGGACTGATGTTTACAGTGCTCATGGCATGAATGAAAAATATAACATTTTTGCTAATAAAGTGCTTACCTTATTTGAACACTGCTTTCCCCCAAAACTTACCAAGGTTAGAGCAAAGTCTACAAAGAAGCCATGGATTACTCGAGGAATAGGGGTATCTTGTAAAACAAAAAGAAAACTGTATCTGTCAATCCGAAACATTTCCAATGTTGATGCTATAGCACATTATAAGAAATACTGCAAAATATTAAAGACTGTAATACGGATGTCAAAGCAAATATATTACAAGGAAAAGATAGTCATATCAGATAACAAAATAAAGACAATATGGGATATAGTGAAGGAGGAGACCGGTAGAACCAGACATGAAGAGGAACAAATAGCATTAAGAGTAAATGATGCATTGGTGACAGATGTGTATAGTGTTGCAGAACTTTTTAACAAACATTTTATAACTGTTACTGAAAAGATGGGGTTGTCAGGTTCGGTAGATGCTGCTATGGATTACCTTAGACCAGACATTTCAAGTAACTTCCATAATATGAATTTGACCCTCACTACCCCAACAGAAATAACGTCCATCATAAAATCTTTAAAATCAAAAACATCTAGTGGGTATGATGAAATATCAACAAAGTTAATTAAAGAATGTGATTCTGAGCTAAGTAACATATTAAGCTATCTGTGTAACCAGTCGTTTATCAGTGGAATATTTCCCGAATGGCTGAAATATGCTGAAGTTAAGCCACTGTTTAAGAAGGGAGATAAAGAAATAGCATCAAATTTCCGTCCAATTTCACTGTTGCCAGCATTCTCAAAAATTTTCGAAAAAGTAATGTACAGTCGTCTTTATAACCATCTTATCTCAAATAACATACTGTCAAAGTCACAGTTTGGATTTCTAAAAGTTTCTGATATTGAGAAGGCTATCTACACTTACAGTGAAAATGTACTTAATTCATTAGACAAAAAATTGCAGGCAACTGGTATATTTTGTGATCTGTCAAAGGCATTTGACTGTGTAAATCACAATATCCTTTTAAGTAAACTAGAATATTATAGTGTAACAGGAAATGCTGCAAAATGGTTCAAATCTTATATCTCTGGCAGGAAACAAAGGGTGTTATTAGGAAAGAGACATGTATCAAGCTATCAGGCATCATCCAACTGGGAACTAATTACATGTGGGGTCCCACAAGGTTCCATTTTGGGGCCCTTACTTTTTCTTGTGTATATCAATGACCTTTCATCAGTAACATTACCAGATGCCAAGTTTGTTTTGTTTGCTGATGATACAAACATTGCAATAAATAGCAAATCAAGTGTAGTCTTAGAAAGATCAGCCAATAAAATATTTGTGGACATTAATCACTGGTTCCTAGCCAATTCTTTGTCACTAAACTTTGAAAAAACACACTACATGCAGTTCAGAACTTGTAAGGGGTGTCCCAAGAGTATATGTCTAACATATGATGACAAGAAGATAGAAGAAGTGGACGGTGTTAAATTCTTGGGATTACAGCTTGATAATAAATTCAACTGGGAGGAGCACACCACAGAACTGCTGAAGCGTCTTAACAAATCTCTGTTTGCAATGCGAATTTTGTCAGACATAGGGGATATAAAAATGAAAAAGCTGGCATACTATGCTTACTTTCATTCCATAATGTCATATGGGATTATTTTCTGGGGTAATTCATCAAGCCAAGCTAAAGTTTTCCGGGCACAAAAACGTGCAGTAAGAATTATATGTGGTGTGAACTCAAGAACATCCTGCAGAAGCCTGTTTAGGGAACTAGGGATACTAACTACAGCTTCCCAATATATTTATTCCTTAATGAAATTTGTCATTAAAAATATATCACTTTTTCAAACCAACAGCTCAATTCATGGAATCAATACTAGAAATAAGAATAATCTTCACAAGGATTTAAAGTCACTTAGTCTTGTACAAAAAGGTGTGCATTATTCAGGAACACACATTTTCAATAACTTGCCAGCAGCCATAAAAAGCTTAACAACCAATGAAATTCAGTTTAAGAGAAGCCTAAAGGATTTATTGGTGGCCAACTCCTTCTACTCCATTGATGAATTTCTTAGGAAAACCAACTGATTTGTATATAAGTACAACATAACTTCTGCACAATTTCAGTGCAGTAATGTGTTCACTGAAAATTTGTGTGTGTGTGTGTGTGTGTGTGTGTGTGTGTGTGTGTGTGTGTGCTTGTGTGTGTGTAAGTGTGTAAGTATAATCTAACTTCTGCACCATTTCAGTGCAGTAATGTGTTCATTGTAAATAAGTATTACAGTAGTTGTATTACATGTTTCTTACCTTATAAATAAATAAAAAACTTTTTTATTTTAAATTCAGTGCAATAGTATTTGTAAAATGACTCTTAGTGTTCATTAAAAAATGACGATCATTCCACTTGGGACCTGTGGAATGGTACATTAGCTTATTTGTTTTAGTTGTAAATATTTGTCATGTATTGTTGTTTTTCTGACATGTTCCACATCCTGGAGGACCTCCTCACTACGGATCAATTGGAATGAAAAAAAAAAAACAGCTATTATCCAAACACTCTTCAGCCTTCTACACCAGCATGATTACCACCAAATTATAAATTAGGATGAATGGGCATTGGCAGAGGATATATACTGGCAACTCACCATATCCTGTTGCACAGCATGCTCTACAACATAACATTTGTGACCTCAGTGCCTGTTTCACCACACGCACCATCTGGATTCTTCCCCCAGACAACATTTCTCAGCACTTCGCAGGTGGGAACTAGCACTGCAACATGTCCTTGGTTCTCGCCATCCACCTGGCCTTAATTTACGTTAACTTCTTCTGTCTCAGCTTTTCTTCACAGTAACTACTCTTTGCTTCACTCGGTTTTAGTTTTCTACATCTTTCATTGTCTTTCCCGTCTATTCCCCCCCCCCCCCCCCCTCCTCCCACTTCCGTTATGTATAATGCACTTAGCTTACTCACTCTTATTAACTCGTACATGATGTTTTAGTAGTAATCTCTGTCTAGCATATTACCCTTTCTTCCACCTTTAAGCTCTCAGGTTTTCAAATCTCATCCTACACAGTCCACAACAAGGGTCTGAAAGCTTGCCAATCACAACAGTCTGCCACCACTTGGAGAGTAGATTTTTTTTAACTATCCAGTTACATAATAATACCCAATATTCAAACCAATATATGCTTCAGTTAAGCTCTGTTTGAAATTTTTTATAAATGCAGCTCCACCTACATACATCAGTATTGTATTAATATAGTTACAAAGAGCTATATACCATTTATGCATACCTGCGCATTGAGCTGCAAACTTTTCTTCCAGATGATTATGTTCATTCTGCTGTTCCTCTAATTGTGCACCATAACTTATGTCTGCACCATCACTAATATTGTCTTCAAACACCTGAAATTGTAAAGGAATCTTTATGATAAATTGAAACTCAAAATAGCATCCCTTTAAAATCAAACTGCAACTTCTGGCTTCTAACCTAAATATCTTTTAGACTTGTGTGGGTACTCTGCATTATATCATCCCACCTTTTACTTTTACCAAATTATTTTTCTTGCATCTAAAGTGACAACTGAAAATTTGTGCTATGTACAGGACTCAAAACTTGAAATCCACAGCAGATATTGTCCATGATCAAGTAAACCAGGAACATTGCTAATGTTAGGAAGAAGAAAACACTGCTGCTGCATAATAATCAAGCCAAAAGTGTAGGATCCCAGTTCCAGGAGAAGTTAGGCCCAGACTATTTGGTCATTCACTTTTTTAAGCTCAATAAAGGGCTCAAATCAGGTGACAGAAGGCTTTGGGGTTTTACGTATGAATTTAGCTAAAGATGATCAGATACTAATAGTGGGCTGAGAACTGCTTGGCCAGGAACAGGGCATGTGACTTAGGCCGTGACCTGAAAAAGACAGTCTCCTTCATTAGTGACACAAATATGCACACGGTTGAGCTTTTCCAGTCCCACAATCGGCGTCACCTCGACAGAACCATATGGCGAGCTAATGGAGCTGATGACTTCTGATCGGGTGCACACTGCACTGGAGCCAGTCTGCTTGGGAGTGTCACAAGATGGGGTACCACTGAGCATGCTCTGCACTTTAATAGGGTTGTGAAGGTAAGGCTGATGAAGCTAATTTGTAAAAGCATAGAGGAAGCCTGGCAAAGTGTGGCTTGCAAGTCATTCTCCTCTAGCAATTGCTTCTCCCTCCAACTTGACTCACATCATACTGTCACAGCTCATCACAGCCACAATAGCCAATTGCAGGAATGACACAGTTGTTGTGCATTGTGAGTCCTCCTTATTCAACATACATAAATGTCATAAGACGTAAACTATTACAGCTCTGAATTTTATTTCTTTACAAGCATAGTACGGGACATTACCTGGGTATGAATTTATTCCAATCTTCTCTTAGTCCATCTCCTAAAATGGTTCAAATGGCTCTGAGCACTATGGGACTCAACTGCTGTGGTCATAAGTCCCCTAGAACTTAGAACTGCTTAAACCTAACTAACCTAAGGACATCACACACATCCATGCCCGAGGCAGGATTTGAACCTGCGACCGTAGCGGTCGTGCGGTTCCAGACTGCAGTGCCTTTAACCGCTCGGCCACTCCGGCCGGCAGTCCATCTCCTCCCTCCACCCTCTCTCTGTCCATCTCCTCCTTCACCACCTCTCCTGTCCACCTCCTCTATCCTCTCTTTCTGTCCATCTATTCCACCCCCCTCTATCCATCTGCTTCTCTCCCCTCTCTCTTGTCCATCTCCTCCTTCACCCCTCACCCAAACAGGGGTCTGGTGGTTCTTAATTCCACAGTATTTCTTTCCAGATCATAACTAATATGTGTACTGAATTTGGATGAAATTGTTCCAGCAGCTTAGGATATGCACATGTCAAACACATTTCACACATATGTAACATATTTCACACATATCTGTACACATATTTCACATGTACCTCTACCAAGTGTGGCAGTTCCATTTTCACACAGCTTAACATCTATGAGGTCATAATTTCTGTAGTGTGTGTCTTACAACAACTTGTTTTTGAAGGTGCATTCAATGGCATATATGGATACTGTTTGTGAAATGTGATGTGAATAGAGCTACTAATAATGAAGTAATAAATTAAAATATCATACACGATGCTGCACTTTTTCACTCGTCTCAGTATTTGATGTCTTCTGAACAGTGTGTTATACTGTGATAAATTTTGCTGGTACATTCAGTGGTACAAGTGAATACTGTTGACAAAATGTGTCACAAATACAGTTAATAGTAAGCAAGTAATAAATTAAAACATCTTGCTTCATGTGACAGTTTTACTGCATGAACAGTGAAAATGTAGTAAATGATAAACTTTTATCCTTTCATCATTTTGTGGGGATTTTCAGCGAGAAAAAGTTTCATAAAGGCTTGTGAAGTTTGTTGCAAGTCACTAAGTGCTCTCAATCTCAAATATTGGATAACTAAAGTAAGGATATTCGCACATCATGAGCTTCAGTGCTTTTTCACTTCCACCCCCAAGCCTTTGGAAGGTAGGTAGTTGTTACCCCCAGAGTGATTCTTTGCAGGTAGTAAGTGTGTACCAAGTGTGGCTGAAATTGATCCAGTGGTTTACAGGAGATGTAGAACATGCATACATACATACACTTTTATAATATGTGTGGATTTGTCTCAAACTCCCATACTAATACTAGTAAGAAATTTAAATATTTAGGTTGGATTTATCTAACTTGGTCCTGATTAGCTCTAAAATATTGATTTCAGTTTGTTTCATAGTGAAACAAAGCTGATGTTCCAATAACTCATTAGTTATTACATAGCACTGAGCAGGAGTAAAGTAGTTCACTGAAAAAAAATTGCACTTTCACAAATGTTTGTTGATCCAAAAAGATATTTTATTTTAAGAGCAAAGAAATTCTGCGAGTTTTGGGCCCCATCTTTGGCGTAACTTCAAAAATTGCATCATCTGTTCCTTTTCTGGATAGCACGAACAGATCATTTTGTAAACTGCACATTTATTCTTGAAGATTACTTCTGAAACTTAAAACACTGACTTTCTTTGGATTATTAAAGAAAATAATTTCAGGCTCTAGAGATTTAAAATCTTTAAAGCGACTATGAAAGACATTGAAGACTTCATCAATAATGGAAGTAAATCTTAAAAATTTTATTTCCATGTATTCTTTCTTCAATTCACAGAAACTCAAGAAATGAAGCAAATTTTTCTTGTTTAGTTGCAATTTAAGCAACACAAGTTTACACTGGAATCCATTAATATCTGCAAACATATAAGAAATAATGCACTCCTTTCACTGCAATTGAAAAATCAAATTATTTAATTGATATGTAATTTTTTTTTTAAAAGTTAATTCTGATAAAAAAAAGTGAACCCAACAAAGTTCAGGTTGGAATGTCAGCAATATTATGAAAATGATATATCACTACTCACTGTAAAGATGCCATGTTGAGTTGCAGACACGTGCAATGAAAAAACTGTTAAACTGCTACACATTGAGCTTTCGGTCAAGGTCTTCTTCGGGAAAGAAAGGAAACACACACACACACACACACACACACACACACACACACACACACACACACACACATGTTCATACAAGCAGGCACACCTCACGCATACATGACTATTACCTCTGGTTGCTGAAGCCAGAACATAACTCTCACATTCAGTGAAAGCAGCAGTCCACAGTGGGGTGTGGAAGGGGGAGGGGTAGCAGGATTTTGTAAACGACAAATGTGTTGTTACTATAGCTCCCACCTGCAGTACCGAAAAGCTAGTGGTGGAAGGGAAGAACTGGATGGCATTGGTTGTGAAGCAGCCATTGAAATCAAGCATGTTATGTCAGCAATATGTTGTGCCACAGAGTGGCCTATTTTGCTCTTTGCCACAGTTTGGCAGTAGCCATCCATGCTGGTGGACAGCTGGTCAGTAGACCTACTGATATAAAAAAGTTGTGCAATGATTGCAGCAGAGCTGGTATATGATATGGCTGCTTTCAGAGGTGGCCCAGGGGTAGGATAAGGCTGCGACAGTATTTGAACAGGAAGTGCTGGATAGGTGGGTTGGGCAGGTCTTTGCACTGGATCTTCCACAGGGGTATGATCCTTGGAGAAAGGGGTTGGAACTGGGAGTGGCAGAGGGATGGTCTAAGGTGTTGTTGAGGCCAGGTCGGTGATGGAACACCACTTTAGGTGACGTAGGAAGTATATCAGGTAGATGGCCCTCATTTCAGGCCACGATAACAGATAATCAGAGCCCTGATGAAGGATGTATTCACCTATCCCAATCCAGCGTGGCATTGGGTGACAAAGAGGGGGCTCCTTGGTAGTTGGTTCTTGGTAGTGATGGAAGGATTGGGGGTGTGTGGGGATATGGCACAGGAAATCTATTTAAGTCTGGGGGATATTGCCTGTCTGTGAAAGCCTTCTGAGACGTTCAGCATATTGAGCAAGGAAGTTCTTATCATTGTAAATATACTGTCCATGATTGGTCAGGCTGTATGGGAAGGATTTTTTGGTGTGGAAGGAATGGCAGCTGTCGTCATCTACATCTACATCTACATCCATACTCCGCAAGCAACCTGACGATGTGTGGCGGACGGTACCTTGAGTGCCTCTATCGGTTCTCCCTTCTATTCCAGTCTTGTATTGTTCGTGGAAAGAAGGACTGTCGGTATGCTTCTGTGTGGGCTCTAATCTCTCTGATTTTATCCTCATGGTCTCTTCACGAGATATACGTAGGAGGGAGCAATATACTGCTTGACTCTTCGGTGAAGGTATGTTCTCAAAACTTTAACAAAAGCCTGTACCGAGCTACTGAGCATCTCTCCTGCAGAGTCTTCCACTGGAGTTTATCTATCATCTCCGTAATGCTTTCATGATTACTAAATGATCCTGTAAAAAAGTGCGCTGCTCTCCATTGGATCTTCTCTATCTCTTCTATCAACCCTACCTGGTACGGATCCCACACTGCTGAGCAGTATTCAAGCAGTGGGCGAACAAGCGTACTGTAACCTACTTCCTTTGTTTTCAGATTGCATTTCCTTAGGATTCTTCCAATGAATCTCAGTCTGCCATCTCCTTTACCGACAATCAACTTTATATGATCATTCCATTTTAAATCACTCCTAATGTGTACTCCCAGATAATTTATGGAATTAACCGCTTCCAGCTGCTGACCTGCTATTTCGTAGCTAAATGATAGGGGATCTATCTTTCTATGTATTCACAGCACATTACACTTGTCTACATTGAGATTCAATTGCCATTCCCTGCACCATGCGTCAATTCGCTGCAGATCCTCCTGCATTTCAGTACCATTTTCCATTGTTACAACCTCTCGATACACCACAGCATCATCTGCAAAAAGCCTCAGTGAACTTCCGATGTCATCCAGAAGATCATTTATGTATATTGTGAATAGCAACGGTCCTATGACACTCCCCTGCGGCACACCCGAAATAACTCTTACTTCGGAAGACTTCTCTCCATTGAGAATGACATGCTGCGTTCTGTTATCTAGGAACTCTTCAATCCAATCACATAATTGGTCTCATAGTCCATATGCTCTTACTTTGTTCATTAAACGACTGTGGGGAACTGTATCAAACACCTTGAGGAAGTCAAGAAACACGGCATCTACCTGTGAACCCATATATATGGCCCTCTGAGTCTCGTGGACGAACAGCGCGAGCTGGGTTTCACACGACCGTCTTTTACGAAACCCATGCTGATTCCTACAGAGTAGATTTCTAGTCTCCAGAAAAGTCATTATACTCGAACATAATATGTGATCCAAAATTCTACAACTCATCGACGTTAGAGATATAGGTCTATAACTCTGCACATCTGTTCGACGTCCCTTCTTGAAAACGGGGATGACCTGTGCCCTTTTCCAATCCTTTGGAACGCTACGCTCTTCTAGAGACCTACGGTACACCGCTGCAAGAAGGGGGGCTGACATAAGACCAAAATTTCTTAGGATTTTCTGCCAAGTCAGTACATAGAACTTTACTTTCGATTTCATTGAACGCCTCTCGCATAGCCCTCCTCACACCACATTTCACTTCGCGTAATTTTTGTTTGTCTGCAAGGATTTGGCTATGTTTATGTTTGCTATGAAGTTCCCTTTGCTTCCGCAGCAGTTTTCTAACTCGGTTGTTGTACCACGGTGGCTCTTTTTCATCTCTTACGATCTTGCTTGGCAAATACTCATCTAACGCATATTGTACGATGGTTTTGAACTTTGTCCACTCGTCCTCAACACTATCTGTACTTGAAACAAAACTTTTGTGTTGAGCCATCAGGTACTCTGTAATGTGCTTTTTGTCACTTTTGCTAAACAGAAAAATCTTCCTACCTTTTTTAATATTTCTATTTACGGCTGAAATCATTGATGCAGTAACTGCTTTATGATCGCTGATTCCCTGTTCTGTGTTAACTTTTTCAAATAGTTCGGGTCTGTTTGTCCCCAGAAGGTCTAATATGTTATCGCCATGAATCGGTTCTCTGTTTAACTGCTCAAGGTAGTTTTCAGATAAAGCACTTAAAAAAATTTCACTGGATTCTTTGTCCCTTCCACCCGTTATGAACGTTTGAGTCTCCCAGTCTATATCCGGCAAATTAAAATCTCCACCCAGAACTACACTCCTGGAAATTGAAATAAGAACACCGTGAATTCATTGTCCCAGGAAGGGGAAACTTTATTGACACATTCCTGGGGTCAGATACATCACATGATCACACTGACAGAACCACAGGCACATAGACACAGGCAACAGAGCATGCACAATGTCGGCACTAGTACAGTGTATATCCACCTTTCGCAGCAATGCAGGCTGCTATTCTCCCATGGAGACGATCGTAGAGATGCTGGATGTAGTCCTGTGGAACGGCTTGCCATGCCATTTCCACCTGGCGCCTCAGTTGGACCAGCGTTCGTGCTGGACGTGCAGACCGCGTGAGACGACGCTTCATCCAGTCCCAAACATGCTCAATGGGGGACAGATCCGGAGATCTTGCTGGCCAGGGTAGTTGACTTACACCTTCTAGAGCACGTTGGGTGGCACGGGATACATGCGGACGTGCATTGTCCTGTTGGAACAGCAAGTTCCCTTGCCGGTCTAGGAATGGTAGAACGATGGGTTCGATGACGGTTTGGATGTACCGTACACTATTCAGTGTCCCCTCGACGATCACCAGTGGTGTACGGCCAGTGTAGGAGATCGCTCCCCACACCATGATGCCGGGTGTTGGCCCTGTGTGCCTCGGTCGTATGCAGTCCTGATTGTGGCGCTCACCTGCACGGCGCCAAACACGCATACGACCATCATTGGCACCAAGGCAGAAGCGACTCTCATCGCTGAAGACGACACGTCTCCATTCGTCCCTCCATTCACGCCTGTCGCGACACCACTGGAGGCGGGCTGCACGATGTTGGGGCGTGAGCGGAAGACGGCCTAACGGTGTGCGGGACCGTAGCCCAGCTTCATGGAGACGGTTGCGAATGGTCCTCGCCGATACCCCAGGAGCAACAGTGTCCCTAATTTGCTGGGAAGTGGCGGTGTGGTCCCCTACGGCACTGTGTAGGATCCTACGGTCTTGGCTTGCATCCGTGCGTCGCTGCGGTCCGGTCCTAGGTCGACGGGCACGTGCACCTTCCGCCGACCACTGGCGACAACATCGATGTACTGTGGAGACCTCACGCCCCACGTGTTGAGCAATTCGGCGGTACGTCCACCCGGCCTCCCGCATGCCCACTATACGCCCTCGCTCAAAGTCCGTCAACTGCACATACGGTTCACGTCCACGCTGTCGCGGCATGCTACAAGTGTTAAAGACTGCAATGGAGCTCCGTATGCCACGGCAAACTGGCTGACACTGACGGCGGCGGTGCACAAATGCTGCGCAGCTAGCGCCATTCGACGGCCAACACCGCGGTTCCTGGTGTGTCCGCTGTGCCGTGCGTGTGATCATTGCTTGTACAGCCCTCTCGCAGTGTCCGGAGCAAGTATGGTGGGTCTGACACACCGGTGTCAATGTGTTCTTTTTTCCATTTCCAGGAGTGTATAACATGGTGGGGAAATCTACTCGAAATATTTTCCAAATTATCCTTCAGGTGCTCAGCCACAACAGCTGCTGAGCCAGGGGGCCTATAGAGACATCCAATTACCATGTCTGAGCCTGCTTTAACCATGACCTTCACCCAAATTATTTCACATTTCGGATCTCCGTCAATTTCCTTCGATACTATTGCACTTCTTATCGCTATAAACACGCCTCCCCCTTCACTGTCCAGCCTGTCTCTGCGGTATACATTCCAATCTGAGTTTAGGAGTTCATTACTGTTTACGTCTGGTTTCAGCCAACTTTCTGTCCCTAGTACTATATGGGCATTGTGACCGTTTATTAATGAGAGCAGTTCTGGGACCTTTCTATAGACGCTCCTGCAGTTTACTATTAGCACATTAATAGTGTTATTCCCTGTTGCATTTTGCCTACTCCTACCTTGCCGCATCTCAGGAGGCGTCTTGTCGGACCTAGGGAGGGAATTCTCTAACCTAGAAAACCCACATGTGCACTCCACACATACTCCACTACCCTTGTAGCCGCTTCCAGCGTGCAGTGCACGCCTGACCTATTCAGGGGGACCCTACATTTCTCCACCCGATAGCGGAGGTCGAGAAATTCGCACCCCAGATCTCCGCAGAATCGTCTGAGCCTCTGGTTTAAGCCTTCTACTTGGCTCCAAACCAGAGGACCGCGATCAGTTCTGGGAACGATACTAAAAATAGTTAGCTCGGATTCCACCCCGCGCGCGCGAGGCTTTCCGCCTTCACCAATTCTGCCAACCGCCTGTACGAACTGAGGATGTCCTCTGAACCCAGACGGCAGGACTCATTGGTGCAGACATGAGCAACAATTTGCAGTCAGGTGCACCCAGTGCTCTCTATCGCTGCCAGCAGGGCCTCCTCCACATCTCGGATGAGACCCCCCGGCAAGCAGACAGAGTGAACACTGGCCTTCTTCCCCGACCTTTCCGCTTTTTCCCTAAGGGGCTCCATCACCTGCATAACGTTGGAGCTCCCAATAACTAATAAACCCCTCCCCCCGTGTGCCTGCTCGGACCTTGCTGAAGGAGCGGCCACATGTCCACTCACAGGCAGAGCGGGCGATGCCACACGGCCAGCCTCCACATTGACCCTCCGCTTCGTGCGCCGCGAACGCCGCTGAACCCGCTACTCCCCTTGGGGAGAGGGTGGCCCAACCGCGCCCGGTACCCGCGAAGATGTCTCGACAGCAGGGACAGTGGGTGAAGCATGTAACACCTGGGGTGTACCATGTGACACACTTGACTCCCCACTGCCGCTACACTCCGAGCCAGCAGCCCGAAGACGGCTGACCGCGGCCATCAACACGTTCAGCTGTTCACGAACAGTGGCCAGCTCCTCCTGCGTCAGTACACAGCGCTCACACATCCTATCCCTGCTAAGAAATCAATTTACTGTAGAGAGTTAATCAACTTTCAACTAGACTGCTAATTCACTAAAGGCGGCTGATTGTTGACTAAACTGTGGTTGCTAGACACTTCTTGTAGAAAACAATGAAAATAACACTACCTGTCTCTGGACTGTATTGAAAACAAACACTAGCACTACTGGCACTATGGTTGTTAACTAAAGGGACTCTCTCTGACTGTATTCAAAACAAACACGAAATCTATGGAACACTATTACTAGCACTCGGCAATTAAAGCTTCCTAAAAGCAAAAACACACGGAAGAAGAAGTGACAAGTAAGAAAAATACAGTTAATACTTAAATTAATGTAGCTCGCTGCACAGCAGACATGAAGCAGACGGCAGTTACAATGACACTGACACTACTGGCACTATGGTTGACTAAAGGGACTCTCTCTGACTGTATTTAAAACAAACACGAAATCTATGGAACACTATTACTAGCACTCGACAATTAAAGCTTCCTATAAGCAAAAACACACGGAAGAAGAAGTGACAAGTAAGAAAAATACATTTAATACTTAAATTAACGTAGCTCGCTGCACAGCAGACGTGAAGCAGACGGCAGTTACGACGACACCAGTACTGTTGGTTGTTGGTGGATTTAATGTGGACAGAGGTGTGGATGGAGCCATCAGAGTGGAGGATCTCAACATCCAGGAAGGTAGTATGCTGGAGTAAGAAAGACTAAGTGATGTAGGTGGAAGAGAAGGTGTTGAGATTGTGAAGGTATGGAGACAGGGCGTCTTGGCCGTGAGTCTATCTGAAATAAAATCTTTCCCGTCGCTTCCCTGGTGCCTTAATTAATTATGCATAAATTCTCTTTAGCCATAGTGTGACAAGATCTCCAAACAATACAGTACACTCCCAAAATAAACACTATTCAACCACACATACATACACACACACACACACACACACACACACACACACACACACACACACACACAAGTTTATTTGCAATATTAAAACTTAAAAGTCTGATTTTTCCGTAATGTAATCTTACAAACACTAATATGAATATAAAACATGTAGCTCAAATCACAAAGTCTAAGCACGTACTCACATCATTGCTAAGTTCTTTGTTGATGGCTGGTGTAGGTGGTGGTGCATCAGCACTTGTGCTCTCTGAAGACAATTTTGCCAGATTGGCCGCCATAGCTTCCTTGTCACGCTGTCGCACAATAGCTTCAACTGCTAGCCACTCTGACATTGTTGTTTCATACATCTGACGTGTATGACGGTCCAGCTCATTACGTGTCTCCTCTGTACTACCAAATTCATAGTGTCCCAAAAGATACGGCCATACCTGAAAGAATTTTTAAAAAAGTATCTTTCTAATTTTCTGTGACAAGTTTGGACTCCAAAGCAGTAAAAATACTACGAACAAATGATACCCAAACACCTTTCATGGCCTTTAACATGATGTCCAGTTTCTGAACTCTACAATTGGCTGACAATATCATAATTTCAATGAATTGTTTTAAACAGCAAAACGTTCACAAACATACGCAGGGTATCCATAAAAGAATGACTGAGATATACATTTCAACAGTATTTACTGTGAGTATTGTAGAGTGTTGATACAAGGTCACTGTTAGTAACTCAAACAGTTTTAGATAAACACATGTGCGAGTACTGCTAAGTCATTTTCCTGCTTGCAGTGCCACAAATGCCAAATACACAAAATGGTGACTCCTGAGTGTAAAGCATTTTGTGTTCTGCAGTTAGCTAGGAGTGAATCTGTAACTTCAGTTCCACGTGCATTTTGTTTAAAGTTTAACTATGATGCCCCATGTGGCAAAATCATCCATTAATGGTATAGCCTGTATGGAAAGCAATTCTTGAACTTCAGTTGCCAAAGACAACAGCATGGAAAGGTCTAAGAAATCATTTACACATGTGTCTGAACCAGTTACAGTCAGAACATGCTGTAAAGCCTGATGACTGTGGTGTATATTGTAACCTTGTAAGTCAAGTGTTGCACTTGAAAGGTGACTTCCTCGATCATGTGGTGTTCACCTATGAGGTAACTTTCCATCTAAGTGGGAAGGTAAATAAATACTCACAGTCTTAATATCTGGCAGTCAGGGCATCCTCATGAACTTGTACAATATCAAAGAGGTTCCCAAAATTAATTATTTTTTGTGCTGTGTCCTGACATCATGTGTAAGGATTATAGTTTTTCAGAAACGAAACTGCCATAACAGGGTGGCCTAATCTGGATATGTAACAAGAACTGCTCTTTTCCTAATTAGAAGGAGTTTGTGAAAACTTTATTTGGCAACAAAATGGAGCCCCTCCCCATCTGCATCACTTTGTATGAGAGTGGTTGAACATTGAAGACCATGACTGTTGGATTGGTCATAATGGTCAATGCAACAGACCTCTTTTCTGCTGGCTCCCATATTCACCTGAGCTCCTGCCATGTGATTTTTTCCTTTCCGGCTTTATAAAAGATTGTATCTACATTCCGCCACTATCTAATGACTTGCCAGCATTGAAACACAGAACTGAAAAAGCTACAGCTATTTCTATTGCTTACTCAGGAATCGTTAACCAAAGTGTGGGAAGAATTGGATAAGGCTGAATGTTGTTGTTGTTGTTGTTGTCTTCAGTCCTGAGACTGGTTTGATGCAGCTCTCCATGCTACTCTATCCTGTGCAAGCTTCTTCATCTCCCAGTACCTACTGCATCCTACATCCTTCTGAATCTGCTTAGTGTACTCATCTCTTGGTCTCCCTCTACGATTTTTACCCTCCACGGTGCCCTCCAATGCTAAATTTGTGATCCCTCGATGCCTCAAAACATGTCCTACCAACCGATCCCTTCTTCTGGTCAAGTTGTGCCACAAACTCCTCTTCTCCCCAGTCCTACTCAATACCTCCTCATTAGTTACGTGATCTACCCACCTTATCTTCAGCATTCTTCTGTAGCACCACATTTCGAAAGTTTCTATTCTCTTCTTGTCCAAACTAGTTATCGTCCATGTTTCACTTCCATACATCGCTACACTCCATACAAATACTTCCAGAAATGACTTCCTGACACTTAAATCTATACTCGATGTTAACAAGTTTCTCTTCTTGCGAAACACTTTCCTTGCCATTGCCAGTCTACATTTTATATCCTCTCTGCTTCGACCATCATCGGTTATTTTACTCCCTAAATAGCAAAACTCCTTTACTACTCTAAGTGTCTCATTTCCTAATCTAATTCCCTCAGCATCACCTGACTTAATTTGACTACATTCCATTATCCTCGTTTTGCTTTTGTTGATGTTCATCTTATATCCTCCTTTCAAGACACTGTCCATTCTGTTCAACTGCTCTTCCAAGTCCTTTGCTGTCTCTGACAGAATTACAATGTCATCGGCGAACCTCAAAGTTTTTACTTCTTCTCCATGAATTTTAATACCTACTCCGAATTTTTCTTTTGTTTCCTTTACTGCTTGCTCAATATACAGATTGAATAACATCGGGGAAAGGCTACAACACTGTCTCACTCCTTTCCCAACCACTGCTTCCCTTTCATGCCCCTCGACTCTTATAACTGCCATCTGGTTTCTGTACAAGTTGTAAATAGCCTTTCGCTCCCTGTATTTTACCCCTGCCACCTTTAGAATTTGAAAGAGAGTATTCCAGTTAACATTGTCAAAAGCTTTCTCTAAGTCTACAAATGCTAGAAACGTAGGTTTGCCTTTTCTTAATCTTTCTTCTAAGATAAGTCGTAAGGTCAGTATTGCCTCACGTGTTCCAACATTTCTACGAAATCCAAACTGATCTTCCCCGAGGTCCGCTTCTACCAGTTTTTCCATTCGTCTGTAAAGAATTCGTGTTAGTATTTTGCAGCTGTGACTTATTAAACTGATAGTTCGGTAATTCTCACATCTGTCAACACCTGCTTTCTTTGGGATTGGAATTATTATATTCTTCTTGAAGTCTGAGGGTATTTCGCCTGTCTCATACATCATGCTCACCAGATGGTAGAGTTTTGTCATGACTGGCTCTCACGAGGCCATCAGTAGTTCTAATGGAATGTTGTCTACTCCCGGGGCCTTGTTTCGACTCAGGTCTTTCAGTGCTCTGTCAAACTCTTCACGCAGTATCTTATCTCCTATTTCGTCTTCATCTACATCCTCTTCCATTTCCATAATATTGTCCTCAAGTACATCACCCTTGTATAAACCCTCTGTATACTCATTCCACCTTTCTGCCTTCCCTTCTTTGCTTAGAACTGGGTTGCCATCTGAGCTCTTGATATTCATACAAATGGTTCTCTTCTCTCCAAAGGTCTCTTTAATTTTCCTGTAGGCAGTATCTATCTTACCCCTAGTGAGACAAGCCTCTACATCCTTACATTTGTCCTCTAGCCATCCCTGCTTAGCCATATTGCACTTCCTGTCGATCTCATTTTTGAGACGTTTGTATTCCTTTTTGCCTGCTTCATTTACTGCATTTTTATATTTTCTGCTTTCATCAATTAAATTCAATATTTCTTCTGTTACCCAAGGATTTCTATTAGCCCTCGTCTTTTTACCTACTTGATCATCTGCTGCCTTCACTACTTCATCCCTCAGAGCTACCCATTCTTCTTCTACTGTATTTCTTTCCCCCATTCCTGTCAATTGTTCCCTTATGCTCTCCCTGAAACTCTCTACAACCTCTGGTTCTTTCAGTTTATCCAGGTCCCATCTTCTTAAATTCCCACCTTTTTGCAGTTTCTTCAGTTTCAATCTGCAGTTCATAAGCAATAGATTGTGGTCAGAATCCATATCTGCCCCTGGAAATGTCTTACAATTTAAAACCTGGTTCCTAAATCTCTGTCTTACCATTATATAATCTATCTGATACCTTTTAGTATCTCCAGGATTCTTCCAGGTATACAACCTTCTTTTATGATTCTTGAACCAAGTGTTAGCTATGATTAAGTTATGCTCTGTGCAAAATTCTACAAGGCGGCTTCCTCTCTCATTCCTTCCCCCCAATCCATATTCACCTACTATGTTTCTTTCTCTCCCTTTTCCTACTGACGAATTCCAGTCACCCATGACTATTAAATTTTCGTCTCCCTTCACTATCTGAATAATTTCTTTTATCTCGTCATACATTTCATCTATTTCTTCATCATCTGCAGAGCTAGTTGGCATATAAACTTGTACTACTGTAGTAGGCATGGGCTTTGTGTCTATCTTGGCCACAATAATGCATTCACTATGCTGTTTGTAGTAGCTAACCCGCACTCCTATTTTTTTATTCATTATTAAACCTACTCCTGCATTACCCCTATTTGATTTTGTATTTATAACCCTGTAATCACCTGACCAAAAGTCTTGTTCCTCCTGCCACCGAACTTCACTAATTCCCACTATATCTAACTTTAACCTATCCATTTCCCTTTTTAAATTTTCTAACCTACCTGCCCGATTAAGGGATCTGACATTCCACGCTCCGATCCGTAGAATGCCAGTTTTCTTTCTCCTGATAATGACGTTCTCTTGAGTGTGTGAAGAATTGGATAAGGCTGAATGTAAGCCATATAAATAAAGGTGCACATATTGAAAAATTGTAAAAAAAACTAGGTTAGTTTACCTTCAATTTGATGTAAGATATGTTGTAAACAGTCTAAATTAAACTTTTATAGTGTACCACTGAAACTTTTTATGAACACCCCATACAATAGCGTATGTGCAATAACTAATTAAAAGTCACTTAAATTACAGTGTAATTTCCAGCCACTGAAAAGAGAAATGTGTTTGCCAGACATCTGAGGAGTAGTCAAAGATTTAATTATCACCTGGAGAAATAAAGTTATGCAATTTTTTTTTTTTTTTTTCTGAGTGTTTCTTGGACTGCCATGGTGGGCTGCTAACTGAATATGCTCATAAGAGGCAAACTGTCACAGTTAAATACTGCAGAAATCTTCAGACAAGCTTAGGAGGGTGTTGAAAAGAATGTCATGAAAAGCTATTCAAGAGTGTGTTTTTGCTCCACAACAATTTAGTTCATTTTGCACAGGATACAGTCACACATGCTACTTCTCTGGGCTATCAGATTTTGCATACCCAATGACTACTATTTCTTTCTTCTGATGAAGAAACCATTGCATAGTAGGCACTTGCAGAGTGACGAGATGTCTTTTGAGGTGGAAAGTTTCCTGAACAGCTGAGAAGCAAATTTCTATTACCATGGTGGGCTCTGCCAAGTCACCCTTTGTTGGAAAAATGTGTCACATTGAAGGATGAATACACAGAGAACAACTAACACCACCACCAAGTCTCATGGTGGTTGCTTGACTTTTCCACATACACTAAAAATTTCACTTTCATAACAGCACAAACTCGATGAATTATTGAAGACGCAGCAGAGGACAAATCAGCTAAAACGTGCAGGTAAATGCTTCTGTACACTGGTCTGTCCAAAGTTTCAAATATGTACTAATTTTTATGTACTCATTGTGGTCTGTAATTTTTCAGACTAAGGCTTTAACAAAGTCAAAACCAAAGGTACTACTTATTTGCTGAAGATAGGATACATACGAAGTGTTACAGTGCTCACATGGGGACCGTACGAACTTCCCATCACCAATTTGAATCATACTGACAGGCTGTGTAGACAATGACTAGGACTTCAACATACGCAAACATGAAGACACAACTCTCAACTGGTTTTGGGAAGATCGTGTTTGAAACTTTTGGGCATGTACTCTGTACGGTCACAAATAATGAAACAGACTGCAGCCAAGCGAGTAAGCTTGTAGTTTCATAAGTTGAGGTCTCTGGACTGAATCTCGCTGCTGGTACTTCTTTCCATTCACATGTAATTCTAACAACACATTTATTATGACTGTGTAGTTATCAACATTTAAAGATTCCTTTATTATTTACATAATATTTATCCCATAAAAATGAGAAAAAACTTTTTTGTAAGCTGATCAGATGTTTTTGGATATATGAAAACTTCCAATAAAATCATTATAGTCATTTCATTTACATTTTCGTATCTACATTTGTGACAAGAACTCGTGTAATATGTAACCGACGGACCACTGCATGAATCAGGATGATATTGGTTGTACACGCATGGCTTTCCAATGTGTGTTTCAAAACAAAGGGAAACAGGTACGAAGGGATGCAAGTGGTTCTCAGTTGTCAGTGTGTCTTCAATTACTAGCACAGGTCCCATGCAATTGCAGGAGATTGTCCCCCATAGCAGAATACTGCTCCCACCAGCCTGCATCCATGGCATGGTGGATATTTCAAGCCGCCATTCACCTCAGTGACGGAGTTGGTGGAGACGACCATCAACCTAGCGTAGCAAAAATGTGACTCACCCAAAGGGCCAACACGTTTTCATTGATCAATGGTTGAATCCCAATAGTCTTATGCCCACTGCAATCATAACTAACATGTCATTGGGTCAGCATGTGAACATGTAGAGGTGGACAGCTGTGGAAGTCCAAGTTCAACAATGTACGATGAACTTTGTGCTCCGAAACACATGTGCATGCACCAGGATTTTGCTCTTTTGGTACAAATGCCACAGTTCACCATCTATCCTACTTTACAGAGCAGACAAGCCTCCAAACTACAAATTCTGTAAAGAGTTATGGACGTCCAATCATTTAGCTCATAGTGGTAGTTCCACTGTACTTCTACCTCCTCCCATCGATGCTCACAACTGTAGCAAATGAACATTTGGCCAGCTACGCTGTTTTCAAGATACTCGTTTATGGGCTCTGCATAATAATAATCTGCCCTTTGTCAAAGTCACTTATCTCAATGGATTTCCCCATTTGTTGCACATATCTTCATTAGGGTGACCCCCATCTATGTCTGCTCAGCTTCATACTTTTGTTACCACGTCACATACCCACAATGCCACCACGAGGCATCAAATGTCACAGTCGGCAGTGCTCATAATGTTTTTGCTTCCCAGTAGAAAAATAAATGTTGCAAGGCTGCACCAGCGGAGTACATTTAGGAGGGATTTCTTTAATACTGCACACTGGCAGCATAATGTGGGAATTAAAAAAACAGTGCCGGTAGTTAGATTCAATCCATGGACCTCGCACTTATGAAACTGTTTCATTGCTTAGCTGCACACTCTTTCAATGCTAGCAACCCTGTCAGGTATACAACAGACCTACAATTTTTAAACTAGTCCTAGTCATTCCCTACACACCTTGTCAATATGATATAATGATGAGGAGAGGTTCACATGGCCTCCCTGTCATTATGAGCTTTCAAACTCCTTATGGTCACAGAAAAGCGTTTCTCCACAATTGGTTAGCTTTTAAAACATCCTGAACATTAAAACTGTGTGCTGGACCAGGACACAAACCTGAGACCTCTGCCTTTTGCGGGCAAGTGCCCTAGTGATTGAGTTATGCAAGCACGACTCAAGACCCATCCTCACAGCTTTATTACCAGCAGTAACTCATCTCATACATTGCTAACTAAACAGGTCTGCAGCAAACCTTGCGGGACTGGCACTCCGAAAAGAAAAGGTATCACAAAGACATGTCCTAGCCACAGCTGGGGGATTGTTTTCAGGATGATTTAAGTTTGTGGGTCACAGCATTGTGGATTTCCTAAATTGAGACAAATTTTGAACCCTTAAGTTGTATTTTCAGTTTTGGGAACAGAAAATAGACCAACAGTTATGAACGTGGTGAATATGGTGGATAGTATAACATTAACAACTGTGTATCAGTGAAGAACTGATGATTCTCTACAGTCAAATGGTTTGGGGCATTATTGTGCAATGAGGGTAGTAGGAGGAGTGCAGGGGTGGGGGGTGGGAGGGGGGGGGGGGAGAAGAACAAGAAATAGCATCAGGCATCAGAGGTTAAAAGACCTGACACCAAAATCGTTATGTAGTAGCAAGTATGTTTTATCAGGAAATAAATTCTCTATGAAGGACACCATTGGAATTGAAACATACTATCTACACTGTCTTCATATTTCATTCTTGAAAACTCAGTTTTTTACATGTCTGTTCAGAAATGTAAAATTGAGTGCTTTGCAATTAAAAAAAACATGGTACCCTATGACAATAATGTCAATGAGTCACAAGTGGAATCAGTCGACTTGTACAAATATCTGGATGTAACCATTAACAATGTAGGAAAAGACAAATTGCTACTTACCATAAAGAAGACAAGTTAAGTTGCAGATAGGCACAATTAAGAGATATTTACATAAAGCTTCTGGCCACAGCCTTCATCAGCAAAAGAGAATCACACACCGTTCATACACAAAAGCAAGCACACTTCATGCACACATGACCACCAACTCCAGTATCTCAGGCCAGAATGCAACTTTCACATGGGTTGCACGCAGCAATTTGAAGAGGGTGGGGAAGGGGAAGGTATAACAGGGTACAGGTGGGGAAAGGAAGATGAATGCTGTCTGGTGGAGGGTGCAGGGACTAGAATGCCAAAGCCATAGTGTCAGGAGGTTGTGGGACACGGAGGTGGGGAAAAAAGGAGAGGGGTGTGGAAAGATGGGTGGGTGTTTTGGGAGAGGTGGCAAATAAACAGTGTGGGAGACGAGAATGGGGTAGAAATGATAGGACAGAGGGGATGCAAAATGTTGGGTGGAGGGTGTGAGGACAGTATATTACTTTACGTTGAGGAGGGGACAGTTACAGGAGCGGAGAATGTGTTGCAAGTATAACTTCTAACTGCACTGTTCAGTAAGCTGGTGGTAGAGGAAAGGATCCAGATTGCTCGGGTAGTCAGGTAGCCACTGAAATCAAATGTGTTATGATCAGCTGCATGTTGTGCCACAGGGTGGTATACTTTGCTATTGGACACAGTTCTGCGGAGGCCGTTCACCATGATGGACAGCTGGTTGGTAGTCATGTTGTTGTTGTGGCCTTCAGTCCAGAGACTGGTTTGATGCAGCTCTCCATGCTACTCTATCCTGTGCAAGCTTCTTCATCTCCAAGTACCTTCTGCAACCTACATCCTTCGGTATCTGCTTAGTGTATTCACCTCTTGGTCCTCCTCTACGATTTTTGCCCTCCATGCTGCCCTCCAATACTAAATTGGTGATCCCTTGATGCCTCAGAACATGCCGCACCAAATGATCCCTTCTTCTAGTCAAGTTGTGCGACAAATTGATGTTCTCCCCAATTCTGTTCAGTACCTCCTCAATAATTACTGATCTACACAACTCATCTTCAGCATTCTTCTGTAGCACCACATTTCAAAAGCTTCTATTCTCTTCTTGTCTAAACTATTTATCGTCCATCTTTCACTTCCATACATGGCTACACTCCATACAAGTACTTTCAGAAAAGATTTCCTGACACTTTAATCTATACTCGATGTTAACAATTATCTTCTTCAGAAACACTTTCCTTGCCATTGCCAGTCTACATTTTATACCATCTCTACTTCAACCATCATCAGTCATTTTGCATCCCAAACAGTAAAACTCATTTACTTCTTTACATGTCTCATTTCGTTATCTAATTCCCTCAGCATCACCTAATTTAATGCGACTACATTCCATTATCCTCATTTTGCTTTTGTTGATGTTCATCTTATATCCTCCTTTCAAGACACTGTCCATTCCATTCAACTGCTCTTCCAAGTCCTTTGCTGTCTCTGACAGAATTACAATGTCATCGGCGAACCTCAAAGTTTTTATTTCTTCTCCATGGATTTTAATACCTACTCCGAATTTTTCTTTTGTTTCCTTTACTGCTTGCTCAATATATAACTGAATAACATCAGGGATAGGCTACAAACCTGTCTCACTCCCTTCCCAACCACTGCTTCCCTTTCATGCCCCTCAACTCTTATGACTGCCATCTGGTTTCTGTACAAATTATAAACAGCCTTTTGCTCCCTGTATTTTACCCCTGCCACCTTCAGAATTTCAGAGAGATTATTCCAGTCAACATTGTCAATATTTTTCTCTAAGTCTACAAATGCTAGAAACATAGGTTTGCCTTTCCTTAATCTATCTTCTAAGATAATTCATAGGGTCAGTATTGCCTCACGTGTTCCAACAGTTCTATACCTCACGTGTTCCATAATTTCTATGGAATCCAAACTGCTCTTTCCCAAGCTCGGCTTCTACCAGTTTTTCCATATATCTGTAAAGAATGTATGTTAGTATTTTGCATCTGTGACTTATTCTGTTCTGTGGAAAAGCCTGTTATATACAATTTAAAGTACATAAACTGTCAAAATAGTGTTAACAGTGGTTTTAGTTTGTGCTCTTCCACACACCTATAGATCCATTAATTGTGCATGAGGATAATGCAAGTGATAAACCCACTTTGTGAATGTGGCTTCGTTCAGTGCAATGGACAAGATAGTGCAATCAAGAAGTATAATGCCGGTACTGAAGAATTCGTCTCAGATGCGCTGCTAGAAGAACTCTTAATGGCTAAAAACTATATTAAACATATTGAATCACAAATGAATACACTGAGTGCCGACATAAATTCTTTGTGTATGAAAAACAAACTAAGTACTATTTACAACATCTGTATGGAAACGGTTTATGCTAGACAAGGTGCTTCAATATATGCTACAAATATGAGAAACACATTTCAACTCCTTGCACAATCACAAACAGGTTAAGTATTTTAAGTGATGTAGGTGCGGCACTGAAAGTTTCAAAACAAATAGTATACAGAGCAACTCTAAAGGCATTAGAAGTGTAGTAAATGGCTTAAAACTCAATTTACGGCTAGAAAGACAAGACATGTTACTGAGAGAAGAGGCAACAAAACCAAAAATTTGAATTTTCTCTGATAGACATAGCAACTGGAAGTTTTAGTTAAAGGAACGGTACAACCCGGGGCTCCCCTCCAGGAAATACACTAATGGCCATTAAAATTGCTACATTGAGAAGAAATGCAGATAATAAACAGGTATTCATTGGACGAATATCTTATACTAGAACTGACATGTGATTACATTTTCATGCAATTTGGGTGCATAGATCCCGAAAAATTACCACGCAGAACAACCACCACAATAATGGCCTTGATACGCCTGGGCATTGAGTCAAACAGAGCTTGGATGGCGTATACAGGTACAGCTGCCCATGCAGCTTCAACACAACACCACAGTTCATCAAGAGTAGTGACTGGCATATTGTGACGGGCCAGTTGCTCGGCCGCCAGACGTTTTCAATTGGTGAAAGATCTGGAGAATGTGATTGCCAGTGCAGCAGTCGAACATTTTCTGTATCCAGAAAGGTCCGTACAGGACCTGCAACATGCGGTCGTGCATTATCCTGCTGAAATGTAGGAATTCGCAGGGATCGAATGAAATGTAATGTCCACTGTTCAAAGTGCCGTCAATGTGAACAAGAGGTGACCGAGATGAGTAACCAATGGCACCCCATACCATCACGCCGGGTGATACGCAGTATGACGGTAACGAATACACGCTTCCAATGTGCGTTCACCGTGATGTCGCCAGACATGGATGCGACCATCATTATGCTGTAAACAGAACCTGAATTCATCCAAAAAATGACGTTTTGCCATTCATGCATCCAGGTTTGTCATTGAGTACACCATCGCAAGTGCTCCTGTCTGTGATGCAGCGTCAAGGGTAGCAGCAGCCATGGTCTCCGAGCTGATAGTCCATGCTGCTGCCAACGTCATGGAACTGCTCGTGCAGATGGTTGTTGTCTTGCAAACGTCCCCATCTGTTGACTCAGGGATCAAGACGTGGCTGCACGATCCATTACAGCCATGCGAATAAGATGCCTGTCATCTCGACTGCTAGTGATACGAGGCCTTTGGGATCCAGCACGGCATTCCGTATTACACTCCTGAACCCACCGATTCCATATTCTGCTAACAGTCATTGGATCTTGACCAATGCGAGCAGCAATGTCGTGATACGATAAACCACAATCACAATAGGCTACAATCCGACCTTTATCAAAGTCAGAAACGTGATGGTACGCATTTCTCCTCCTTACACGAGGCATCACAACAACGTTTCACCAGGCAACGCCAGTCAACTGCTGTTCGTGTATGAGAAATCGGTTGGAAACTTTCCTCATGTCAGCACGTTGAAGGTGTCGCCAGCGGTGCCATTTTGCAACCTACACCCAAATGATGTCTGTGTAGTTATTGCTGGAGCTAATGATGTATATAAACATGAGTAAAAAATGCAGTCAGAGCATTGCGACAAACACTGGAAAGAATTTCACAACAAAAAATCATCATCATTAGCATTCCGTACAGACATGACTTAATAAAAAGTTCATGTGTAAATACTGAAATTAGTTTCATACACAGAAAGTTTCAAAAAATCTGTAAAGCATTCAAACATGTCAAGTTCTTAGACATTAGCTCGTCAGAATGAAGCTACTTTACTCGCAATGCAATGCACAGAAATTGCCGAGGAAAACATGTACTTGCTAATGCATTATTAACAGAAACGTACAAACTATATGAAAACACCATGACACCAATTGCACTAAAAGCACCTGTGCCTAATGAAACTGTACTATTGGAAGAAAAAGAAACAGCTGCATCAAAAAATACACTTGCAATTAATGAAGAAGCAGATAGGAAAACTTCACCTACAAAAACACAAGAAACTGGTGGTGAATTATTATGCAGTTAAAATTTGGATACCACTAATCAAACAACAGCTCAACAAGTAAAGTCTGCGAGATCACAACATACTCCCAGTGCATCATACTCATCATTGGAGAGTCAAATTTCTTCTGGGAGTACAGCTTCAAGCAGCAAGATTTCAATATCTCCGAGAAGATCGTCAAGAAAAATAAAAAAGTGTCAGCTAATAACCAAGATTTTTTATGGTCAAGTCATCTCTTTTGCAACAGGACACAGCAGACATAAATCTTCCTCACATAGAAGAATGTGACAACCTTAACTTATACTGTCACAATGTACAAGGATTGAGAAATAAAGTAAGTGAATTTGAAATTCTTACGATTGATACTAATCCTTTGTCAGACATGCACTTACTGTGTATTAGTAAACACTGGCTAAAAGAGTCAGAATTACCTTATCAGTATATTCAAAACTTCAGATTAGTTCACTACTATTCAAGGAAAAATTACAAAGGTGGTGAAACTTATAGCATTAGCCGTGAACCTTTCCATCCCTGTGAATTTTATACCTTAAACAAAGATATTGAAATAGTTGGGGAAGTACTTGCTGACCTAAATATGTATATAATGTGTGTGTATAGATGACCTAGTAGTAACTTTTCTGTCTCACTCAGAAACTTTGCACTATTGCTAGAAAAAAGCATGTCACAATAACTCAAAAAATATAATAATATGTGGTGATCTTAACATTTATTTCCTTGAAGAATCTGCTCAAAAGTCACAATTAGTAAATTTGATGGTGTCATTCAACTTAAATATGAAAGTTATATGTCCAACGAGATTAAACAGCTGTCTTGCTCAGTTTGCTACTAACACTGATTGCAGTGTAAAAATTATAGATGTTGATTTTTTAGATCACAGTGCACTAAGAATGTATTTTAATCCACCACTCAATGTACTCCCAACAGGAAAAACAGTAAGTGTAGAAGTTATAGTGAGAGTAACATAAATAACTTCGTACTTAGCTTAAAGAAAGAAGACTGGCAAAGTGTATTTACTTCTTCAACTACAAATGAAAAATATGACAATTTTCTGCAGATATTCGAATATTACTTTAATGACAAACTGCCTATTGGCTTTTGTCTCAGGTACTTCAGCCGACATTCATCTAATGATTTTATTGATGTTTCGCCACCACGAGTGGCTGGCATTGTCAAAGCTTCACCCTCCACTGCCAGTGGTGAACTGGAGTCGAGCTCATGGCCGCAGACTATATATACCTGGCGCACCAACATCTGAGGGCTTCTCCGCGGACATTTCCGGTGTGGTTCTACTCTTACTACCTGCGACAGTCATTCGCTGCAGTATGGGAAGCCAGGATCCATTTACCCTAAGGCTTTCCTCTTTCTTCTTGAAGCTCTCTGAACAAGCTTGTGTGATAGTGCTTCTCTACAGCCAGAACTTCCATGTCGGCGAATTTTATTACGTAGTCAGTCTCACTCAGTGCGTGCTCTGCCCCAGCCTGCAATGTCGCTTATGCTCTTTGATCCTGGTGTTAACTGAGCGTCTAGTCATTCCGACATAAATTTTTCCGCATGTGCATGGTATACAGTACATTCCCGACATTGCAAGTGGGGTCCCTTTTCTCCTTTGCCGATCTAAGACACTCTTTGATCTTCCTCGTTGGTTTGAAAATCGTCTGTACATCATGCTTGCGCAATATACGGCCAATTCTGTCCGTCACTCTGGGAATGTGTGGCAGAAAGGCCATACCCGACATTTCTTTTTGTGGTTTCTTACTTCGCCGAGTGTTTGGCTCTGTTACACCTCTAATATAATTTGTGGAGTAACCATTGCTCCTCAGAACACTTTCCAGGTGTTGTATTTTGCGTCTGAGGTGTTTCGGCTCACATATTTGTCCTGCTCACGAACTAGCATATTAATCATGCCTCTTTTCTGGCTTAGGTGGTGGTTTGATAGTTTGCGCAGGTATTGGTCTGTGTGTGTCGGTTTTCTATATACGCTACGTCCCAAGTTTTCACCATCCCTTGTGACCAGCACATCTAGAAATGGCAGTTTCTTGTCCTTTTCTACTTCCATGGTAAATGTTATGTTTGTATGGAGGCTGTTCAAGTGTCTTAGGAAGTCAGCAAGCTGTTCTTCACCATGTCTCTAGACAACGAAAGTATCATCGACGTATCTATACCACACCTTAGGTTTGCAAGTCACCAAGTCCAGTGCCTGTGCTTCGAATTGTTCCATGAAGAAGTTGGCCACCACTGGACTAAGAGGACTACCCATGGTGACGCCTTCCAGCTGTTCGTAGAAATAGCTCATGGTGAGACGTGCATGGAAGCACTTTGCGATGTCTTGCGCGAAAATGTAATCGATGTTCTCCAGAGCGTCACTGAGTGGCATTTTCATAAACAAAGAAACAACATCAAAGCTGACCAGGATGTCGTTTGGTGCAAGTTTCAGTTTCTTCAGCTTCTCAATGAAATGACCCGAGTCCTTTATGTATGTGTCAGTCTTCTCCATGTGTGGCTGGAGCAGAGAGGCCAAGTGTTTTGCCAGCTTATACGTCAGTGAGCCAGGAGCACTAACAATCGGTCTTAGTGGAATGTTGTTCTTATGGATCTTGGGTAATCCATACAGCCGAGGTGGTAGGGCTTCTGTGTTGCATAGGTTTCTCTGTATGTCCACCAGCAGAGAAGACGCCTTGATAATCGATTTGTATTCCATGCGATACGCTGCATCGGATCTGTGTTTAGTATTCAGTACGTTGTCGGATCTAATAGGTCACGAGCCAGAAAACAGGCACGATTAACTTGCTTAACGCGAGCAGGACGAATATGTGAGCCGCAACACCTCAGATGCGAAATGCAACACCCGGAAAGTGTTCTGAGGTGCAATGGGTACTCCACATATTATATTAGAAGTAAGGAATCACAAGAAATGTCGGGTACGGCCTTTCTGCCACACATTCCCAGAGTGACGTACAGAATCGGCCATATATTGCGCAAACACGATGTAAAGATGATTTTCAAGCCAACGAGGAAGATTAAAGAGTGTCTTAGATCAGCAAAGGAGAAAAAGGACCCACTTGCAATGTCGGGAATGTACCGTATACCATGCACACGCGGAAAAGTTTATGTCAGAATGACTGGACGATCAATTAACACCAGGATCAAAGAACATAAGCGACATTGCAGGCTGGGGCAGGTGGAGAAATTGGCCGTGGCAGAGCATACACTGAGTGAGATCAACCACGTAATAAAATTCGCCGACACAGAAGTTCTGGCTGTAGAGAAGCCCTATCACACATGCTTGTTCAGAGAAGCTGTAGAAATATAAAAACACGCGAACAGCTTCAACAAGAAAGAGGAAAGCCTTAAGGTAAAGTGATACTGGCTTTCCGTACTGCAGTGAACGACCATCGCAGGTAGCAAAAGGAGAACCGCGCCGGAAATGACCGCGGAGAAGCCCTCGGACATTGGCATGCCAGTTACATATAGTCTGTGGCCACGAGCTCAACTCCAGTTCCCCACCGGCAATGGAAGGTGAAGCTTTGACAATGCCAGCCACTCATGCTGGCGAAACAATCATTAGATGAACGTCAGCCAAAGAACCCAAGACAGAAGCCAATAGGCAGTTTGTCAACAAGTGGCCACGAAAGCCTTAACAATTTTGTATCAGTTTAATTGTGTTTTCCCAGAGAAAACAAAGACTATCACCATTTCCCAGAGGAAACAAAGACTATCACTAACAAGAAACTTCACCAGAAAATATGAGGCTGCTGCACAGACTTAGCAAACTGGACAGTGGCAAATCCAAAGAGTTCAAGGTATACTATAAAAATTGCAAAACCACATACAGAAGAGTTATCACATGGGCTAGAAAAGCTCATAATGATAAAACAATTAGGTGCTCTTCCAACAAATGTAAGACCCACTGGCATATAGTAAATGAACAGACTGGTAGAAAGTTAAGGATAGAGGATACAATCACACTAAATATCGAAGGACAAAAGACTGAAAATGTACAGTCAAATCATAACTGAGTCCGAGTCTAGCGGCCGCTGGCTGGCTGGCTGCTTAGGTGGCTCTGCTGCTGCATGGCTGGCAGACAGCGCCGCATGTAGAGGACGTGCGTAACTGCAAGGCGGCACTTAGAAAGATCGGCGAGTCACAACACTTATCCCCCCCTTTGAAGTTTTGCACAGGTCTTGATGGAAGTGGCCTGTAGATTGCTAATGTCCGTAGGTGTTGTTTGATTGGCCATAAAGTCTTGAGGAGGAGGCTTCCCGTACGGACAGAAGTGTCCCCGACGATAACGGGTCGAGATGACAGGAGACGTGGGGGTCGAATCTGCTGGGGCCCAGTGCACCAATCTGCCCGCCCGTTGCGGCAAGTCCGGTTGTTACAACAGGAGACATGGGCGATGTGTCCGCGTCCCATGGAGGAGGAGGCGAGTAGAGTTGCTCCGACAGAGAATGGTTCTGGTTCCTGCATGGGCATCTCCTGGTGGCGTCAGTTCTTGTGCTAGCACCGATATGACGGTGAAAGGACTGCGTTGTGAGTAATGAGAGATTTCATTATCCCGAGCATCAGGTAGAGCCGAAGGTTGTGTAGCGGCATCTGGAACAGGCGTTGCCGGCACACGAGGCCGAAGCTGGTCTGAATGATGCACTCCAACACCCGTGTCCATCTGGATTTCATACAGGCGTTGGCCACGGGGTCGTACGATGCAGCCCGGACTCCATTTTGGCCACCTGCCGTATCCCCGTACCCATACAAGGTCGTCGGCGGTGAACTGGCCAAGCGAAGGCACCCGTGGCCACAAGTTGGAAGGCCGCAGAAGATGAAGTAGCATGCGGGGCTGTCATCCATGTAAGAGCTCAGCCGGGCTGTGGCCGCCCATGGGGGTGAAATGGTAAGAAGCCAGAAATTGGAGAAGCGCATCATCAGCAGCAGAAGAAGCCAGGAGTTTCCTTATCTGAGCCTTAAATGTGCGGACCAGTCGTTCAGTCTCACCGTTTGACTGTGGATGGAACGGAGGGGCCGTGACATGCATGACCCCGTGACGGGCACAAAAATCCGCAAAATCGGAACAGGCAAATTGCAGACCATTATCAGTAACAAGAGTAGAGGGAAGGCGTTCCAAAGATAAAATGCGAGCTAGAGCATTGGTCGTTGCCTCGGTGGTAGGCGACGTGCAACGGACAATGAAAGGAAAGTTAGAGTAGGCATCAATAACGAGAAGCCAGTAAGTACCTAAAAAGGTCCCGCAAAGTCAGCATGAATATGCTCTCAAGGGCTTCTCAGGCGAAGGCCATGGTGACAAAGATGACTTCAGGGCGGCGGCCTGTGACGCACAAGGGTTGCAGGCAGTGACCATGTGTGTGATTTCAGAGTCGATGCCGGGCCAGTACACACGACGGCGCGCCAGAGATTTTGTGCAAGAGACACCCCAGTGCCCTTGGTGAAGGAGGCGCAAGACCGAAGCACGCAAAGACGCAGGTACCACAACATGTGGAGAAGCATTTTCAGTGGAAAAGAGGATAACACCATTCCTAGCCATGAGGCGGTAATGCAAAGCGTAGTAGTTCCGCAACGGATCAGAAGTCTTAGCGGACGGACGATCTGGCCAACCCTTCTGAATACAGCATAAAACCCGGGAGAGGGCAGGATCAGAAGCCATAGCAGCCGCCAGCTGGTCCCCGGTGATGGGGAACCTGTCCACCACCCACTGCTCGGTAACATCCAGATGGAAACACAAAAGTTCGTCCCTATCAAATGCCAGATCAGGACCCATGGGAAGGAGAGACAGTGTATCAGCACTCGCATGTTGAGCCATCGGCAGGAAATGAATCTCATAATTGAAACGAGACAAGTAAAGAGCCCAATGCTGGAGGCGGTGTGCAGCCTTGTCGGGAAGTGACATTGATGGATGAAACAAGGAAACAAGTGGTTTGTGATCCGTAACAAGATGAAATTTGGATCCATAGAGAAAACCACCAAACTTATGAAGAGCATAAACAATGGCCAAAGCTTCTTTTTCAATTTCAGAATACTTTCGTTGGGCATCCGTGAGCATTTTGGAGGAATAAGCAATGGGTTGTTCAGAACCGTCAGAAAAACCGTGCGCAAGGACTGCACCAATCCCGTATTGAGAGGCATCCATGTTGGCCAGGTCGATAAGTTGCCAGGCACGGAGTCTGTTTCAGCATAGTCTTCAATTTCTGGAAAGCCGCATTGCATGACACGGACCAGTGAAAAGGCACGTTTTTATGCATCAGGCGATGCAACGGCTGAGCCACCGAAGCAGCAGATGGTAATAACTTGTGATAGTATGCTATTTTCCCCAAGAAGGGCTGCAGGTCCTTAACAGATGTAGGGTGAGGAAGGGCATTGATCGCAGCGACAGTTTGCTGAAGCGGACGAATACCATCCCAAGAGAGTTGAAACCCCAAGTACGTGACAGATGCCTGAAAAAATTTTGATTTCTGAAGATTACACTTAAGACCGGCAGTCTGTAAGACATGAAAAAGTGAGCGGATATTTTTAAGATGTTCGTCAGTGCTGGAGCCAGTGACAATAATGTTGTGCTGGTAATTTATACACGCAGGGACAGTGAGCAATAATTGTTCCAAGAATTGCTGAAAGAGAGCAGGGGCGCTGGCAACACCGAATGGCAATCGTTGGTATTGATAGAGGCCAAGAGGTGTGTTAAGGACCAGAAACTGCCGGGAAGCAGCGTCGAGAGGAAGTTGATGATAAGCTTCTGACAGGTCAAGTTTAGAAAAATACTAGCCTCCAGCAAGTTTAGTGAACAATTCTTCAGGTCGAGGCAGAGGGTAAGTGTCGATAAGGCATTGAGCATTTAGAGTGGCTTTGAAATCGCCACAGAGACGAATATCACCATTTGGCTTAGCAATGACAATGACAGGAGAGGACCACTCACTGGAAGTGACAGGAAGCAAGACCCCTGAAGCAGTGAGATGATCCAGCTCCCATTTGACCTGGTCACGAAGGGCCACAGGAATGGCCCAAGCCCGAAAAAACTTAGGCCGAGCAGTGGGTTTGAGCATGACATGAGCTTCAAAGTCGTTTGCACAGCCTAACCCAGGAGAAAAAAGGGACAAAAATGTCATCGACAAGGAATCCAATTGAGCATAAGGAATAGCATCAGAGACGACACTGACAGAGTCATCTATGGAGAACCCAAAAACGCGAAAGGCATCGAAACCAAAAAGATCCTATGGTCGACCACAAATATGGGAACAGTGCGAACGACAGATTTGTAAGGTACCTCAGCATCAAATTATCCCAAGAGAGAAATCTTTTGTTTATTGTAAGTCCGTAATTGCCCCTTGACAGGTGACAGGATTGGAGAACCCAACTGATGATATGTCTGAGAATTGATGATAGTGGCAGCAGAACCAGTACCCACCTGCATGCGAACCTCTCGACCAAGTATTTCGACAGTGAGGAATAATGTCCCTGAAAGGGAAGAAGTACAATTGACAGACAACAAATAATCAGAATCAGTGTCATGTTCATGAACATCGTGTATGTGGTTGAATTTGCAAATGGATGACACATGACCGTTATTATTTTTTTTTTTTTTTTTTTGTATTTGTGACACACGGCCCAACGTTGTGGACAATCTTCTCGTGAATGTTTCGTAAAACTCCGCGGACATGAAGGAAGTTGCAGTGGGTTTTGCTGCAGTTTCTTAGAGGTTTGTTTATGGTTAGGCTGAGGCTGCGCTTGGGAGCGTACTGCGGCCACGACGGCCGGCGGGGACATGCCACACGTTTCGTCAACATCGCACAGAGGTTGTGTTTCCCCGACGTCGCCCCACTCCTCTATTTGCGCTCCAGCGGCACGAGAAATTTCAAAAGACTGAGCGATGGATAGAACTTCATCTAGAGTCGGATTTGCCAACTGAAGGGCACGTTGCCTAACTTCTTTGTCGGGCGCCGATCGGATAATAGCATCCCGTACCATGGAATTGGCGTAGGATTCTTTGTGAACTTCAGTAACAAATTGACACTCTCTACTGAGGCCGTAAAGTTCAGCAGCCCAAGTGCGATAGGATTGATTCAGTTGTTTTTGACAATGATAAAAGGCAACATGAGAGGCTACCGCAGGCGTTTGTTTTTGAAAATAGACGGACAGAAGTGGGCACATTTCAGCAAAGGACAAAGACGCAAGATCTTTCAAAGGAGCCAATTGCGACAACAACGGATACATTTGAGGTGAAATCCGTGAAAGGAACAGAGGCTTACATGTTTGTTCGTCTACGACATGAAATGCCGCCAAGAAGTGCTGTCGAAGACGTTTTTCGTAATCAGACCAGTCTTCTGCCGTCTCATCATAAGGAGGGAAAGGAGGTAGAGAGAACGACGAGAGACGCCCAGCATTTGATGCCGTGACGAAATCACAAATCGCATTCGTGAGAAGCATTTGCAATAGTTGCTCTAAAGTAGCCATGGAAGCATGTGGGTCAACGACGGAAAAGAAAAATCACTACCTTGTCGCCAATTGTTGTAACTTCAAGTTGAACAATTATATTTCAAGGAAGACGCAATACATGAAAGTCACAGATCAAGTAAACAGAGTAAGACGTGTGTACACTTTAACAGTCAAATCATAACTGAGTTCGAGTCTAGCGGCCGCTGGCTGGCTGGCCGCTTAGGTGGCGCTGCTGCTGCGTGGCTGGCAGACAGCGCTGCATGTAAAGGATGCACGTAACTGCGCGGTGGCACTTTGAAAGATCAGAGAGTCACAACAACTAGGTATCAAATGATTTTTGCAACCTCCATGTAAAGGGAAGAACCTCCTGCCATACAATTCATACTGGTTTGCAGACTACGAATGTAAATGTAGATGTATAAAAATCAGCTTTTCTGAAAAACAAATATGCTGGCATACCATCAGCTACTTAAAGTTATTGAAATCTTGTAGTTCCAGGTGATGAACGGAGGTGCCGAGTCGGGTGTGGCCGGCCATGGTAACTAGGACCAGATGGCCCCGAATCACGGCTGGCAAGTTACGGGAATGGAAGTGGGTTTTCCCAAGGCAAAAAAGGAGCGATGTGAGTGTTGCCTTGATTACTAGCATGTGGAAGTAAGACGCTGGCACCTAAGATGGCAGTGTTGCAATATCACAGACAGGGGCTCCTTGAAATATTTTAAAATTAAAAAATAATTCAGAGCTCTGACATGTAACGAAACTATTATCACCACAGTAATCAGGACACTGCGAAGCATAATCTGAGACAACGATATCAATGTGCATGTTTCGGGACACTAATATCATGTACATCACAATAACTACACATATTATGTCCTAATAGCAAATTCATACTCTTATAAAAATCATTAAAATTTGATAACAGTTCAACACTTCATAGGACCATTGAAAAACTAGGCATCAAACGACAGCAGACGACACTATCATCACTGAAAGTAACATATCTGTATATATTTTGATTATTGGTCCTTAAATATGTCTGCTTGTGTCTGTATGTGTGGATGGATATGTGCGTGTGTGCGAGTGTATACCTGTCCTTTTTTCCCCCTAAGGTAAATCTTTCCGCTCCCGGGATTGGAATGACTCCTTACCCTCTCCCTTAAAACCCACTTCTTTTCGTCTTCCCCTCTCCTTCCCTCTTTCCTGATGAGGCAACAGTTTGTTGCGAAAGCTTGAATTTTGTGTGTATGTTTGTGTTTGTTTGTGTGTCTATCGACCTGCCAGCGCTTTCGTTCGGTAAGTCACCTCATCTTTGTTTTTATATATAATTTTTCCCACGTGGAATGTTTCCTTCTATTATATTGATATCATTATTTTGATTATTGAATTATTAGATGTTCCATCCCTCTTCAGTTATGTAAATTTGCCAAATCATCATAATCTCTGCAATTATACAGAACATTAATGCAGCATGGCATTCTTTACATTACATTAATACTTGTTCCATCTATAATGAATACGACATTCTGTAATGGTGTGGAATGTTTCAGTGTAACGTAAGTTTTCTTTACATAATATAATTATTTTTTTACAGTTATTACTTCATATCTAAGATTTCATCTATTGATTAGGAGTTGTCATTTGGAAATTCTTTTAATTTGTTTTTAAATTATGGTTGGCTATTCGACAATGGAATTTCTAGTGTATTTAATAAAATATTTAACTTGGGCTATTTGTGCGTGCAAATTTCATGTTTGATTTAACTGTGTGTAAACTATTAGACACAGGATAATGTATATGGTCAGTTATTAGGCCTTCTTCCCATTCCCTCTAAATATGGAGCGTGCCATGAATGACTGTCTAAAGGCATCTGCATCCAGTGTAATTACTCTCATTTTGCCGTCACGATCCTTATGGGAGTAATTTGTAGTGGGTTGTTGTTTATTCCTAAATTCGTCATTTAATGCTGGGTATTGAAACTTCACAGGCTTTCTCGGGATAGTATGTGTCCATCTAAAAGTGTCCAACCTTTCAATTTTCTATATACTGTGTTTGTTGTGAATTTTGACTGGGAAACCAAGGGCTTGTAAGTGGGAGCAAGTGGTAGCTCCTGATCATTCTGAGTCAGGCAGTCATGCTGTGTGGATCAATCTTGGCGGTAATGTGTGTAGTGACCTGTGTGATCAACTCTGCCAACTGTGACTGGATGGAGGCTAGTGTCACTGTGGGCATGTTTTCCTATGGTGGAGTCCATTTTGTGACACTTGATGCAGGATACACTTCAAATAACCTTTCAGCCGTTTGTGTCAGTGCATTTAACAACTGGCGCACACCGAGAGAATTTTTGGGTGTCTGATGGCGGTCGGTACAACCATATATTCTGTAGCACATCATCATTTACAGTATTACTTGCCAATGTGGGTAAACGTCTTACGAGTTGTGACAGAGGGCAATCTCTGAACTCCTCAGTACGCAAAAGCTCCTCTAGCCATTTTGGTTTTGATTGGGCCAAGTGTGTGATCAACGTATTTTTAACTGATGCATACCATTTGGTACCCAGTGGCATGGCTAGAATATCCTGGACTTTTGAGGCTAGATCCTCAACCTGCAACCACATAGTTGTATTTAATCACATCCACTAATAACTGTGCAAGAATGATCTGACTTTCTAGGAGGGCAAACCATAAATGAGGATTATGTTGCTAGAATGGGGGGTAGTTTTATCATCACTCTGTTGATTGTGCTGCTGGCTGCCTTTTCAGTTGTGACTGTTGAGTCATTCACTCTCATGTGGGAGCACGGTGCGGCTGGTGCAGAAGTTAGTAGAAGTGTCAATGTTACGAAACTGCCTGAAACTCTGAACTCAGCATGGGTGTGTCATAATCGGTAAGGATCACCAAATATTTGGGTATCAGAGTAAACAAGATATTAATTCCCACATATGCTTGGTAACAGGTTGCAGTTACATAAACATGAATGTGTGCACAATGTAAAGCATGGAATAACAAACAGAAAATAAACAAACAACAACTACATTAATACAGTTTGAAACTGTCACCGCAGAGAATGTTTATGCACCACTGTACATTTGCAGGGACAGAACATCAGAACAGGTCACTGTACGTTGGGAAGATGACAGTGCAGTGCTAGGACTTGTGAAGTAATAGATTTTTGGCAGTATGTGGCTGCTTGAATACACTAATACTTATTGGCACTCAGAAAAATTTTGAGTCAAATGTGGCATAGAATCAGTAAGCCAGCTGGAACATTAACAGTTTACGAATTACAGGCAATAGGTAGTGTTGAAATCTGATTAGTTTCAGCTCCAAATCTGGAATTATTATTGAATAGACTGCAAGAATCTACTCATGCTTATGCTATTTCTCATATGTTTATATCTATTTTTCTTTATATTCTTACCTTTCCTGGAATATCTTTGTATTTCCTTCTTTCGCTGATCAATTCTTCTGTTACATGGTTTCTTCACAGTTATCTTCCTTTTACCTCTGCTTGTCTGGGCAACATCTGTGATTGCCCATTTCAGAGATGGCCACTCCTCTTCAGCTGAAATGCTTTCTCTGCTATTGCTCACTGCAGTATACACACACTTAGCGAACTTCAACTGTGTTTAATCATTCCTCAGTACTTCAGAATTCCACTTCCTTCCACACTGATTCTTCCATAAAATTCTCTTAAGCTGCAGTCTCCTCTTCATCATCACTAAATATTGATCCGAATCTAAATCTGCATCTGGGTATGCCTTAAAATCCAATAACTGATTTTGGATTATCTGTCTGACAGTGATGTAATCCAGGTGGATTCTTCCCATGTCTCCAGGCTCTTCCAAGTATACCTCCTCCTCTGTGATTCTTGGACACAGTATTTGCTATTACTAGCTGAATTTTTGAAGAACTCAACTAGTCTTTCTACTCTCATTCCTACTACTGAGCTCATGTTCTCTGATAACTTTGTGTTGCATCCCTTCACGTACGACAATGTTCCAATCCCTAAAGAATATTAAATTTTCATCTCCCTTTACATACTGAATTACCAGTCCAATATCCTCATATTCTCTCTCTCTCTCTCTCTCTCTCTCTCTCTCTCTCTCTCTCTCTCTCTCTATCTATCTAACTATCTATCTATCTATCTCTCACTCACTCACTCACCCTCTCCCCCCCTTTCTTCTTCTTCTTCTTCTCCTCCTCCTCCTCCTCCTCCTCCTCCTCCTCCTTGGGAGATCAACTTATAAACCTGAACTATCACTGTCAGCATTGGTTTGCTGTCAAATCTGATGGCAACAACTCTATCACTGAATTGTTTACAGTAGCTCACTCTCTGCCCCACTTTCCTATTTGTAACAAATCCTACTCCTTTATACCATTTTTTCTGCTGTTGATATTAACCTACATTTGTCTGACCAGAAATCTCTATCTTCTTACCATTTCACTTCACTGGACCCACTATATCGTGATTGACCTTTCATTTCCCTTTTCAGATTTTTTAGCTTTCTTACTATGTTCAAACATTTGACATTCCAAGACCCGACTCTTAAATCATCATCTAACCACTGGTTATTTCATCTTTCTTTCATGGTCATCTTCCCCTTGGCATCCACTCCCAGAGATTCAAATGGGGAACTAATCTGGAACCTATTGACAATAGAGAGATGATCATGACACTTTTTCATGTCCGGTCAATAAGCCCGATGTGTCTTCAAAGCAGTGGTTGCCATTGCCTTCTGCAACCTCATGCCATGGATCAATGCTGATTCTTCTGCTTTTTAGGTGCAGTTTTTCACCTCAAGGGCAAGAGTATGCCCTGAACCTCCGTCCATTCCTCTGCCCTCTCTGACAAGGCTGTTGCCAGAGTGAGGATGACTTCTTATGCTGGAAGTCTTCAGTCACCACTGCTGATGATTTTTATTTAAAATTTAGGCAGTGGCTGGATTCAAACCAAAGGATTCAGGCTGTTTTAATTACTAGTGAAAGATGCTATTCCCAGAACGTGGGTGAATGCACCACAGTGAACTTTATTTATTTATGAGCAGCAAATATTTTGTGTTTAGTTTAATGGAATGAGACTACGCTTTGCACAGACTGCTGCCATTTAAATAGTAACTGGGTAGTCTGGTATGACTCCAAGTACACAGTCACACAGTCTATACAGCATTTGATAATTTTCATAACTTTGTTTCATGCTGAAACAATATTTGTATGACCACCATGAAAGAGTGTGCTTTAACTGACTGAATAAATCATCACTTCATTTCAATATAAACATTTTGGTGCTGCTTACCTCAATTATTTAGGAGAGTATAACTCTTTTCACCATTTTTAAAATATTTTCTTTTATTGCAACAAGTATTTATTTAAATTTGCATTAATTGGTGATGCTTCGATAAATCTGACTGAAGGATCACAGGTTAGTACTATTTTTGCAGCAAGTTTAGCTACCAGGCACAAAAGCAGACTAAGTATAACTCAACCCAAATAGAGCCATGCACTGTCCAAAACACACACACACATACACACACACACACACACACACACACACACACACACACACACACACCCCTTAAAAACATCAATTGCGGAGATTAAAATTATCAGTAATTCAACATTGTAAGTGAAACAATAGATCAGTAACTCTAACAGCATAGTGAAGTGAAAGGTAATGTAAGAAACAAATACCAAGCTTTTGTAACATACCTGTCTACGAATGCTATGTTCAATGCCACCATAATAAGTAAGCCTAAATATTTCTGCTGCTTGCCCTTCAGCCTTAGATAGTTCTGCCCAACGTTCAGCAGTCAGACCAGATTCTGCATCACTGGATGGCACTATCGTTGTGAGCACCAGTCCTGAGAGGTGGGTTCGAACTGTGCGCAGATGACGGCAATAAGCCAGCCACCCATAGAATGCCCTAGATGATATCTGTCGCCTCATTGAGGTACATACTTGCTGTATAGGGTCACTGGAAAATATCCAAGAATCACATTTAATTTCACAATAAGAAAACCAGTAAACAAGTATATGTAAATCACCATGACTAGCATTAAGAACATAGGACTGCAAACTACTCATTAACATGAGCCAATCATTTGCAACAAATACTTTTCCAGTAGAAGATAACTACAAGAAAGACAGGTGGCATAGGCTGTGAAGCAGCCATTGAAGTTGTCTAATATGTTGAACTCAGGAGCATTTTCTGCAGCCAAGTGGTCAAATTTACCCCCTGGTCACAGCTTGGTGATGGCTATTAATTCGGGTGGAGAACTGGGTGGTGCCCATTTTTACATAATAGTCTGTGTAAGAGTTACAGCATAACTGTTACATGATAAGACTTCTTTCACAGGTGGCTTTGCTGATAATATGGTAAAATATACCTCTGATAGGACTGAGTAGGCTGTGTTGAGTGGATACAGAGCAGGTTCTGCACCAGATATTCCACAGGGATAGGATCTTCAAGGGGGTTGCAAGTGAGGGTCCCATAAAGACAGGCCACATTGTTTTTACATAGATAGGAGCTGGAATATCAGTTTGGGAGAAGTGAGAAGGATTGTGGAAAGTCCTGGATTAGGATGCAGTTAAGTTGTTCTTTGCATAGACTGATACTGGGTAAACAGGGTGGTCCTTTGCAACATGGCAGCCTGTTATGCCAAGTTGTTTATGGCCCATGTACAGTAAACTACCCTATGTACCCAACATCCTAAATCCCTTATCCCTCTCTGTCACCCATTAACTCCTTTTTCTTTATTTTTTCTGCTACCTCACCACCTCCTAATGCATAAAGAAATTGTTAAAGTTTAATGTTTAGCACAACTTTGGCTACTGCCTGCTCTGTCACAACTCGTCTCACTAAATACGTTTTAATGTGTCTACACCAGTGGTTCTCAAAGTGTTTGCCAGAGTGCACTGGTGCACCCTAGAACATTTACGGGTGCGCCCTGTAATATTTTAGGAAAACATGTGGCCAAATATAAACAAACATATAGCTACTCAATTTTATCCATTTCACGACAGGTATAATATGGAGGAAATAAGGTGGCTTATTTTCCTTGTAGTGTCGACAGTATTCAGAACATTTCATACTGACTGTCTTCTCTTTTCTATTGCTGCTAATCTTAGCTACCTAACAGTAGTGGCTGTTTAGGAACTGGGCAAAGGTATTTCAAAATAATGAGTGATGATAAAGCCATTGCTGGCCCATCGAGGTCATCCCTTACACCACTGAGAAGTGTAAGGAATTCTAGGGAAAGTGTAATCCAGAGTGGGTCAATAAAAATAACTATTCAGATGGCAGAAAGCTGTGGTTTGCAGAAACAGAATGGTCAGATAATTGTCACATTGCTACAATCACAACAAAATGCAGTGGTGGGAGTAATTAATTCATTTAATAATGAATGTAACTGTATTTATGAATGTAACACTTTATCCATGGTAAAGTTTGATGTGGCCAAAGCAATAACTTATTGAATATGCTGTATATAACTTGCAGTCCAAGACTGCAACAATGGACTACAGGATTCTTACAACATAGTGCTTCACAGTCATTCATAATTAATAAAAGCCTCAAATGCCATTTTCTTCAACTTCTTGCACTAGAAATGCACATTACAACAGCCTTACCTTAATTTCACAATTTTTGATAGAAATAATGCACTTTTAGCAAACCCTTTTTACTTTTGTGTGTAAAATATAGCTATCTTAGTTGCCCGTCAGTACCAGACGCACAGGTATCTGTGGATGGCTAGCACCGGTCATGAAGTTTTCCTAACCATCCACCCTCTCACCACCCCTTGCCCTGTAGGTGCTGTGCAAATTATTTTCATATGCCTTGTTTCGTGCCTTCTTTCTGTAACCAAACAGTACAACACTTATGTCACTCTTAAAGTTTGTAAATAAACATTGAGTTAATGCACAGTGTTGTCAAGTGTTAATGGATTTCTGGTCAGATCCAAAAGTTCAGAATGAGGAAAAATGGTGAAAAAAATATTTGACGACTGACGGATTTTTCTGACAAAAACTCTTACGGATATAGTATCGTGCTTTTGTTTTGCAGTTGATTTGCCTATGGACATTTTTATTTTATGATGGTAGCCATACTGAATTTGAGCCTTGTGCACAATGCATGTGATAACAACTTGTCCATAGAATTCAGAAGGTTTCGTCTCATTTCCAATGATTGCGAGCCTATTCCACCTAACTCCAAGTGGCGCTGCAACAGCACGTAGGAAGTGTATTGCATATCATTATTATTGGTAATTTTGACCTATTTAAGTACCATGACAGTGTATCAAAAAATTATAAACAACATCTGCAACCTGTCACTTTTTAATAATATTTTACTGAAAATACATACCTTTCTGTCCTCAATAAAATATTATTGGAAAGAGAAACCGGGAGAGGAAATTATCTGTGAGAGCTGATTACTGTTTGACCTTGAGCTGTCCATGACTAAAAGAATTTCATTTCATATTCTTTGCTACAGATGATTTGCACTTATGAACACAATCGTCATTGTTCGTGAAGCCTTGCTACTTCTGAGTGTCATTTCCACTGCAGTTTAGTGATCCAGCAGATTCATGACAGAAGCTTCCAGAAAGGTTAATGGAACCTGAAAATTACCATTGGCAGCACTGTTAACCCATGGAGGCACAAGAATCCAGGCCCAGAAGGAAAACAAGTTTCCACTGTTGTGCATTTGACGTTATCACAGAGCTTCCAGGTGATATGTCAGTGAGGTGTTGTTAGCATATGTGGGGCTCGTGTTATGTGTACAGCGTACTACTTATTTTCACAATCACTAGAAGTGAATGTTATATGCAAAATACAATTGAATAAAATGAAGAGATTTCTGAAAACCAAAGATATTCTTGAAGAATCTGACTCTGGGCATGAACAAATGCTAAGTGAAAGTAAAAAAGGAAAGCAGTGGCCTACTCTTAAGTACAATGACAGCTACTTATGCTATGGTTTTACTTGGACTGGGAGCGAAGATTATGCTTTCCCACTATGCTTCGTATGTGGGTATAAAATGGCAAATGAATCTCTGCTTCCTAGTAAATTGAGCAAACATTTTAAAACAATGCATTCACATTTGCGAGATAAACCTGTAAGCTATTTCAAGAGATTGTCTAAACAGCAAAACAGGGCAGCAAATTCTTTTAAAAGTGTAATGTCTGTTTCTAAAAAAGCTCTGATCACTTCCTACCAAGTCTCTGAACCAATAGCAAAGTGTATGAAAGCTCATACTATAGATAAGTTACTTATTTGGCCTGCTTGTATAAAAATGATCATGACGATGCTAGGAAATAAAGCAGCTATGAAAATAAGCAAGATTCTTTTGTCGAATGATAGAGTTCACCGGTGTATTATAGAAATGTCTACTGATATTGAGAAAAATGTATGCAGTAATAAACTCAAGCACTCAAACTTTGCATTGCAAGTTGATGAATCAACAAACATTACCGATCAATCGCAACTCTTAGCATTTGTCTGTTTCATTAATCAAGATCAAATAGTAAATCAGTTTCTTTATTACAAAGAATTAAGTGTGTCTACTAAAGTTGAGAATGTTTTCAACATTTTAAATGATTATCTTAATAAGTGGCAGTTAACAGTATGTCGTGTGTAGGCATTTGCACAGATGGTGCCCCTTCAATGGTAGTGTAAAAAAAAAAAGTTATCGTAACTCAGTGCTTCCTTAATAGGGAGGCCTTAATAGCAAAAACATTGAGAGAAAATTTGAGAGAAGTCTTAGAGCAAGTTGTTCAGATGGTAGATTTTATGGAAACAAGACCTGTCAAAACCCATTCATTCAAAAAACTTTGTGTCAATATGGAGTCAGAACACAGACTGTTGCTTTTACACACAGAAGTCAGGTGGCTGTCGAGGGGGAAGTACTTACCCCTGTGCATGAGCTAAGACAAGAAGTTCTCGTGTTTTACAAAGAAATGAAACATTTACAGTTTTGCAACCTCCTTTGGAGTGAATTTTGGACTCCCAGATTGCAGTATTTGGCAAATATATTTCAGCAGTTCAATATTTTGAACACTAGCATGCAAGGGAAAGAAGACAATATTCCCTGCATCCACCTACAAAATTAAAGCGTTTCACAGAAAACTACAAATATGGAAAAGAAAAGCTGTTCAAGGTAACTTGGACCCATTGGTAAGGAGCACATGCATGAATGAAATATTTCCAATAGTAGTAGATAATTTCATAAGTTTAGAAGAGAAACTGGATTCATATTTTCCGTCCAACACTGAACAGTACTAATGGATTCGAAACCCATTCATGGAAACTTCAGGTGATTTTGGCTTAACATTAACAGAGGGTGAACTGGCAGCTATATCTATTGATCATGAACTGATGATTAAGCATTAAGAAAAGTCTCTAGAAGCCTTTTGGATTTCTATAAAAGAAGAATATGTGTCGATATCTAAAAAGGCTTTGAACATTTTACTTCAATTTTCAACATCATATTTATGTGAATTAGGATTTTCTGCACTCACCAAAATTAAATGTAAAAAGAGAGGAACTCTTCAATGTATTGATGAGGAAATGAAAGTTTGTCTTTCAAATATATCTCCAAACATCGAAGAAATCACAAGGACACATCAGGCTCATGTTTCTCAAACACTAGAAAGAGTAGACGTAAGGTATGATTCATTTGTATTGCATTATTACTTTTCTCTATAATTTGAATTAATCGTTAGTTTTATAGCATTAGTTCATTTCAATACATTTCACTTAATAGTTTCTCTTGCCTTTCGTCTTGGCAGGGCAAGAGGCAACACAGTGCTCAGCCATCGCATCTGGATGACAGATCGTGCTTCATGAATCTCTCTCACTTTTTATACAAAAATTATTTGTTCATATTGTGATAATGTATGTTTTTATTAATATAAGTTGTATTTTCTGTAGTCTGGGCGTGAAAATCAAAACAAAATGATTCAATTGTTATTTTATCACTGTATTTATTTCCTGTATTGGCTGTTGTAAAATATTCCTCAGAAATGTGTATATAGTATGTCCACAATTATTTGCGGCCTTTTAAATGTGCACAAAGCTCAAAAAGTTTGAGAACAACTGGTCTACATCTTTGAACATGATGAACTATGGTTCAAATCCAAACCTCAGTCATTTGTAGGCAGTGGTTTACCAGTTTAATTATGAATGATGAGTATGAAGTTTTAACCTTCTACTATCTCTCACAAAACCAAAAATAAAAGGATTGAAACATTTGAACTATGATTTTACAGAAGAATACTAAAAATTAAGAGAACAGAGATAAAAACTGAAGGGGTTCTCCATAAAATCAGCAAGGAAAACAACGTGTATAGAGCACTAACTATAAGAAGGGACATGGTGGTAGGCAAAAATTGTCGAGAACGATTGAGACTGTAATACACTAAATAGCCGAAGAGACTTGTACAATTGCCTAATATTGTGTAGGGGCCCTATGAGCATGCAGGAGTGCAGCAAAATGACGTAGCACAGACTCGACTAATGTCTGAAGTAGCGCTGGAGAGAATTGAAACCATGAATCCTGCAGGGCTGTCCATAAATCCGTATTAGTATGATCTGAACAGCATGTTGCAAGGAATCCCAGATATGTTCAATAATGTTCATGTCTGGGGAGCTTGCTGGCCAGTGGAAATGTTTAAACTCAGAAGAATGTTCTTGGAGCCATTCTGTAGCAATTCTGGGTGGGTGGAGTGTTGCATTGTGCTGCTGGAATTGTCAAAGTACACCAGGATGCACAATGGACGTGACTGGATGCAGGTGATTGGGCAGGATGCTTACGTATGTGTGACCTGTCAGAGTCATATCCAGGCATATCAGGGGTCCTGTATCACTCCAACTGCACCCCACACCATTACAGAACCTCCACCAGCTTGAACAATCTCCTGCTGACATTAGGTTGTCTCCACACCTGTGGATGTTCATCTGCTCGATACAATTTGAAACGAGACTCGTCCGAGCAGGCAACATTTTTTCAGTCATCAACAATCCAATGTCAGTGTTGATGGGCCCAAGCGAAGTGTAAAGCTTTGTGTCATGCAGTCATAAAACGTACATGAATGGGCCTTCGGCTCCGAAAGCCCATATCGATGATGTCTCGTTGAATGGTTCACATGCTGACACTTGTTGATGGCACAGCACTGAAATCTGCAGCAATCTGTGGAAGGGTTGCACTTCTGTCACAGTGAACGATTCTGCTAAGTCATCGTTGGTCCTGTTCTTGCAGAATCTTTTTCCAGTGGCAACAATGTCAGAGATTTGATGTTTTACCAGATTCCTGATATTCACGGTACACTCGTGAAATGGTCTTACGGGAAAATCCCCACTTCACCGCAGCCTCGGAGGTACTGTGTCCCATCACTCGTGCACCGACTATAGTACCACATTCAAACTCACTTAAATCTTGATAACCTGATAATGTAGCAGCAGTAACCAATCTAACAACTGCGTGAGACACTTGTTGTCTTATATAGATGTTGACAACCACAGTGCCATATTCTGCCTGGTTACATATCTCTGTATTTGAATACACATGCCTATACCAGCTTCTTTGGAGCTTCAATGTATGTAAAAGAAGCAAATGAGGACATTGGGCGTAAGTGCTACACTGAAATGAAGAGATAGGTACAGGAGAGTAAATTATGACGGGTTGCATCAAATGAGTCAAGAGACTGATATGCTGTTTTCTGCTGTAAAAGTGAATCTTCAACCGTTTTAAGATTCTGTTTTGTTGAAATCAGTCACTACATATTCATAATGTAGTTGTGAATATTTACAGTGTCAGTCTAAAGAAGAAGTTACCTACAGGATTCAGTACAATTCTGTAATATAAATAGGCACTGAAGAGAACCAGATTATGTAAATTGCAGCAATTTATTCTGATATGATGTGTTTCCTGTACCTAAATTTCCTTTCGTTTCTAGAACTTGTTTTTAATTGTTTCACTCAACAAATTTTTTAAGTTGCTAATAAAATTTAATTATGAAATTACAATGATAAAACAACCTTTCTAAGCTCTTCCTCCCTTCCCCTTCCCCACACAAACCCAAACCTAGCTCTCCCTCTCCCATTATCAATCTCATACACCTCTCCAAATTTTTCTATGACAGATTTTCACCCATAAAGAAACTAGTCTTGAAGTTTCCCTTCACCCGTAACTTAGAAATATGAACTCTACTTACCCTTGTGCAGGTGATGCAGCATCTGCAATATGTGTTGATGGTGCTGGATCAAGACTCAATGACTTCGATGATGAGGTGGAGCTACTCGCGGTAGACGTGGACACAAGCCGCTGGGGATCAGGTATGTTACGCCACGGCCACGGATCCATCAGTTCAGTGCCCGCTACTGCTATGAAGTTATTCATCTTCAATACATTCCACACAAGTATAAAAGCATATAGTTAATTCAAAAATAGCAAAAACGTTATGGCAGTAGCAACAAAAATATATAACGTAGACACAGTAACAAAGGTATACAATCTGGCATCTAAAATTATTTAGGAAGATGCTTAAAAACTTTATAGGCAACACATTACAGCTTAATGTTATGTAATATTAGCTCTTATTCGGAGGTAAATTATTTGAGCTTAAAGTTTCTGAAACAAGGGCTGGCGCAGAACAATTCAATGTTATTGATAAGAAAATTCAGAGCTGTTCAGACAGAATTTAAAATGTTTTCAATCTTCTGAGCAGTCGAATATTGTAAAAATTGTAGAGGCAGACAATTAGAGCAACAAATAGGCCTGATCTGATAACTGCTCACTAGAAGTGCATATATGTACCAGAGAAATTTCTATAGTTACAGTGACACAAAAAGTTGTTGCCAGCACTCACATCTGTGAAAGATCTGAAAGACCATGTGCTACAGTACCATCATGAAGACACTGCTACAGGTACCCCACCTCTGTATATTCATTGTTATTGAGAGTTTTATAGATGTTTAAAATGTGTAATGTGAAACTTTTCTCACAAAGACAAAGACAAATAAACAATGGCTTATAAATAAGTTACATCATAACATCATATTTTAATATGAAGCTGATATTCCTATGGAAATGAAATGACAAAAACTCTTGAGAAAATATCCAAGCACACTTGTGGAGAATTTAGCAACTGGAGCCAGATACAGTGTGCTCAATAAAAAACTGTAATTAGTATACTTAATAACATAAAAAAACAACTTATGAAAATGAACCATGAGAATAAAGTGGTATACTGCTCATTTGGGAAACTGAATGCTGCATTCACAAATAAATTTCCAATGTGCCTGAAATGAAATGTGCGTATTACCAGTAGTGTTGTTTCAGCAGAGAAACATGACACTTAACAATGTGAAAGAGAAAAATACAGAAGTTAGAAAGAGGCTACTGTGATATGGAGAGGGAGTGTGAATTCAGCCAAATGAACATAATTTTGTACAAATACCTCATTTTGGTCTTCTAAGATGTCTTTTTAAGGCAGTGATTAGGAAGCCACTTCAAAGCTCTAACTACATTACAGTGTTAAACAGAGCTAGATAACAAATAAAGCAGTTAAAATTTTTTAGATCTTTTGAAGAAACACATTTCATACATTGTTTGATTCATTAATAAGTAATGGGTATTGAAAACGAAACTCAATGAAGAGTTGAGAGAGCCATTTAAATAATACTAGCTGAAAGAGTAGGATGGGGTCTTTTTAGCCCTTAAATCCTGACAGCCAGATGACCTAGGATGCATTTGCTTTGGTTTGACTAGCTGGAGAGAATGTTCATAATATGAAACAATTTCAGTAATAGCAATATGAGGAGGACCTATCAACAAAAAAATATATGAACACTCATATCTATAAATGAAAAGAACAAAGAGAATTTTTTCCAAAATAACCGTACTTACAAAAGTCTTCATGATTTGTCTTGCTGACAATACGAAATACATAATCAGATGATTCACTTTCTTGTTGTGCTGGAGCTCGCCCCTTTCTTCGAAGACGTGGAAAAACTTTGCCTGCACATTTCAAACATACTGTCAGAAACAATGTAGAACTACAATAACTGTACAGTGATCAGCTATTAACCTTAAAAAGTACAGCAAACAATTGAGAAATATTTGTAACAATGCAATATTGCTGATTACTTCATTGTGAAACCACAATTTTAGGACACTCTATTTCATATTTCTCACAATTTTAGTCTCAACCACTCACGTGTTTGTACAAATAACAAATTTATGCTCTTCACTCACAAAATTATTCAGCACTACTTTACAGTAGTTTCTAACAGTACCCAGGATGAGTCTTGTTAAACTTCAGGAGTCCCTTTATGCTGACCAGGTTTTTTCTTGTGTTTGCTAGATGAATAGACATTTTTTTTCTTGATGGTCAAGCAAGTGTTGCTGTTTATTTTGCTGCTTTTCTGTGTTATAGCATTTTATTTAAACATAATTTTGTGAGTATGACTCCAAATCTGAGCTTTTTCCACATACATGAGTTGTAAGAGTTGACGGGGAAAGGGGATGGGGGAGGTCGCTCTTGATGCAGCAGGATCTGACTCATAATGGTTCTTCCTGAATATTTTATTTGCTCCTATTTCATAACACAGTTACATTGCCTCACTATGAGGTACAACCGGAAAATTACATAGTGAGCATGGTTTCTGCATTGTAATGATGCCTACTGGGTACTAAACAACAGTTTAAAGTTTTCAAAATCTGTGTATTAGCACACTGACATCCATTGTAGCCATACTGTTCCCTTGGTAACTTTTCTGTGTCACATTTTGACTTGTCCTCTGTGAACTTCTCTGATATGCAATTTGTATCTCTCAGAAAAATTATGAGTCAGATCCTGCTGCATCAAGAGCGACCTCCCCCATCCCCTTTCCCCGTCAACTCTTACAACTCATGTATGTGGAAAAAGCTCAGATTTGGAGTCATACTCACAAAATTATGTTTAAATAAAATGCTATAACACAGAAAAGCAGCAAAATAAACAGCAACACTTGCTTGACCATCAAGAAAAAAAATGTCTATTCATCTAGCAAACACAAGAAAAAACCTGGTCAGCATAAAGGGACTCCTGAAGTTTAACAAGACTCATCCTGGGTACTGTTAGAAACTACTGTAAAGTAGTAGTCAGTTTAATGTCATTCTTTTATTTGAAAGTCTTTGGTAAAGACATGTAACCCATTTGAAGTCTTTTAATATGTTTATTAAATTACTGAAAATCACTTTATACAGAAGCACAACAGCACAGTGCATAGATTACTAGATATATCATTATCATATTGTGCAACAGTTTTAGTACAGTGCTGTCAAAGTTTTTACAGTATCGTCTCTTTAATTTCTTTAAGAAGATGGTTTGCAAAATACAGCATGAGTTAGATTACATCAACAAGAATGTCATAAGAGATATTTTGCGTAATTTTTACACCGAGCAAAAATTTATACAAAGTGTCAGGACATGTTGTCTTCTTTGTTTTCTCTGACAAGAAATTGCTGCCAGTTATTCAACACAAGAGAGGATGGATATGAGGCATCACAGTAGTCAATCCTTCGTCTTCCTATAAAATTTTTATCCCCCAGACTTACTTCCTGTACCAACTGACAATTCCTTGATGCCTTAACGCACTTAAGCTCAGTACCTTGACATCAGTTATTCCATATACCCATCTAATCTTCAATGATCTTCTGTAGCACCACATTTCAAAAGCTTCTATTCTTGTTCAAGTTGTTTATAGCCTACATTTTACTTCTATATAAGACTAGACTCCAGATAAATACTAAAGAAAAGACTTCCTAACATTTAAATTTATATTCAATGTTAACAAAATTCTCTTTCTCAGGAAATGCTTTTTGTGCTACTGCCAGTCTGTATTTTATATCTTCTCTACTTTGGCTATCGTCCCTGATTTTTCTTCCCAAATAACAAAACTAATCTACTACTTTTACTACCTCCTATCCTAATCTAAATCCCTCTGCATCACCTGATTTATTTCGACTACATTACCCCTGTTTTACTTTTTTTGATAGTCATCTTATAACCTGTTTTAAAGACACTATCCACTTTGTATAAGGTTCACATAACTTCCCAAATGGATCAGTAAAATCCATAAAAGGCTATTCAGCAATCAAACAAGTAGTGTGCAATGCTGAGAATAACACACAAGACAGGCATGAGGCGGTAAGTTGGTACACAATGTGGTGTAGTCTTAACAGCAACAATTTCAGAAATATAATTGCATCAACATTGTGACTACGGCTGACTATGAGGTTTGACTGATGCATCACTTCCTCACTGCACTATTACCATTAGAACAATATCAGTAAAATTCTCTATTTGTGCATGTGTGATAACAGCAGTTGCTGTAAAAACAGTTTATTAATACTGTGTACGTCACAACTGAAATAATTTTTTTTCACTAGTATACATTTTTATTTTTTATTTAGTTGAAAATTTTCAATTGTAGGCTTTTCTCATCCATTACTTGCTTACTGTGGGGATGTGCTGTCTGCATGCATCTTTCACTAGAACACTCCTCATCAGGACAAAGCAGCTGGTCAAAGTCGGGCTTGGCAATCTTGTACAAGATTGGTGGTATGGGGATGGTGTCAATGTAGCAGACAATTGAATAGTGGACCTCCTAAGGAACTCTGGATGGGCACATGAGAGCATGAAATTCAGGCAGGAGGTCAATGAAAAGGCCGGAATACATCACCTGCGTCATATTAATGAAAACAAAGAAGTGGTGCACTTTGTTGTTCTCCTGTAATGCTGTCAATGAGGCATTGGCCGGTAACCTCAGGGAGCAGACGCAATACTCGAAGTCCACTCTGATAATGGGGTCAGTGCATTGGTGATGGTGAAGGTCCAGGCTGATCCCATTCTAGGCCAAGGTCAAGGGTACAGTGATATATGCTGTAGGTGGTGATGGTGGAGTTACTTGCTACTATCAGGAGGATCGCCGAGGCAGTGCCAGAGTCCTGTACGAGCTTCAGCGTGTAAGCGGTCAACTGCCCCTTATGTACTAAGAACAACATATCTTTGCCTCACGCAGGTTGCAGTATGTACTGTCGATAGTTGAGTGCCCACCAAAGGATATTCAGTGTCGAGACTCCGAACAAGTAAGTTGTTGGCTGCTAAGTGAGCAGGACGGATTGTGGCAGGATGGCCAACCGCGTTTACAATTGTTTAACGGCTGTGTGTGTCACCAAAAGCCACGGGCCTAACCTCCAGGCGTTAATAGTGTAATTTGTTTGGTGTGTTGAAGTGTTCATTTGTGCACACCGTGATTACACGACATCCTCGCTAGATACGCAGGATTTGGATTGCAGTAAGGATCGTGTATTCAGTGTCACATGAAGAATATTGGTATGTGACAACATTAATAGGTGACCTGTGATGAGTTAACCCTTATAACTTTGTCAGACGAAGGGAGTAACTGCCTCATTCATGCTGTTTAGACAAAAGATATAGAACATTGACAACAAAGTATGTACCGATTATTGCTACCTGACACCCTAATTAGCTTCGTTGGATATAATACGAAACAACTACCGTGCAAATATTACCCAATCCACCTCATCAGTTGCACATGCTCAAACCATTTTAAATTGTTACGCTATAATCCACTAGTCAATAACAGGGGGTTTAATAGGGAGTGTTTCAAGTGGGAGACAGATAACATGGAGCTGATGTCAATCAGGAATGGCGTGGTGGAGTGAGCATCAGAGACAAGCAGGTGCTTTGAGATCAAGCAGCAGCCAGCTGTGCCTAAACACAGTAGCCACTGGTGTTTAGGTGTCCAGATCAGGGCTCCCTGCACTTCACAGCATCCAGGCTGAAGTGCTTGCGGTACCATCAGAGACCAGCCATGTCACAAGAGGTGTCGGCAGGGCAGCAGAAGATGCAGCAGCAGTAACCACTGTTGTGCCAATGCCTGGAACTGCACAGCATTGGTCACAAGTGAGGTGGGCTACAGTCGCCTACAGCATTGCCATGATGGCACAGAGGTGAGAAAGGATGTCATATACTTCCAGGTGCTGTGCACTGTGCTGCACATCAGTGGGGACGGGAGCAGCTGGTGACATCATTTACAGCATGTTGAGCAGCAAGGGGGAGTACACAGCTGGGCGGCTGGCAGAGCGATGGCCAGCTGACTGCATAGGGTGGGGGTGTGGTTGGCATGTGGCAGCGGCAGTCACAGGCAGGGGGGCCAGGGTCTCGTGCATCCCGCCAGTGAGGCTGGCAGCATCAGTGAGGGAGAGATCAGCATGTGACACCACAGCTATCTGTATTGGGGCCGGGAGGAGAGCCAGTCATACGTTGTATAGGAGGCCATCAGAGACCATGTGTGGCTTTGTCAGGCTTTGGAGGAGTTGCAGGAATAATGAGGTTTGCTGGTACCCACACCATTTGAGGGAAAGGAGGTCCCAGACACACTACATTTCAGATGATGTTGCATCACGAGACAGTGCCAGAGTGTCTTGTAATGATCATTGGCTGAGGGCAATGCGATGACATTGCAGATCTCCACTTCATTTGTTGGCTTGAGTTGACTGATCAGCACAGCGAACTTGGGGACATCCTGTGTGATGGTGCAGCCAACAAAGATAGCGTTCACTGAGGACGGCAGTTGGGACGCAAAACTGCTGGATGGTGTGGTGGCAGCATGTGGGAATTCGGAAGTCAGCACTTCGATGCCACGAGGATTGTTGACAGCAGATGCAGGGGCTGGTGTGGGCATTGGGGTGGAGTTTGGTACCAGGGGTTGGCCATTATTGGTCATGTTGTCGTGAGCTGCACATGCAGTCAGTATTGCAGTGTTCCAGTTCTGAGAGGCATGATGTTGTATGGCACTGGAGTGGCAGTCCCATGCAGCGAGATTTTGGTTGATTCTGTGATAGAAGCCAAGGCTGCTAGGTTGCACAAGGGGTGGTGAAACACACAGAAAAAAAGCTCATGATGCAAAGCACACCAGTGTCCACAGCACAAAAACAGAAGTTGCTGCTGGTATGCGCAATTGCACAGGATGTACACAGTAAACACACGAGACGAGTGCACAGGCAGTAACGGTTGGAGCTTGGAAATCTGACAGTACTAATGTGGATACTAACACTCGCTGGTCAGAATGTCTTGCAGCGTGACACTCCGATTTACACACCAGGCTGTGCAGAGACGGTGTGGCACAGGTGAGGCTTAAAACTTCACAATAAGCATCTCAGGATGAAGCACATAACCACGTGGCATGTCCAACACAATGCAGGAGTGGGGTTGAAATCAATGCTGACGCTGCAAGAAGACCAAGACTGAGACTGAGGCTAGGTTGGCAGAAGTCTCCCTATTAGCTGAGCTGTTTTCCAGTACCAGTAGCCAGCAATTATAGTAGGTGGGTATCCAGTCATGCAGCAGAATCAAAAGCATGAGGTGGAAAGTAAATGCATAAAAGAAGAAACTTCCTGCCTCACAGATAGCTGAAGCAGCCTAGGAAAGCATGGAACCACTACAAGCAATGTGCTGCGAGGGGCTAGCACAATACCAAAGAATATGACATTGAATATTTAAAATACAATTGTGGCTGTTTGAGCCTCATTTATTTATCTTTGTGTTTTCTGATTATGTGGAGGAAAGTCTTGTTTACTCGAAGCCCCATTAATGAGAAACACAAGACAGTATAAAAATTCCTTTCACAGAAACTGTCTCTTCAAACAAATAAAATCTGAGAAAATACAAAAGACTGGCTCAGTTCAACAACACTGCACAAACCAATCACAATCAGCACATTTTTAAGTACTGAAAATTACATTCAGCACATAATGAAATATCTTACCTCTTCCTCTCTGTGACCATAGTGGGGGGTCCAGCTGTCCATGTGGTAGCAAACCATTCTCAAGGCAAGACAGAAATGACAAAAGGTGACCTCCACAAGGAAAATGTATTGGAGGTTTCTGGACTCCATCTTGCATCACCAAGACAACAGTTCCACCACTGTCAGCTAAAAAGAGAAGTATAGATGATTTATAATATCCTACTACACATATGTAATAAAGATGAACAATTTAGAAAAACAATTTCCACTAGTAACACCTTAAAGTTGTCATCTAGGAAAGAAAGACAAAATGTAATGGTTTCAGGAAAGTCTTATCTTATCACTTAGTACAAAATAATTATTCCAGACACTAAAGAGACCACTAATTTCTTTGTGTGACCTCCTCACTCCTCATTAATTAATTGTAAGGCTGCAATGGACCATTTTTCCCAAACTATACAGAAGTAGATGGTAATATACAGTATATGTACTACATATGACACACGAAAACTTCACAGGTCACAGAGCTTGATGCACTTTACGTAAAAGCTACAAGAAAGAAAAATAGTGAAAAGGAAATAACATACAACACTGTTTATGAATAAAAAGAAAAATTATTATTATTATTATTATTATTATTATTATTATTATTATTATTATTATTATTATTATTATTACAGGATTAATTAACACAGAGATAAATTAATGACAACATTTTGTTGTATTCCTGTTATCTTCTGTCAAGCCTCTCCATTCAGTGCATCCTCCTTGCAAATTCAATTATGCTTCATTATTCCACTGATGTGGTCATTCTAAGAACGTTGCAGTCTCCTGTGTTTACTTCTGCCAGGTGGTTTCCATTCAAAAATTTTATTTGGCCATCAATGATCTGGAATTCTCAACAAATATCCATATCACTTTTGAGGTTTTCTTTAAATTCTGTCTGTCAGTGTTTCATCTGCCTTCATTCGAGTTTTCACTTCATCATTAGCCTTCTTTTCGATTCTTGATATTCTGGCACTCCGTAAATAATCCATTTCCACAGCTCTTATTCTTCTTTTCATGTAAGCATTTAAAATCCATAGTTGTGACCCATAGCATAGAACAGATACAACCATTAGCCTACCCACTCTTTTCTTACTGTTATTAGAGGTTTTCTTGTCCCACCAAAAAAAATTCATAAACCCTATTACTATTCTACTTCGTTGTATTCTGAATTCTATTTCTGTAGTACCCAGTCCATTTTTGTCAATATATGCCCCAGATATTTAAATTTTTCTTCTTGTTTCATAACTGCCGCATCATTGATGTGAACCTCAAATTTAGTGTCACTATTCACTATCAGGTATTCTGCTTCTGTCTTGACTCACACAGTCCCTTTTTATCATTTTCCTGTCATAAACGCCATATCATGAACTTGATATCAAATTCATCTTTTGCTACAGCAGCTTGATCACCAGAAAAACTTAAAGTAAACAGTTGTACATCATTTATAATAATTCCTTTCTCCCACAGCTGTTCTTCCACTTTCGGAGAGCCACTTCTACATATAAATTGAAAAAGATTGGTGACACCCTGCAACCTTGTCTCAGTGTATGATACTAACACACTGCATGCTGGCTGTTATGCCACAGTTATTGTTGTAGTTCCCAGCGATTCTTGTATGATGTGCTGCTCTTACCGGTGTCTGATGCTGATGAAACTTGGCAGACATGTTCATATGATGTTCTAATATTCATAAGGGTGTGATACCTCTAGAAACACATGCCTTTGCTAACTGTACCTCACAAAACTGGCAGTAGTATCTCGTTTTAGTTCTTTTACAGTGTGCTGCGCAAACTCTGCAAGGTTGTGCTGAATATTTTTTTTTTTTTTTTTTTTTTTTTTCACTTCCTCAAGAGTCAAAATAGTATGTTCTTTAATGCTCCTTGGACAGCTGTCAGCAGTGAGTTGCTGACAGTTGTCCAAGGAGCACGCATGGCCATAATAATCTTCACGAGTCCAGTTAAAAGTGCTGCTATATTTTGTAATACGAAAGTTACTCGATTTGAGCAGGCCTGAAGATGACATAATGTATTGTCGAAACTGATAGCCTAAAAATAAAACCTAAATAACGGCAATTGGTATTGTATTACTGGAAATTGACCAGCTGTATTCCCACACTCCAGACATAGGATGGAGTTACATTCATTCTTCTACAGTAGTTTTGTTATGTTTAGCATGTGTCTTCCACGTTTTATTTTGAAGTCAACATCTGAAACAAAATATAAACCCAATCAACAGACAGCTATCATCATTTACATCTACATCTAATGACTAATCTGCAAGTGAACACTGAAGTGCCCAGCACAGGGTTCACGGAACCACTTTCAGACTATTTCTCTAGCACTCCACTCTTGAACAGCAAGCAGAAAAAATGACACTTCAATCTTCTGTGCGAGCTGTGATTTCACTTATTTTATTATGATGATCATTATTCCCTATGCATGTAGGCGTCAACAAAATATTTCTGCATTCAGAAGAGAGAGTTTGTGATTGAAATTTCATGAGAAGAACTCACTGAAACAAAAAAGCCTTTGTTTTAATGTTTGCATACCAACTTGAGTGTCATATCCATGACTCTCCATCCTCTGTTTCAGAATTCTCTGAACTTTTTTGATGTCCTCCATCAATCCTGTCTGGCAAGGAGCCCATACCACGCAGCAATATTCCAGAAGAGGATAGACATGCAGTCTCTTTAGTTGCAACCCCTTAAAGTGTTCTGCAAATAAAGCGCAATCTTCCATTTGCCTTCCCCACAACATTATCTATGTCTTTGTTTCAGTTTCCATTGTTGTTCACAATTTTAAATCCTAAGCATTCAGTTTAATTGACAGCCTTTAGATTACAGTCACAATTTAGGAGAAATGAATGACGTAACTTTCCTGCTTTGCTTTTGAAGTTAGGATATAGATTTTGTACAAGATTTTGACGTTTTATCCTAATTCATGCCCAAAGATTGCTCTTGGCAACCTATGTTCTAGGGGGTCTGATTGAATATATCAAAACACTTCTAATTAAGGGAGACTCAGTACAGCAATACTGGTCTTATTATTTAAGAAATTCTTATTTGTAACTTTTTGTACAGTTCCAACAAAAGACCAGTTTCATTCTATCCTAAAATGTAGATATGGTATGTGTGGAGAGACAATCCCAATGTTTTGTGGAAATAAAACATTGGCAGTTTCAGAACAACTGACTGGATTACAAGTTTTCATTTTGTAATGCACTACTTATAATGCATTTGCCAGATTTAGTTGAATTAGACAAATATGTAGTTGAAGTTCTTGCTTACACAGACAAGTAAGGTAGAACTGCAAAAAACGAAGCTAACAGGAGATGTTAAATGCTCCCATACCTTTAAAGCAAACAGGTTTACTTGGCTTTGACTTTTATTTCATTTTCCAGTGTAATGAAAAAGCAACTGCACAGAGGACTAAAATATAATAAAGATATTAATTTCATTAAATATGTTAGACTCTATAAAACCATATTTAAAAGATTTGTCAGGGCAGCAAAACAACTGGTAAATAACAGGCTAATTTTAAATCATAATAATAAGACAAAAGCTGTGTGATCAGTCATTAAATCTGAATTAGATGTTAAAGCCTGCAACCACGAAATTTCAAAAATTGACACTGAAGGAAATATTATTGTAAATCCAGCTCAAATACCAGAGTACTATAATAAATTCTTTATGAGTGTAGCAAAGTCTGATGTAGATGTAACACATTATCACAACAAAGTAAATCCCTTTGGCCTAGGTGAAAACTCTGAAAACTTTGCAAAATTCTTAAAAGTTTCTGTGGAGGATGTAGAAAATGCTATTCTAAAATTAAGAAACAAAAAAATCTGCAGCTTGGGATGGAATACCCACCAAGGTTATTAAAGTGGTACACAACAGAATTGTAAACCCACCAGCTCAATAATAAATCAATGTTTTGAAGAGGGCTGTTTCCCAGAGGTACTGAAATATGCTGGAGTCAAACCATTTTTCAAGAACGGATCAAGAGAGATCATGGGAAATTATTGTTCTATATCAAATCTCCCAGTTCTATCTAAAATATTTGAAAAACTTGTTGTTGCACAAATCCAAAACTTCGTTGCAAAATATTCTGTTATTCTAAACAATCAATTTGTTTTTCAGCATGGGAAAAACACCATAGATGCAGTAAACAGTTTCATTGAGAAAATAAATACATCATTAGACAAGAGAAATAAGGTGGCAGGAATTTTATGCGACCTCACAAAGGTGTTTGATTCTGTAAACCATGCATTGCTTGTTTACAAACTTGAAAAGTATGGCATTACTGGCAGTGCCCTACAGTGGCTTAAATCCTACTTAGCCAACAGAAAGCAAAAGGTTAGCATTTCTTCAAATGGTCCATATTATTTATCTGGCTGGAAAAAAATATCTCAGGGTGTTCCACAAGGCTCCATATTAGGCCCAGTCCTATTTCCCTTTGTTATTAATGACTTACCATTAAGTATCAGCTCCCTATCAATGCTGTTCACAGATGATACTTCTGTCTTAGTTGAAGAACAGGATTTGGAAAAAATTCCCAAATCTGTGATCAGTATCCTCAGAACCTTAGAAACTTGGTTTCAGCTATACCTGGCAAACAAACTGAGCAGCTGTGCATTTGCAGTGCAAATATTATCAACTGCAACTGACATGGACACATGAATAGTAGCATATAGAAGCTACTTTGAATCCATTATTAAATATGGTATTGTCTTTTGGAGTAACTCGACAAACAGTGTGGATACTAAAAATACAGAAAAAAATTAAGATGCATTTTCTCAGCTTAAGTGCATTAGTAGCCCTAGTATTGCATCAACGTTTCTTTTAAGAAAGGTTAGAAGAATTTGCTTCGAGAAAACATTACAAAAACCTAGCATTTTCTTCTAAAATACTGGATTCTTTATTTATAGCTTCAAGGCAGTTTTACGAAGTTTTCCTAGAGCAGGAAAAACCAATCATCCCCCAATATTGCAAAGAACTTTTACTGGCCACCTATAAGAAGCATTCAGTATAAAATTAAAGAAAAATGGAAAAGCATAAAACAAGTAGGTCTTGAGCATCGAAGCAAATTAGGACCCATATACCACATGGTTTATTTCATTGTAGGACCAAAAACACGAACAAAGTCAAAGATCTTATTGCACGATGCACTGCCTGGCTGGCTGGAATATGCATTACAGTACTCATAAGGTGGGTATAAGCTCAGCAAAGGGAACTTTTAAGAATCCTCAAAGATATATAAGTCTTAACCAAACATCACAAAATAATTTGTAACACATTTGTAGCTAGCTGAGGCCATCCCTCCCAACACTGCATCCAATGGGTGTTTAGGCAGTTCCCTGCACAATCCCTTCCATGCCACAGTTGAATTTTCTACACCAATAATACATTTTTGGTATAAGGGAAGACAACCATTCAGTGCAGAGGAGGAACTGAGCAGCAGGGGAAAAAAATTGTTACATACTTCATCTGAAACACACACACAAATGTGTGCACATGTGGTTTACATGTACGTCTTGACTCCCTAGTTCTTAATTAGGTTTCTGGTTGGGCGTGTTTTGTGTTGAGTTGCTGGTGTAGCAATTCTGCCAGCCAGTGTGGCCGAGCGGTTCTAGGCGCTCCAACCTGGAACTGCGCGACCGCTACGGTTGCAGGTTTGAATACTGCCTCGGGCATGGATGTGTGTGATGTCCTTAGGTTGGTGGGGAGGCTTGCGTGCCTCAGCGATACAGATAGCCGTACCGTAGGTGCAACCACAACGGAGGGGTACCTGTTTAGAGGCCAGACAAACAAGTGGTTCCTGAAGAGGGGCAGCAGCCTTTTCAGTAGTTGCAAGGGCAACAGTCTGGATGATTGACTGATCTGGCCTTGTAACAATAATCAAAACGGCCTTGCTGTGCTGGTACTGCGAACGGCTGAAAGCAAGGGTAAACTACAGCCGTAATTTTTCCCGAGGGCATGCAGCTTTACTGTATGATTACATGATGATGGCGTCCTCTTGGGTAAAATATTCCGGAGGTAAAATAGTCCCCCATTCGGATCTCCGGGCGGGGACTACTCAAGAGGATGTCGTTATCAGGAGAAAGAAAACTGGCGTTCTACGGATCGGAGCGTGGAATGTCAGATCCCTTAATCGGGCAGGTAGGTTAGAAAATTTAAAAAGGGAAATGGATAAGTTAAAGTTAGATATAGTGGGACTTAGTGAAGTTCGGTGGCAGGAGGAACAAGACTTCTGGTCAGGTGACTACAGGGTTATAAACACAAAGTCCAATAGGGGTAATGCAGGAGTAGGTTTAATAATGAATAGGAAAATAGGAATGCGGGTAAGCTACTACAAACAGCATAGTGAACGCATTATTGTGGCCAAGATAGATACGAAGCCCACACCTACTACAGTAGTACAAGTTTATATGCCAACTAGCTCTGCAGATGACGAAGAAATTGAAGAAATGTATGATGAAATAAAAGAAATTATTCAGATTGTGAAGGGAGACGAAAATTTAATAGTCATGGGTGACTGGAATTCGAGTGTAGGAAAAGGGAGAGAAGGAAACATAGTAGGTGAATATGGATTGGGGGACAGAAATGAAAGAGGAAGCCGCCTGGTAGAATTTTGCACAGAGCACAACATAATCATAACTAACACTTGGTTTAAGAATCATGAAAGAAGGTTGTATACATGGAAGAACCCTGGAGATACTAAAAGGTATCAGATAGATTATATAATGGTAAGACAGAGATTTAGGAACCAGGTTTTAAATTGTAAGACATTTCCAGGGGCAGATGTGGACTCTGACCACAATCTATTGGTTATGACCTGTAGATTAAAACTGAAGAAACTGCAAAAAGGTGGGAATTTAAGGAGATGGGACCTGGATAAACTAAAAGAACCAGAGGTTGTACAGAGATTCAGGGAGAGCATAAGGGAGCAATTGACAGGAATGGGGGAAATAAATACAGTAGAAGAAGAATGGGTAGCTTTGAGGGATGAAGTAGTGAAGGCAGCAGAGGATCAAGTAGGTAAAAAGACGAGGGCTAGTAGAAATCCTTGGGTAACAGAAGAATTATTGAATTTAATTGATGAAAGGAGAAAATATAAAAATGCAGTAAGTGAAACAGGCAAAAAGGAATACAAACGTCTCAAAAAGGAGATCGACAGGAAGTGCAAAATGGCTAAGCAGGGATGGGTAGAGGACAAATGTAAGGATGTAGAGGCCTATCTCACTAGGGGTAAGATAGATACCACCTACAGGAAAATTAAAGAGACCTTTGGAGATAAGAGAACGACTTGTATGAATATCAAGAGCTCAGATGGAAACCCAGTTCTAAGCAAAGAAGGGAAAGCAGAAAGGTGGAAGGAGTATATAGAGGGTCTATACAAGGGCGATGTACTTGAGGACAATATTATGGAAATGGAAGAGGATGTAGATGAAGATGAAATGGGAAATACGATACTGCGTGAAGAGTTTGACAGAGCACTGAAAGACCTGAGTCGAAACAAGGCCCCCGGAGTAGACAATATTCCATTGGAACTACTGACGGCCGTGGGAGAGCCAGTCCTGACAAAACTCTACCATCTGGTGAGCAAGATGTATGAAACAGGCGAAATACCCTCAGACTTCAAGAAGAATATAATAATTCCAATCCCACAGAAAGCAGGTGTTGACAGATGTGAAAATTACCGAACTATCAGCTTAATAAGTCACAGCTGCAAAATACTAACACGAATTCTTTACAGACGAATGGAAAAACTAGTAGAAGCCAACCTCGGGGAAGATCAGTTTGAATTCCGTAGAAACACTGGAACACGTGAGGCAATACTGACCTTACGACTTATCTTAGAAGAAAGATTAAGGAAAGGCAAACCTACGTTTCTAGCATTTGTAGACTTAGAGAAAACTTTTGACAATGTTGACTGGAATACTCTCTTTCAAATTATAAAGGTGGCAGGGGTAAAATACAGGGAGCGAAAGGCTATTTACAATTTGTACAGAAACCAGATGGCAGTTATAAGAGTCGAGGGACATGAAAGAGAAGCAGTGGTTGGGAAGGGAGTAAGACAGGGTTGTAGTCTCTCCCCAATGTTGTTCAATCTGTATATTGAGCAAGCAGTAAAGGAAACAAAAGAAAAATTCGGAGTAGGTATTAAAATTCATGGAGAAGAAATAAAAACTTTGAGGTTCGCCGATGACATTGTAATTCTGTCAGAGACAGCAAAGGACTTGGAAGAGCAGTTGAATGGAATGGACAGTGTCTTGAAAGGAGGATATAAGATGAACATCAACAAAAGCAAAACAAGGATAATGGAATGTAGTCTAATTAAGTCAGGTGATGCTGAGGGAATTAGATTAGGAAATGAGGCACTTAAAGTAGTAAAGGAGTTCTGCTATTTGGGGAGCAAAATAACTGATGATGCTCGAAGTAGAGAGGATATAAAATGTAGGCTGGCAATGGCAAGGAAAGCATTTCTGAAGAAGAGAAATTTGTTACCATCCAGTATTGATTTAAGTGTCAGGAAGTCATTTCTGAAAGTATTCGTATGGAGTGTAGCCATGAATGGAAGTGAAACATGGACGATAAATAGTTTGGACAAGAAGAGAATAGAAGCTTTCGAAATGTGGTGCTGCAGAAGAATGCTGAAGATTAGATGGGTAGATCACATAACTAATGAGGAAGTATTGAATAGGATTGGGGAGAAGAGAAGTTTGTGGCACAACTTGACCAGAAGAAGGGATCGGTTGGTAGGACATGTTCTGAGGCATCAAGGGATCACCAATTTAGTATTGGAGGGCAGCGTGGAGGGTAAAAATCGTAGGGGGAGACCAAGAGATGAATACACTAAGCAGATCCAGAAGGATGTAGGTTGCAGTAGGTACTGGGAGATGAAAAAGCTTGCACAGGATAGAGTAGCATGGAGAGCTGCATCAAACCAGTCTCAGGACTGAAGACCACAACAACAACAACAAGTTCTAGGGGACTGATGACCTCAGATTTTAAGTCCCATAGTGCTCAGAGCCATTTGAACCATTTTTGTAGCAATTCTAATTAGTAGATGTTTGCAAGAAAGCACATCTATGGTTCCTCTACTGCAAGAGGGAGGATGACCTTGCTCCTCTCACCTTCGCAATCTTTGTGGCAAACAGAGTTTACTTAATTCACTCCCTCAACCCCATCTAAAATGGCAAAGTTGCACACTGTGCACTTCTACCTACAGGCATGCTTCTGAAGGGGGAGAGGAAGGGGAGAGAGGGAGGAGAGGGGAGAGGGGAGAGAAAGAGAGAGGGGGAAGATTTATTGGCTGGCAGACTGATGGGAACAAATGGTCAGAATGACAGGGTGGGTAGAGGGAGGAGGGGCGGGCTGGCTATGTTTAAAAAAAGTACTTCAGAAGCTGAGATACAATGTTCTACACCTAGTTTATCAGTCACTGGTTCATTGGTTAACAGTTGCTTTATACATTGTTTCATATCAATGTTTGTACTTAATCCAAGATTTTCCATGATTGTATTATTGTAGTATTTACTTCATTGAAACTCACACTAAATCACTAAATTCCTGACAAGGGAAATTCAGCACTTTAAGTACTGATGATATTAGAACATGGTATGAGTCTATATTTTTTTGCAATAAGAGTTTTTATGGGTACTGTATCACCCACAGCTACCCAAACATTGCATTTATGAAATACACATTTATATTATGCCATTTGCTCCAAGAAAATAAGAAAAATTTTGCAGTTTTTATTATATCTTACCTTGCTGATGGCAATGAACATAGACGACTTCTTCTATTGGTACATTCATAGCATACTCCCAATACATGCTGCAGAAAGTAAGACACAATGTATACTCTATGATCTCATTGCAAAATACAGATATATTAATAAATAATCAAATAATGGTAAGTATAAATGATATAAAAGCAGTTAATGCATCAAATGGTTGCTGAACACAAATGAGATTGAAAATGTTTGCTGAGCTTTCAGACAATGGTCAATGTCCTTTACAATTAATTAAAACACTCCCACACCATACTCCTGCACAGTTGCACACCTCTCATGTCAAACACTGTGTGTGTGTGTGTGTGTGTGTGTGTGTGTGTGTGTGTGTGTGTGTGTGTGTGTGTTAGTTACGCTGAAGGAGGACATTGTCCGAAAGCTTAGCAACAATTTCAACCTTGTCTGTGTCCCTAACCATTACACGACACCTCAACTATATGGCGAGCGAGTAGCTACCTTTACTCCTTCCCTTATTTGCATTCCACCGAGGACTCTTCATTACAGAATGTATAATAATGAGGCTTTTGTAGTTGCTTGATGAATAACAATATTATTAGTGAACATCTCATAGTTTTTGCTCTTGTGTTCACATTTTTACTGTTAATTTTTCTTTTAGTTGCTTTGTTACTTTTCAATATAAAGGTAATGGCCTACACTACTAAACTGAGTACCTTTCAGTCTCCTTCACTAAGACACAATTAACATACTTAGTTTTTCACTTTTAACAACAGCACTTTCCTCAAAGAAAATCTGGTCCATTTCTCATATGTCTTTACTTTTGACCTAGTTTCCTTGAGATTGCCTCTTTATTCTTCTGAAAAAGTTCACTATGTCCATAAATACTCTTAATTTTGATGCCATTAATTACTGTAAACTCAGAATTGTTTGTAAAATGCTTTCACTTTGCTGGTGAACAACTGAATGAATTTTCAGTTTTTTAGTTTAGTCTTCCGTACGTTAACCATCCCCAAAAGTACTGGCAAGGTATAGGAATGCCTTACAGTCCCCTCTCCAATGTAGGGAAAAACACAACCTGCACCACCTAGTGGTGGTGAGCAGACATTGCTTCAGGTGGCTAACAAAGGTGGGGACTAAATGTCTCTCACAACAAGAAGTAAACCTCTAGCAACTGCTAACCGTCTCGTTGGAAGGCAAATGAGTGCATAGAGATGGAGCACCCCATTGCCTTTGGGACGGGAAACTAATCCTGAAGCCAGATGAGTCACCAAAGCTAAGGGCATTGTGATGTAGAAAGCAGCAGGAAACTACTACATTAAACTTCCTGGCATATTAAAACTGTGTGCCCGACCGAGACTCAAACTCGGGACCTTTGCCTTTCGCGGGCAAGTGCTCTACCAACTGAGCTACCGAAGCACGACTCACGCCCGGTACCCACAGCTTTACTTCTGCCAGTAACTCGTCTCCTACCTTCCAAACTTTACAGAAGCTCTCCTGCGAAACTTGCAGAACTAGCACTCCTGAAAGAAAGGATGTGCGGAGACATGGCTTAGCCACAGCCTGGGGGATGTTTCCAGAATAAGATTTTCACTCTGCAGTGGAGTGTGCGCTGATATGAAACTTCCTGGCAGATTAAAACTGTGTGCCCGACCGAGACTCGAACTCGGGACCTTTGCCTTTCGCGGGCAAGTGCTCTACCAACTGAGCTACCGAAGCACGACTCACGCCCGGTGAGTCGTGCTTTGGTAACTCAGTTGGTAGAGCACTTGCCCGCGAAAGGCAAAAGTCCCGAGTTCGAGTCTCGGTCGGGCACACAGTTTTAATCTGCCAGGAAGTTTCATATCAGCGCACACTCCGCTGCAGAGTGAAAATCTCATTCTGGATACTACATTAAAGATCCATTCGGATATCCCATGTGTAGCAACAATGGAAGAATATAATACTGCATTTATTCCTATTCATCATGACTTCTGGATCCCTAGGTCTGGCAGGATGAATGACAAGGCTATTCATGTTGCCATTCCACAAAACCCTCTTGGTGAAAGGGCAGGAGGACCAGAAAAAGATAAATTTACGGTTGGCACATGGAGTGTGAGAACACTGTTAAATCTTGGAAAACTGGAGGAAGTCAGTAAGATTATGACAAAGTGTCAATTACATGTTTTAGGACTATGTGAGACAAGATGGGCTGGGAATGGTGAGTTTAAACCAGGAGATTTGAGAATAGTTTATAGTAAAAACCAACAGTCACAGAAGAATGGTGTAGCTATTGCTTTAACAAAGAAATTGGTGCATAATGCAATGAATACCTAACATTTGAGTGATAGGATATAAATGATTAAGTGACAAATATTGTATGAAAGCTCTGGTAGAATGTAAATACTTTTGGATTAAGGCAGACCACTCACCAAAACGTACAAGTGTTGAGTTGTTGACAGGCACACATAAAAGTAAGAAAACTTGCTGTCTTTCAGCATTATCCTGTGACAAGATAGAGTTAAACAAAGACATACACACAGACACAACATAGCTGCTTTCCAAGGTGTCTTGGTCTCTGATGGCATAGTAAAAGCACCCAACTATGCTTCAAACACCACACAGCATTTTATTTTGGTATTACCACCAATCAGTGGTCCACTGGAATGGATAACCACCACCACAAAGATGCCCAGCCAGTGGCATAACATGAAGCTGAGCACAAAATGCTCATTTTCAATAGCTGCTTCACAACTTGAGTCATCATGCAGATGGGGGTTATCCCTACAACACATTGTCTGCTGCCATAATAATCCTGGCCTCTGTCTTTGGTAATCCTCTGCCCTGAACCCTCCACCCGACACTGTTTTCCCTTACTCCATCGTGCCACCTCCTCCCAGTTCATGTCCCCACATCGACTTCAGCATGTGCTGCTTTCCACTGGCCACTACAATTGTGTCAGCCCATTACCTGCCATTGCCCTCTCGCATTGCCAGCTGAGCACGTGTGTGTGTGTGTGTGTGTGTGTGTGTGTGTGTGTGTGTGTGTGTGTGTGTGTGTATGTGTGTGATTATTCTACTAGGAAAGGTAGCATGCTTTTTCTTCCTTTTGTGTGTGCATATCAGCAACTCAACGCTTCTGCTTTATGATGAGTGCTCTCCTTTAAACCAAAAGAGATTAAGTTAAAAGGTAGGCCAACTGGCATAACAATAATTCAAGTATTTTATGAATGGGAAATATATAACACTGATGACTCCACTGAATAATTAATGGAAATGATAAATACCAAAGACAAAGTCTTTGTGGTCTTTATGTGAAATATGCATTTCACCGATAGAATCATTCTGCAGTCAGTCACATATGCTGGTTCTGTAAATAGTGTTTCATGAATAGAACACCATCTTCACTCCCAGGATTCCCCTCTGAGTTCACGAAGCATCTCCATAAACTCACATAATACCAGTAACCCTCATAGCCGCACACCTCTGAATTCCTTCAAAATCTCCCTTTAATCTAATTTGATGAGGCTCCCTCATATTCAAGCATTACTCAAGAATTAGTTGCAAAAGTGTTCAGTATGAGGTCTCCTTATACATGCACAACATTTCCGTGGAACTCTACCGATGAACTGTAGTCAGCCGTTCACCTACCCTACAACTAACAAGATGTGTTCATTCCATTTCATATCATTAGCAGTGTTATGCGTAGATATTTATGTGACTACCACTGTATTCAAACGATTACACAAATGTTTCTCTTACATGACAACATTAACTTGTACTTATTCTCATTAAAGCATTTGCCACTCATCACACCTAGGGCAAGTTTTGTTGCACACAAGCAATGCTTACTAAATCCATACTATTTTATGGATAGAAGTTTTTCTCTCTCTACAAAACTCACTATATTCAAATTTTGAATATGCTGAAGAATACTGCAGCATACTGACATTAAGGATATTTGACTATAATTTTAGCATCCATTCTTCCATTCCTTCCTATAAGACCATATCCTTCTAATAAATGCTATTCCCATTGCTCGTAAATTTCAGTGTTTTATTACTATTTTATGTTCATCAGTTCTGACAAAGGTTCTACATACAAATGTATCTACAAGGTAGAAAATCTAACGCAACAAAGATGGATGGCATCAGGTTCTCTGTCAGCTTCTCAAATGTGACTGTCCAATTCTTTGAGCCTAGTAAATACCTCAAAAAGTGTCTTTACTGAAAGGTGTAGTCCTCTTTGAAAATTTCAGAAAATCTTTTTTTTTTCTTTATAATTTAAAATTTTTCTGGGATTCTACTTTATTGTACTCTTCATTACAAGTTCATCAGAAACTCCATCATTAAGGTACAAGGTGATTTGTGAAAAAGTGTCTCCAAAAACCATTCACAGTGAGAAAAAAATAGTTAACATTGCAGCCAGTGAGGCAGCACGTAATTTCAGTGACAGCCTAACAGGCATTATGGAAATTATGAATATGCTCAAACTTGATTAGGATCAACCTGTTACAACTTCTGCACAAATGCAGACGAAAAGCACATCAAGCAAAGAGAGTGCGGATAACAGAAACTGCGGGTGACAGAAGCTGCCAAAAAGGCCCGCAGGACACCATGGCCACAAACAAGAGGGAAGAGGACCTCCTCCTGAATCTGGGATTGTTGTATGATCCAGAGATTGCTGATTTCAGATGTGTGTAACTTAAATAGAAAATATGTGACCCAAAACTTAAAACACATTTTCTCGAAACCATATTTTTGAAATTGGCAGGAAACACAACTTGAGAACGAATGTTTTGGTGGTGGTGGTGGTGGTGGTGGTGGTGGGAGAGGGGGGGAGGGTTGTTTCAACAAGTCACCCCTTTGTTGTAACTTAATATTTTTCAATTGTGCTGTGTATGTATGACAGAAAACATATTGGAAAAGGCTTGTACAAAATTAGTTTGTTAGAGGTCCAATACGAGGGCTTTGGGAATTTCTGCCAATGACCAATGTTCTGCTGCAAGCAGTCCTTTCATCTGGTGCAGCGGTTACCGGGAGTGTCCGGTGTGGACACAGAAATGATTTGTTAAAGACAAAAGTGTAAGGAATAAAACTACATCATCATATTTAGTATTACTTTTTATTTTACTAAAAAATAAATCATCTGTTTTTCATGTGGCCACAGAGGGATAACCCCTTAACTATTCAACGATACAAGTGATTGTCCTATGTGAGCATTCACTAATTCAATGAAACAGCTAAACCAAGTATCCACTGATGCACTTTCTCAAATGAAATGATTGGGCAGTCACCTATGAGTGACCACTTGTGGGCCTGAAACCTTCCAGCTTTTCTCTATTCAATATTCTATGTCACAAATATACTTTTGTGTTCAGCCTTTGTCAGAATCCATTTTTATTGTACTATCATACACCCAACAAAATTGCATTTTCATTGTATTTTAATAATATGTTGATATATTAGTTTCTTCCTAACATTCTCACCCTGAGATAGTGAACCTACAGAAGCATCTATTATGTTTTCAGTTACAGGAATAATAATGTAAGCACTGTTTGGTTGAGAGATACAAACCCAGATCTTCCTGCAAAACCCCTATTACAACATCCTACAAGATAATGTGGTAATTAGCATGTAGTAGCAAGTAGCAAAGATACTGGCAGAACTGTAACAGTGAGGGCAGGTCTTAGGTTGTGCACGATTCCTGCACTGGTAAGAGAATGCTTGTAAATGGCAAGTTTCCGGGTTGAGGTACATGTCTCAAAAATAATTTCAACCTGCTAAGCAATCTCAAAACAACACATCCTCCATTGCAGAGTTAAAACTTCTTTATTAAATTCATACATGGATAACAGACCCAACACCCTCCTTTTACCTTCTTATCATATGCAATTTCATTTCTATTTCTCTCTCTCTCTCTCTCTCTCTCTCTCTCTCTCTCTCTCTCTCTCTCTCTCTCTCTAAATTTACATAGTTTCACATTGCATTCAGTGCCACCTACATCCAGACTATTTTCCTGAGTATATCAACAGCCATTCTTGTGGCAACAACATGCCCTCCCCTACCTGCACTCCGTCTGCCCTGTAAATTTGGGCACTGATGAAGCTAAAGAGATTTTTCTTTTTATTGGAAAAGTTAACATGACACATTGAGGGAGATACATTTTCTAAAAAAATGCCTTTGTCTTTTCATGTAGACACTTTCCCTTATATCCAAGCCAATTTACATTGCTTATACTTTCACACCAAGGAAAGTCTCATGTAAGGACCAGTAATTTATAGCATGATGTTACCATAAAAACCATTTATGTCCAGAGGTTATAACATCAGACACAGCATCAAACAATGTCATTGAAATTGCACACTTTTCAACAAGGCAGCTACTTATCTTCTCACAACAGTCCCAACTCAAGATGTTAAGCTACTGTCTTGTTTAAATATTTTGAAGTTTTTGTAAAAGCACCTGATGTTATGCCTGACATTACATATAATGCTGCAAGATTGAAAGTGGTTCCTTTACATCTTTAAACTCCAATTTAATTAATTATAAACACCACCAATAATTCTATGAATAAAAAATGACGATATTAGAGTGACTCAGTAACTTATTTTATAACACCAAAATGAAAAGAAAGAAGCAAAACCAAATAGCAAAAAAACTGCAATCTAAAATATTTAAAATCATAAGTAGTTCTGATGTTCATTGTACTTATAAATCATTAAACATAATTGGTAACTTACTTTGAAAAACAGATGAACAACAGGTAACAAAATCTTCCACTGTGTCAAACTGAAGAAAACCAACAGTCAAAAGAGTCTTTAAGTCTATGACAGACAGAAAGACTTCCAGGTACATGTCGACAGGTGCTTGTGCAAATCAGACTCCGAGTGCCAAGACAGTGCTAAACTGCAGCACAAAACAGAGTCTTATAATATCGAGTGTATAAACGTAGAGATTTTTTGTTCTTCACGTGCAAGAACATGCGACTGAAGAAAGAAACCACCACCAACAGTAAGCATTCCAGAATGGTTAGTAAAGTCAGGTAAAATACATTGACAAACTAATGCAAATTCCATCACCTTACACAGTAAAAAAAATGCTGTTATAGATATTAATCATATAATAGCAGCATGGAAGTTATAAAGTTTGTTAGAAAGTAATGCAGTCTTTGAGAAATGACAGTGAAAGTCAATAGCACCAATGAGGGTTTGGTTCACACACCCTCTAATTTTAGCAATTTTTGTAAAGCATGAATTAAGAGATAACAACCACCCAGTGAGAAATAATTCTACTATAATTGGAAATAATTTATTAAATGAATCAGAAGACTAACTGCCTCTGCCAGAAACACACCAGATGCAAACTAAACAATGTTTGTTACAGATAGGACAGAAAGAAGACTTCATATCATGCCACATATAAACAGAACAAATGTAAGGACATTCACAATATGAACACGTAAATGCATGGAACAAGTATGACTTTTCAAATGTGGAGAAACCCTGCAGTACTACTGTACAAAACACACCCAACATGAAGAATTGGCACTGTTACATTACACCTATCCCTCAAAATTTATGAGTTAATTTTAAGATGCTACAGCACGCTGCGACACAGACATGATAAAAGGAACACACTTTACTCAAAATTTGCACTCAGGTTAAAGACAAAGCAAACATCATAAGTGTTAAATGCAGCCAAACTTACTACAAATGTGATATTGTTGATGTTCGACGAAAACTAGTTTGTCTTCGAGATGACTCTGTTGATACAGGCAGACTGCCACGTCTGTCAAAATAGAAGCCATGAATATGGTTACCCAGAATTAGTTGCAACAGAAGTAGTAAGTGGTAAATATCATAAAGGTACACCAGAAATAAGAAGAGAGTAATGAACAAATTTCTATTTGATCCACAGATACAGCATCAGGAAGACTAATAATTCTTTAGCTTAAACAATTTCTACATGAATCCATTATGGAGAAGATTATGAAATCTGTTCATCTCCACTCTAGCAGAGCAAGGGTTGTCTTCTTTGTACGTATTCTTTCCATCACCTTTGAAGGATATGTATTCTAACTGAACATGAATTCCTCTGCAATGCAACTCTTACTTATGCCTGAGAAACAAAATGAACATGCCACTAAAGCAAATAAACCATAAATTATTGTCTGGATGAAAAAGAAAAATGGAAGTAAAAATAAATCCAAACAAAGCACAAAGTAAACTATAACATTAAACTTTTTTGCATGTGAATGATATCAGCAGTTGACTACCAGTTACAAATATTTTAACATATGGATCACTCTGGAATTAACAACTTTAATTTACAAGTATTGAACTATTACTAGGTGAGTCAAAACTAGAAAATAATATTGCTCTGTTAATACTAAATATAAAATTACAACACAAGATAGATTAACAATTAATGTATTCACAAACTCTGAAGTTTCACTATCACTACAATGATTCACAACAGATGTGTTGCTATATATGAAATGGAAAGTAATAGCAATGCATCTCCCTAATTCCACATGCAGAAATATCATTGGACAACAACACACTAATCAGTCTTCAGAAACTCCAACATGTATTCTGGTTATTACTCACCAGCTTATTTTGCACAGAACCCTAACACTCACAAGGAGCAATCATTAAAATGTCCTCCAAAGCCTCTTGTTATACTACTGTGGGTGTAGTTGGGCAATAGTGCTCCAATTTTCTTTGACTTGCCTTTTACAATTTTCATAATTTCACATCTATTAAATTTAATCTACAATCAGAGACATGACTTGAAACATTATTAGTAAACCATACAAATTTGTGCCATGCGCCCCAACAAACTGACACCTGTTAGTAAATTGTGTGTATTTAGTGAACAAAATATGTTACACACCACACTCACCCCACTATACTTTCACAATGTAAGATAAAAATTGCTGACAGAGGTCAGAAATCATATTAGCACTTGCACCAATCTACAGTTTACATGAAAAATTTGTTTCAATACTTTATCCATTTTCACATTTTTGGCTACCACTGTGACGAAGCAAGCTGGGATATTTTTTACTTCCCCTCTCGTTTTGCCATCTTCCTCCTTAAAATTTATTTTTTACTGTCTGACTAATTACCATTAACATACGTGAGTATAATCTGCATTTTCATAAAAGAGAAAGGTTGGCCCTCAGTTTTAAACAATATAGCACCAGATCTAATTTTATGCTTAGTTTTGTGTATGTCATCAATTTCCTAATTTGTTTTGACTGTTTTGACTTACAAACAAATATAAATTCTGTACGAATCGTAAACATTTGGAGGAACACCTAATAGTATTCTTAAAGGATCTATTTGGCTCTATTCGAAAACGTGTTAGCAAAGCCAGCCCTTAATTAATTCCAAAATAATTTCCGGTTTTGTCAAAAGAATTGTTTGCATAGCAATATTGGTTAATTTCATGATTTAAACAAATAATTCGACTTAATTATTGTAGTAGAAGAAACTGTTAAAAAGAAGGAAGTTTTTGATGTAGTCAGTTAATTGACTGAGCTAAGTTTTAATTGTAATTTATGTAAATTAAACATCAAACAATGGGTAGTTTCAGTGCCTATTATTGTGAGGGTATATAAGGGCCTCATTTTTGGTCCTGAGACAGTCAGTCCACAGCCGAGTTTCAGACGCGGAACCCATATTGGTTACATCAACTTAACTGTGAAATAAGTGTTACACCAATAGGCCATGTGTTAAAGCAATGACAATATCTGTTCAATTTATTTGAAAGACTCGAAATGTGTGGTTCGGTTTTTACTGCTCATAGATGTTCAACAGTAAACTATTGTAGCAGTATGTAGATGATTGCCTGCAACCTATTAATGAGGCTTATCGAAAGTTAAATGATAGTTAACTGGCCATATTAAACGTGTATATTGGGTGGATGTGAACAGTGAAAGCAAAGAACCAGCCAGTATAGCAACACAGTATGTCGACACCGAGGACAATCAATTAGGAAATAAAGCAAGCGAACATCACACCACCACTGTCAGAACCTATGATAACATAAAAGAGAATTAGAAAGTGGAATATGTACTTAATCACAGAATGATGCCCACAGGCATGAAAGGGTATACGGTCTAAAATTAATACAATAGATACAGAGTTTCATATTAAAGATACAAGGTGGTTATAAGTAAACTTTCACTACTGGAGCCAAACAGACAGAAAACTACCGTATGGATAACCAAATTTATAGTATTTGTGTTGCTAGTGGTGTTAAGAGTCATGACTTGCCATTAGGCACTGGTACAGGTACAGTGATGTGGAGTTGAAACACAAGCATCAGTGAGCATTACAGTTGCAGACAGTCAACACAGGTCTGAACAACGTAAGCGGGACTTTACTTATAAAGTTGTTTTATCAAAACAACAGCAACAGTGCTACTGCTTTTTGTGAATATTAACACATTAAAGGAACACAGAGTGGTCCTATTTCCACACAAAGGTAGAAGAATGTTTTGGAACATAAACTTGGTATACAATTCATAAATGTTACCCTCTCATATGTATATTAAAATGTGTTTCTTTCAATGGTTTATTCATTATTTCTCTACCAAATGTCCTTACATATGTTTCCACAAGGTTTCATTGTCATACAATCACATCATCATCATCATCATCATCATCATCTTGGACATTTTCCAGCCACTGTCTGGGTCTGTCGGGAACACAAGCCTCTTCATCGTGTTCTATCTTTCCACCATTCCCCCTCTTCCACCTTCGTCCAGTTCTCTCCTCTTCTCGTCACACATTCCTTCACTCCCTTCACCCATCTATCTCTTGGTCTTCCTCTGGGCCTCTTCCCCTCCAGTTGCAGATCAAACATCCTCTTTGGAATTCTTTCCTCATCCATTCTCTTCATGTGTCCATACCACTGCAGTCTTGATTTTTCTATCCTGTCCTGTACTGGTTCCTCCTTTAGTCTTTCCCTCACATACACATTTCGCAATCTGTCTCGTCTTGTTACACTCAACCTGCTCCTCTGGGACTTCATTTCACTAGCCTGTATTCTACTTTTGTCGCTTTTGTGCATTACCCATGTCTCACTTCCGTATGCCAATATGGGGACAAAGTAGGTTCGGTATATAATTCCCTTGGATTTCTGTGGCACACTTTTTCCATATGGGCCCTCTCAAGCAGTGGAAGTTAATTTATTACCGCCCTGTCATTATTGCACTATATTATAACTTGATGTCACAAAGTAAACATCCTTAATGTGCACTGTGAGGTGGCCAAAACACTTTACATCCAGACAGTGCAGCATGTAAAATAGCCTACCTCCTTAAAAACCAAAATTAAATTAAATATAATGAAATAGAATTATTCATGTATAACCATAAGCAAATGTCTTTCTTTTTACGTATATTCTTCTGCTCATAAGAATGATTACAGTCTAAGTAATTACAAGGAAAATTAACCACAAAGAAACATGCATAAAGTAGATGAACATACAAAAAGGTGCAAAGCCAGGAAGATAAAGTCAATCCTCATTGTTTAAATACGAAACTAAGAAAACAACTTTAAATATGTATATAAATTCATCATAAACTAAGCAATAAGAAGTATAAATACACAACCATTATTTATCAGTGCAACAAAAGGAACCCATTCAATATAATGTCAATACACTGAAATCATTTACTTTCAACAAAATGAAGTACATCAATAAATAAAAGTTTATAATGAAAGCTGCCAGTTAATCATTCAGCATATTTTACAAACAACCATTATTAATTATTTTTGTGCACAAGATTAGTCAAGGATACAGGAAGAACATTAAAAAATATTTGAGTAGTTTTTTCAAAAAATACTTTTTTCTGTAACTGTGCAAATCTGCACCATATGTATGTGGTTACAAGTACCAATACCCATATAGAGATTCCCTAAATCAAATAAAGCAAAGCAATCAACAATGTTAAACCTTAAATAACAGCAGACAAAATCCAATTCAGACTCTTCTTTGCAGATGTGCAAAGCAGCACAATGAAGAGTTAAGTTAGCAGTGTCATCTAGCAAAAGTGGTGACACCAAGAACATAGTCAACAGTCCATGTAAAGTGTACAGCAGGCAATGTGCCACACCTGAAGAGAGAACACCAGTTCCAGCCTGCGGGTACCATTTCAAAAACACATTAACAATTCATACTAAAGTTACATTGTTCATTCAGCAGTCATTGTGACTACTTCACTCAGTATGAAAAAAATTTCAGTTCTTCCAACATCTGTGCACATTATGCAAATTTCCAAGATTTTCTTGTTTGGAACTCGACCAATGTTTTGCATTATTAAGATTATTCCTATAATGGTTGAACATGGTCTTCTTCAATCTAGTTGCAAAGTTTGCACCATTACTGAGAAAGCAACTGCAACAACCAGATACAGTCAAATATTAACTGCTTTCTCCCCCAGAAATTTGACAGTCACAGGACTCCTTATGAGAGAGAAGTCTTGAAAATTTTTACCTGTCTGCAAAACGTAATAGTTCTGCAATTCTTAGCAGACATTTTCTTAAACTACTGATTCTGTTAACTTACTTGTCTCCTTTTCCGCAATATACAGACAAGATTCTGGGTGTTCTATTAGCATGGCATCAAACATTAATTCTGACCTCTTGACCTCTAAAACATTCACACCAAAGAGAGTTATTTCTTTGTTAGCTGGTAGTCTACATACCTTTCTCTCTGGTTTTATTTCTATTCTAATTTTACAATACGATTTACTAACACCTTGTTCTTTATAGTGTTACACTTCAGCAGTACGCATAAGTATGTTTAGATTATGTTACCTTCCACTTTGAATTTCTTATGGTAAGGTAATGGAAGTTCATACACTTCCCTCTTGCCATCTATACAGCACATTTAATTTTCGAGTGCATGATGTCAAGTCTTTCACCAAACCATTTAATCTTGTTGAGGTTTTCACACTTCCACACAAAATTATGATATCACCATACCTACGCTGCTGCGCATTAAAACTGCAACACCATGAAGGCAGCATGCAACAAATTTCAAATTGGCATAACATTGTGTACTACATGCTTGGATGTGTAAATTACCATTTCAGTGAAAAAGTACAAAGTAGGAAGGATAAACACTGCCTACATTTTGTATATACAAGGTATGTTTACACAGCAGATTTCTTGTCCATAAATCACATTAGAATGTTGGTTCTTGTGAGAAGATCTTGTTCTGCCTCATGTATGAAGCCGAAACATATACCACAATGTGTCTGAATTCCACAGCGGGATGATAGTCTCCCATTAGAATGTAATTTTTATCATTCAGTAATATTCCTGTTTTTCCTGGTCAGGAAGCCATGATTGTCATGCAATCACAGAACCCGTGCGTAATGGAGGGCCATGCTCAACAACATACAGCATGTCAGAGGACACGTATGTAGTCCCTTGCCCATGCAGGATTACACAGCCACATCTCAGACACTGAGTCAGAAAACGGGCTTGTTTGCAACAAGACAGACAATTAAACTTGCAGAGTGATGGCATCTGGAGCACTACACACTGTCAGCACAGTGACTATTGTCACGGTGGCAGATAAGTGCACTGACAGCGGTACACCTAATGACAACACTGAACACAGTCAGATTGCATTTCTCACTGTCATATAAACCCAGAAACTATTGTGATGTATGGTGTGTTATTGGATACACAACCAGATCATGTGGTTTGCAAAGCTGGTAATCTGGACAGCAGCCATTACATCTCTGACTTGATGAAGATGGTGACTCTGCCTTTTTTTTAGGTCTCCATGACCTTCTCTTTCAACAAGATAATGCAAGACGGTATGTTGCCTGTGGTGCCCTGAATTATTGCTACACAGACGGTGTTTAACTGTACTCTGGTCAGCATGTTCTCCAGATTTCTTACCCATTGAAAACACCTGGTCATGAGTTGGTGAGAGACTGGCATGCCACCACTCACCAGCTGCTACTCTGGATGAACTTTGGCAGCATGTTGAAGCAACATTGAATGATGTACCCACAACTGTCATCCAAGTTCAATTAAACTCAGTGCCCAGCCAGGTTAAAACCACTGCTGTCACTAGAAGTGGCAGTTCCGTGTACTAAATTTCCCCACCTTGTACCTCAGCAGCCAAAAAGTCGAGACTGCTTTAATAACAAATAAAGAAACAGTAATGCTTTAGGTGTTCTACATAGTCTCCCCTCACTTGAGTACAATGGGCAGAATGTTCATGCAACCATGTGAAACTGTCAGAAAATTCCTCTTTTGGGGTGTTGTTCAACTCACATGTCACATTGGCTTCAATGTAAGTTATTTTGTCAAAGTGTTGACGCTTCATGTGCATTCATGTACTTTGTCATTTTGCAATAGGTTTTTAGTGATAAAACCAAGTCTCATCGCCAGTGATTATTTTTCCCAGTGCAAAATTGTCTGCTTTTTGCATTTCAATGACATCATAGCATGCATCTAATAGAGATCAAAAATAGAGTGGGTTAATGTTGAGGGCTGCATACATTAAAAATCAATATACTGCTGTTATGCCAGTGCTATGCTAAAATTCCTTCCTTCCCACTGCAGTTCTGTGCGTATGATGAGTCTGAGAATAGTGGCATTGTGGTTGCTTCCTACTCATCGACACATTCTCTCTTACTAAAGTGTGCAGAAGTGTAAAGCCACAACATAACACACAAGTTGAGTGCACAATTTTGCTAATGTAAAGTAGTGTGAAGGGTGAAAATGACCGACTTTGGGATCACATGGCCTCTAGCAAAGCTATGTTTTGTGAAGCTGTGGAGGGTGTATGATGGAAAATTAAGTGGTGCAGTGTATACAACAGCAAATGCGTCCCATAAGAAGAAGAAAAATTTTATCCAATGCAAACAAAGTGGTTGTGTCCTTGTTTATTCCAACTTCACCATGAGAAAACACATGTCTCCTCCATCAAATAAAACTAGCCACAAATCTACATCACACTTACGTACCTGCAACCAAAAAGTACATTAGCTGTGTATTCTTTTGGTCACGGCACCTTGCATTTTCAGGCCAATAGCAAGTTGTGTAGTTTATCATTCATTTGTGTAACTATTTAAAAGACTGCTGTAAATTTATTTTAAGAACTGATAACCACTCATCTCCATGTCATGTTTTCTTGCACTGTCATCACACACATCATTACTTGCTGATCCTGTCTGTATATCAACGTGATTTTTAGACATTCTCTGAATATAGATTAGATATTAAAATAAATCTATAGCAGTCAAACAAACAAACACACAAAAAAACATTAATCACTGTTAACTGATCAGTCACTGTATTGGTAATAATTGTGATGCCTAACAATTGTGCATGTAGCAGCAATGTAGTGAGCTGTCAGTTATGACTGCAAACTCCTGAGAACTCACTCTCTTTTCTACACTGAGACAGTTCATTTGTACCCAACAATAGATTAAAGTGACATGTTTTTGGTTAAAAGGGTCACAGTGCAGATTTGCGAGTTGAGTCTGCGAGCAGACTGAGACAGCAAGTTCGGAGATGACGTTACAGGACCCGCTGGCGAGTTTAATGTGAGTATACTAAACTCATTTCTGATCTCTAGTGTCCACATATAATTTTCATTCAGGAGTCAAGGTGTGTGGGGAAAACTACGTGAATGCTTTTCTCTTATTCAAACTATTCTGGAGAATGAATACTTTATTTAGAGATGTTGCTTAGTTATGATTTGTGACAACAACAACAACAACAACAACACCGACCACTGCAGCCGCATGCCCCCTACTTAACACTGCCCACTCACAATGGACTGGTCGAAAGAACATCTGTTGTTCAGCTCAAGCTGCCACCATAGTTACTGCACTGATGTCACTTACATGTGACGAATAAAATCATATACCCCGTAGCTAGAATCATGTTGGACACACAGGCAGAAATTTTGCACACAGATTCAGAACCACAATGAGTGCACTCTCAGGGATCGCCATAATAATGAAAAAGATGAGTCGAGCCCTATTCTGGAAAAATTTTAAAATTCTGGATAATGTGCCCAAACATCATCTTGAGAGGAATGGGAACTTTTTGCACAAGACTGGGGCAGTCACAATCTCTTTTGAACAGTAATTGTATTAGGAACTAGTATATGGAATTTTTCTTGTTTGTTGTTGGAAGTAATAGAGGCTGCATATCAAGCTGGTGCTGACTTTTTCCCAGTGGCAGCATTCCACCTACTGTCCACTATGTAAATGGCTTTCTGGATTGTTTACTATATTCTTTGTGTTGCCTCCCTAGACGGTGTGAACAACTGGAAATGGTATTTTGTCACAAACTCGTGTTTATTGATAAATTATATTTTGTCAATGTTTATGATTTTAATGTATTGATACTACAATAAATGGTTTCCTTTCATTGTACAAACATGTATTGAGATTGATAGCAATGACAAATTTATGTACATATTCAAAATTATGTATTTCAGGATTATTACTTATGATTTTATCTCGCAGGTATACTAGTTTTTGAACTGCTTACCTACTATGTCTATTTATGTTTTTATTGCACTGTGAATGATTTTCATTTTAATAATCTAGATCTTTATTGCAGTTATAACCAGAAAAATGTATACAATGTACAGAACCAAAAAAGTTTAATGAACTTTTGTAATGCACATTTATGCTTAGTTTGGATCCTTACATTAAATTTCATTTTGCTTTTTAAGAGAATCATCGTAGTACATACAGGACACTTTTAGTGCCATGAATGTTCACATGTTAATTTTCTTTTTGTTATCAAGAATCCTGACAAAGACACTACACAAAATGAGTAAAATTATATAAGGTGGCTAAAGAAATTTGCTATCGAGACCAGAAATTGATACAAATCCACCAGAATTCTTTTAACAACAATTAATTTCAAATAAAAGGAGCACTGACCACTGACCATGTTCAGGGATGAAGACTTTACTACCTGAATTCACAGATGATTGGAATGCTGAAGTTCATACAACTCATCTGAATTTTTCTTAACTAAGCTTTTTCTCTAAGATCAGTACCACATTTCTCAATTGAGCTGGTATTCATCGAAGACCATCTTAGCGCTTCTGCTTTCTTGCAACCTAGCCAATAACTATGATGGGTATGTTCTAAACTGTACTGTCACTTTTGCATCAAATGTGAAAACAAGGCTTTACAAATGCAAAACCTCCATCAGTACAACAACAACCTCACATGCACTTTCCAGCATTGCAGTCTTTGCAACTGTATGAATTATTTGTGCTCTCATACAGCACACACATTACTCTAATCCTTACTAACATGGTTGGAGCTTTCCATGCTATGCAGAGTTTTCGCAGCCTGGAATCTGTCAACCATCTTGTGAAGCTCAAATCTTACAATTTACGGAAATCATGTTCATGAATGCCTCCAAGTCTTTTTTCCCCCTACTATATGTTTTACTTATTATTTTAAAAGTCACTGTATCTGTACAGTAAATATTCAACAGGTTGGCAATTGTTATTACTACCTTTCCCTTTCATGGGAATTCTGGTCCTTGACTGAACCTATCTACAGTCATTAAGCATACTGTACTTACCAGGCACATTAAATTGGTATTATGGCAGCTGCAAAAAGTTTTGAAACTGGTACGTATACAGGTGAATACAGGCTGTAACAATTCACATACATTTGTGTGTTTGATGACAAACTTTTACTGGTACATGCATCATTGGTTTTTAATGTAATATACTGTAACTAAGAGTTTATGGAGAGGACACCACACCTAATGGAGCATGCATTTATGTGGGGATAAAATGTTCGTTCTGTTTTCTAATGCAAGCATGTTTCAGAGATAGGAAGTTGCAGTTTTGATTAGTTCATTAAGTTGATAAACAATTGTTCAAAATTCTTTTCTCGGACATGTTAAGGAATAGCTTAGCTTTTAAAAGGTTTTATATCTGGGCTATTTCAACTGAGCCTTGAACCAGCAGATATTAACTGGCTGAACAATTGTTCATATTTAATATTTTTTTTAATTAACTAAATAACTGCTTGAAATGGTCATGTGTTTTCTATTCTAACTCAGCCACAAAGCAAGATATATTAAATCACTAACAATTTTCCTATTCAAAGTCATTTTTTTGTACTGCCAAAGAGCTGCTTCATTTTAAAAATGGTTTTCAATGTTATCTTGTGCAGCTGAGCCACAAATTGCCAGATGTTAAAGGACTAAACAACTGTTCAAATTTATTAACACTACTAAAAAAATATATATATTTTTGTAAAACATTATTCAGTTTTTACAAGGGTCACAATGACAATAATGAGCAACAATTTTTAAAAAAATTTAATATTTAATTTTTAGACAAACCAAGTACATAATTTTGATCTCTCAGGTTTTCTTGTTATAATTGATTAACAGTATGCTTCCAAGTGTTCCACCGAATTGTTGTTTTCATTTTGTGCACTAAAATGGAAAAATGCATTAAATGGAAACAACAAACTGGCAGAACATCTGCAAGTACACTACTATTACATCATCTTAATATATGTACTTTGTCACTTTTCTACAAGTCTCCATTTTTTTGCATGCATCTGTCAATCTTTCTGCAATTTTAAAAACAGTTTTACAATACAAGTCCGTTTCTATTTCCCAAAGACACTGGTGCACTGCTTGTCGAACATACTCTACCATCTAGTAGTGTTGGCTTCACATCTGTTCCTTAAGACAACGGAAAACTTGGTAGTCAGATTGCAAAAGTCAGGTTGTAGGGAGGATGTGGAAGATTTTCCCACCCAAATGTTCTGATCTGCTGTACAGTGATACAAGCAGTGTGAAGATCCATGTTGCCCTTTTCAAGGGAATTTATCACACAATACACGATGGAGTTTCAAAAGTGTCTGTATATAGCGGATATATGGTCTATCCAGGTTCAAGAAAATCCCGGAGAAGCATGCTTATAACTTTTCCAGCAGATGGCACTGTCTTAATTTTCTTTCTTGATGGTGAATCGAAATGGTGCCATCCCATACTCTGGTACTTCGCTTCATCAAGTTTGCAGTGATGGAAGCAGCTTTTGTTGCCTGGCATAATTCTCATCCAAAAATAATCATCTTCATTTTGAAACCTATCAGGGAGGTTTTGGGTGATGGTTCTTTTCTGAAGTTTTGGGTCTTTGGTCAACAAATGTGGGACACTATAGGTGCAAACTTTTCAATAAATTAAGTTTTGAGTCATTCCTTGCACTGCACTGTGTTATCCTGCAATGATTTCATTTATTGTGACATGCCTGTTTTCTTTAATGATCTCATCAACTTTTTCCTCACTGTGTTCCATGAAGGCAGTTTGAGGGCGACTGCTACTCGGCTCATCTTGAATACTCGTCTTTCCATCTCTGAAATGTTTCACTCACCTCTTTACACTGTTGGCACCTATGCAGACATCTCCATAGACACAATAAAGTGTGAAGTGAATTTCAACAGCACATATTCCCTCTTTAACAAGGAATTCAGTCACACCACATTACTGGAATGGAACACTGATGTTGGCCATTTTGGATGCACTGACTGTGGTCAAGCGGTTGATGTTAATGGTGTCACCATATGACAACATGTGATGTACAGTCTGTAGGTTACAAGCCTGCAGTCAGTTTTGTTACACTGTTGGAATTGAAATTTTAGCAATTGGTTGCTTATGGCTTTCAGTATGGCCCTCATAAAAGCTTTAAATATTTCTATTTCTGTATGTGGAGTTTTTCTTTTCAATCAAATCTATTTATTAAAATAAACTGGTCAAACATTACTTGCACATCTTTTCACCCCAATCAATAAAAACCATTAATGAAAAGGTCCAGCAGAGCCACACTTTTACAATAACCACTGTCTCACTGTATATATAAATTGTTCACTGTTACATCCTGTCAACAACCTCTCTTTTTAGACTATAGCATTGAGATTCCTGAGCATACTATGTTCTTTTAATTTTTTTTCTATGCACAATAAAGTATTGCACCCAACACTTACTATCATGAATATTAAATACAACACAGCATCTCAGTGGCTGACCAAGGTGCAATAGGCAAAAGCACAAACTGTATACTGCTTCAGAAAAGTGTTGGTTGACACCAGTGTATGAGTCAACTAAGAGTTCACTCCTTACCATTTATGTGTGACCATTCAATAAAAATAAATGAGCAAGAGCAAGCAGCACATATTGGTATTACACAGTCCACTCTTACAGTGTGTGTTTTGCAGCACAATGATGTGGATCTGACTCCATGCTGTAAGCTTAAAAATCTCAATACCTCCCAACTGGACATGAGAACTCTTTCTACAACACACTGTTCATTACAGTCAGTGCTTTGTCCTTAATTTTGGTTAAATCCTTTGTTGCGTAACCACGGGTTCTACGTGACCCATCTCTTTCAGCCATATCCTATACAACATTCTTAAAGAAAAAGACTGTTTCAGAAAGCCTTATTAGTTTCCTTGTCTTCTTGGTGTTGCTATCAACAATGCACTTTTTTTTAGGTACAGAAAGCAGTGAAAAAATAAGGCTCGTTAATGTTATATTTTATGCAAAAAGACAGTAATGTGTGTAGATTAGTAAGTCACACGATCAAGGCAAGTTTAAAAAGAAATCCCAACATCAGTGAAAAAAAAATGTGCCCAGTTTTAAATACTTTTGAAAGAAAATTGTCTTTAACTTTACATGTCTCAAACTACTGAAGGTTTGGGATTGTAATTCTACATAAACCACCTCAATAGCAATTTTGGTGCATCTTTATGAATTTTGAGGGAAAAGGTCTATAATTGAAACTGAAAGTAGCTACAAAGAAGTCACAAGAAGACCAACAACACCAGATGACGTCATCTATTTGGAAGTTCAACAGCAGATGTATTTGTAATAGACATATGCTGAATGAGTTTCATAATATAGCTTTAAACTGCCTCAGACCAAGCACTTGTCTTTCATGACAAAAAAAATCCATCATAAGAATGAGAAATTAACTTTGTTCCTTCATAACTTCTTGTGTATCTATCTTCACAAGGGATAGAACAACAATAGCCACAAAAAGAACGCAAACAACTTTATTTCCTGAGTTGTTACATAATTAATTTTGGTGAAATTAATTAACTGCCTGAAGAGCATCAAAAGTTTTTGTAGCGGGGCTTTAAATTTCGCCGCACTACACTCGTTCCCTCAGATAAAAAATATCCCGTCGCAGCGGTATGAGCGCTCGACGGCAGAGAAAATACTAAAATGGTAACACTTTTTTGTTTTCTATCCGTTTTTTGTTTGTCTCTTGATAGCCGTAGCTTAAGGCAGGCGTGATCGGATGCTGACGTAAAAACTTAATGGCTAATCTTGATCTGATTGTAATGTGTAGACATTGTGGAAGTTATTAAGAAATTCGGTGGATGGAAGTAGCAAAGTGAATTAAATTGCATAAAGTATCAAGATGATTTTAATTGGTACAAATTAGTGATCCCTGGACTATTGCAAGATTTCGGAGCAGACTTTTCATGCAGAATTGAAGGAGATTTTTGAAGACCTGGACGCCGCTCGAAAGAAGACATGTTAGCCTGGTAAAGAATGAACTCAAAGCTACGCCATTTCCCCCTGTCAGTTACATTTTGTTGTTCTCTGTTCTTTTGCAAAAATTTTTGTAGTGGAAATTGGTTTAACTTTTGCTCAAAAACGCCACAAGGACCACCCCAACAATAGCTTTTCCGAATAACGAAGTCCAATAGCTTTTCTGTAATACAGAGTCCGATTTGCTTTTCATTCTTTCCCTTTTTTCACGGTCATTAACGATTTTAAAAAAACCCATTTTCACTTACGATTTCTTCCCACATTTTCAACCTTTTTCTTTTCTTCTCTAATATTTTTCTTTTTTGTTTTTATTAACTACTACAACTGGCGACCGTGACAGGACGCAATTTTCGGATGTGTCGTTTTTGAGCAAATTTGAAACTTTAATTTGTATTTTTTCCCAACAGAGAATATCCAAAAATCCCGAACTTTAAAGGGTAACTAAAACACCAACTTTATTGTACCTAAGCAAATGATCATACAACAATATTGTAAAGAATTTTTGTAACTAATTCAATCTGTTTTCTTTTCATGGCATATTTTGATGCAAAACTGTTATTGTGAGACCTTTTGGTGATTATCCGATGGAGATGTATTAAGAAAATCCATATTTTGACGAATACGATCGTGAATTTGACCGCCAAACAGTCATTTGTTACGAAAAATTTTGTCCGCCCTGCTGCATCTTTCTCAACCACTGTTTGCAATAGAGCAATCATTTACATTGACAAGAAAATATTTCAACCTAAATTTGAGTCAAATCTTTATTAATCAGACTTATATTATTCCCTTTTTGACTTACTATTATACATCCTATTACAATGGAACGTGGTAAGGTACAGATAGTTTCGGCAGATGAGTTAAGTGAAGTAGATTCATCTTTCAACCAACAACAAAGTCCGCGTTTCCCTCCATGGACGAGTTCACAGATCAATGCAATGATTTTGCCTCAAACTCGCAACATTTTGTGATAATACGCAGATGGCGACTTTAAATGACGAAATGCGGAATGGACGCGAGACTAGACCGTCAGCGCCATTGTTAACATCAATGTCAGAACCGAATATGAGACAAATTCAGCAATGTGACACAAATCGGACACAGGAAACTGACAAACTGGACCGACTATTAGAGTTATTTGCAGACATGAAACGAGACGTTAGTCAGAAAATTGACATATTAAACCATACTATGACCAAAAATTTTGAACGGACGACAAAACAGATGACAGAATTAAATAACACCACTCAACAGCTCAGCCAGCGATTTGAGACATTGTCCGATCGAGTCACTAAACAGGAAGAAACTTTGGTTATATTCACACACGAAACAAAAAACAATATCAACCGATGTGAGAATCAGTTAACTCAAATAGTTAATGTGTAGCAGGAAGTGAACACTCGTGTGGAAGAGTTAGCTCAGGCCCACACTTCAGCTAGCTCCACCCAAGAAAAGCTCACTGAAGAAGTGGGAAATATTACCCAACAACTCACAATGGTAGTTCTTGAACAAACCCACCTCAAAGAAAAGATAGAAAAATTAGAAGACCGAGCGGACCTCGCGTCACTAAACAATGACACCAACATGGCCGAGAGAAATGTACATGAATGTAAATTGTGTGACGACTATCTGGACAAAAAACTTGAAACAATTACACAGGACATACTTTCAAAAGCAAAGACACATGTTAAAGACGAGACAAAACACACAGAAGACGAAGTGACAAAATTACGAGACAATGTTGTGCCGTGTTTGGCGATTGGTGCAAACGCATTGCTAGGAAACGACAAAACCGCTAAAACCATGGCTAATGACACAGACAGAACACCTATTGTGGAATCACCTATTTCCAATCAAAATTACAATGTGCCGCCTTCTTTTCCACCAAACGAGCAATATTACGATACGACACCTAGAGTAGTAAGTGACACAAACTACGTCAATACAGTTATGCCAACCGGCATGGCCGATGACACGTTTGTAAGACATGGGCATTTCCAGACATTTTCCAGTGAGGACAAGCACAAAGTCCACCCTATTGTGTTTATTAGATCATTTGACGGTGTTTTTCCACGTAGTTGGTCAGAAGTCGATAAAATCAGATACGTCACCCATCTCATGAGAGGACGAGCAGCTAAGTGGGGTACCGCTATGAAGCAGCGGTGCCTTACGTTTGAACAGTTCGAACAAGCCTTCTTGGACGAATTCTGGTCCGAGAATGAGCAACAGAGTCTAAGGAGAGAAGTGTGCAACCCCGAGACCTTATGACCCTAAAAAACAGACATTAAGACAATACTTCGAGAGGTACCTAGACAAGACACTGTACTGGTCCAAACCAGCCGACTTGCCAGCGATAATTGACACTTTAAAGAGCCACTTACCCTTTCCATACCGAGACAGATTAATAGGAGTACCGGAGAATGACATTAAGAGTTTTTTAAACTTCTTAGATCAAATGGACGTAGTTTACAGAGGCGATTCATGCCATTCAAATTTTACTCATATTAGTAACCAAAATCAGCACCCACCCCAAAGGAACCGTAGTGACAGTGGTTGGTGGAACCATCCCTCCGCGCCGCGACACAGTACGATGCCTGCGCGCGAAACATATTCAAATGGAAACGTGTATGACAGTAGGAACAACCGCAGAAATTCGTGGAATAATAATAATAACAATAATTATCACCCATATCAAAATGGTAACTACAAGCAAAATGAAAATTACAGACAGTACAACAACAAAAACAACAACAACAACAATAGGAGACGTGAGAATAACTGGTACAACCCGGGCTACTTTGACAGGAACATGACATAACAGACATAATTACCACCAAAACAATAACAATCCCAACAATCACCGACAGAATATGTGGAACACACAAAATTCACGCATGACAAATCATAACCCTCCACGGAATCTGGCCCCGTTCCCCAGTACAGTTTTGCACTCCCCGCCACGAAGTAGCAATAACAATTGCGGCGCGCCATCAGCTGACGCGTGGGCGCCAACCGGCCGGAATGTAAACATAGTGGAGCTGGTCAATGAACCCGGCCAAACACAGCAGACGACGGAAAACAGTCAACGACCGAGCTAAGCGCTCGTGCTACGGTCGTGGGGTGTTGTAAGAGCGCAACGGCTGAGACGGTTTGTTTCCTCAGGTACGATGACAAAATGACAGCAGAACAGGAATTAACCAACGAGATAAACATTAAATCAGACAGTTGTGTTAAAGAATTCATACAAGCTACGGCATGGGTTAAGTTTAACGATTATGATGTACAAATTTTATTCGATACTGGTGCTGCTGCAAGTGTGATGTCAACCGCATTCTATAATGAATTGAAACAAATTATAAACATACCTACATTACCTGTACAGAACTGCCACGTGGTTAGTGCCACAGGTACTAAATCTAAGAACATACGCATGCAAGCCCTTGTTAACTTCACATTTTCCAATACACAGTTCAAGTGTAATTTTCTGATTGTAGACAAGCATATCATACACTGCTTCCTAGGGATGGATTTTTTGAATGAACACAAAGCAATCATAGATTTAAGTAATGGCATATGTCAATTATCCGTAGGAGAACAACTAATTAATGTTGAACTTAACAAGACGATTGAACCACGACAAAAACATTACGAAGTAAGTCAATTTCAATTGGCATATCCTACCATAGTTAGTGTATGTAATTTAACACTTGTAGATTCAGACTATCAGGAGACTGAGCAGGATTTATTCTATCAGAAATGTGTCGAATCTGACTATTTAACAAAACAACAGCAAGAAGAATTGTACAAATTATTATGTGATTATGCACAAGTTTTCAGTGAGAGGCCTGGTGTAATCAGAGGTTATAGCTACAAAATGGATGTTAAGCCACATAAGACTTATTGTAGGACACATTATAATATTCCATGGGCGAAGAAACCTGCAGTTTTATGTGAAATCGAGCGTATGTTGACCTGGGGTGTCATAGAAAAATCACATTCCCCTTATTGCAGTCCTATCCTGGCGGTAGGCAAGCAAGATGGCAAAGTCAGATTGGTGCTAGACGCACGTGAAATCAACAAAATTATTATACCAGTTAACACAAGACCCGTCAACTTGGATGAACAGTTGCTAAAATTTTATAATGTACAATACCTAACTAATATTGACCTCCGCTCATCGTACTGGCAGGTGTCCCTTCACAATGACAGTCGTAAATACACTGCTTTCCTTTGTGAAGGACGCAGTTATCAGTTTTGTGTGTTGCCTTTTGCCTTGCGCGTAAGCGCGGGCGTGTTCATCGACGCGCTTGACGCCGTTCTCGGCCCGTGTTTGTTGTCACGCGTTACGGCGTACGTCGATGATATTGTCGTGGCAACAACTACGTGGGAGGAACATATTGATCTGTTACAGCAAATTTTATTTAAATTTTCACAAGCTGGAGTCACAGTAAATCTTTCGAAGTCCAAAGTAGGAAGGCGTGAAATCAAGTTTTTGGGCCATATTGTCTCGCCGGAAGGCGTTCGTCCCGATTCTAAGAAGATTGATGCTATTCGTAATTTCCCTCCTCCACAAAACCGCAAACAGTTGAAAGCATTCTTAGGTTTATCTTCTTTCTTTCGGAAGTTTGTTTCAAAACAGCTTCTGAACAGCCCTGACCTGCTAACTTTACTGAAAAAGAACGCAATTTGGAGATGGGCAGAGTTTTGCCAAGCTTATTTTCAGGCTATTAAAGATGCATTGGTGAACGCACTCCTCCTCTGCCACCCTGACATGACGTCAGATTTTTGTCTAGCCACGGATTCGTCATCATACGGCCTTGGAGCTTTTCTATTTCAAATTCAATCCGAATCAAGACAATCTGTCATCAAACCGATAAGTTTTGCGAGCCGCACGCTCACAGAGTGCGAGAGGTCGTACTCGGTGACGGAACGGGAGGCTCTTGCCATTATTTGGGCATTCCGTAAGTTTCGCTACTTTCTTTGGGGTAAACATACTCGCATATACACAGACCACCAAGCCCTTTCTTTCTTGCTATCATGCAAATTGCTTCATTCACAGCTCACCCGGTGGTGCCTTTCACTGCAAGAATGCAGCTTCGAAATTATTTACATTAAAGGTGAATCAAACGTAGTAGCCGATGCCCTGTCCCGTTTGCCCCAAGGCATACAGGATTTTTCGGAACTTTCCGAGCAAACATCAGACTTTAACATCTTACTTATGTATGATGGTACATACGCCCCATACTACCGCAATATGTGCAAGAACTTTGCTTCACTTCAGGACAGCGACCCCAGGTGGTCAAATATCAAAAAGAAATTACGTACAGATCCTCCTTCACATTTACAAAAATATTACACAATACACAAAAATGTACTTTTTCATAGGCGTACCCCAGACTCGCACCATTGGTGTGTCTGTCTACCCGACGCGCATGTTGATGATTATATTCTGTTCACACACAAAACATGGGGACACTACGGAGTCACCAAATGCACTGATAAAATAGTACAGTACTGTTATTTTCCCAATCTGCGTCGGAGAGTGTTGCAAATTGTTCGTAAATGTATCATCTGCCAAAAAGCAAAATTTTCCAACCGATCATCTTTGAATGAATTATATCCTATTATACCAACCTGACCTTTGGAGTTAGTATCGTTGGATATCGCAGGACCTTATCCCAGAGCTCGTGGAGGTGTGAAATACATCGTTGCTGTACTTGATGTCTTTTCAAAATACTTAAAATTGTATGCTATCCGCACTGTCAACGCATCTGCTATTGCTAGACGTTTGACTAACAGTTACTTTACAAGGTTTGGCAAGCCCCACAGCATTATCACGGATAACGCACCCTATTTTATGGGAAGAAAATGGAAATCTTTTGTTGCCACACATAACATCAAACATATTCTTACATCAGCATTTCACCCGGAAGGGAACCCCGTAGAAAGGATTTTTTGAGAGTTTGGTCAATTTATGAGAATACATTCACCTCGCAAACACACAAAGTGGATCGAATTTTTAGCACCCTTGGAGCAGATAGTAAACAACTTGCCTCATGCCTCAACAGGATACCCACCACAGGAATTATTATTAAACAAACCTGAACAGAACAAGTGGGCTATGCCCATTCCAAAGCTAACCCCATCCACAACACATACACCTTTGGAAGAGAAAGTAAGACAGGCATACACTATGTTGTGCAATAAAGCCAAGATCAGGAAAGAGAAGTATGACAAACATGTTACAAATACACAAACCTATCAGGTTGATGACCTTGTTTTTTGCGTTCACATCCCAAGTCTACAAAGTTAAAACAACTGAACAGAAAATGGCAGCTATTATATTCAGGTCCTTTCAGAATAGCAAGCATACCTCACCCAGGTTGTTACTCCCTAGAATACCCGTTATCTCACAAGCCGAGGGGGCTGCATCCCCACAGACATTTGAAACCCTTTGTGCACTAAAACAACATAATATAATGACAACTAAGTTGAACATGAGCAAGTTGCTGTGAAAACGAGATCATAAATATTTGTATTGAATACACGAACATTAAGTTATACAGCCTAAAAACACAAACATTCATTTATGGAAATTATATACTGCAGTTACACTTGCACACATAATTATGAAGAGAAGGTAAACCAAGGTGAGTACACTTACTGAATGAGAAAAGATATTCATATAGGAATGAGGTCTACGCAGGTTACATTGGTTGTTAATTGTAAATTATAAGGTGAATCAACAACTAGTTAGTTATTTCAAGGCACTATAATGAGAGGAAATAATAGCTATTGACATCAGTAATGACATAGGTATGTAGCAGAATGAATGAGGATGTAAGAATGAATGATCAGTATGAATGAGTTAATACTTAAGTTAATATAAGAAAGTAAGTTACTGTGAAGTAGTTGAAGACAAGAGATTATTTGAGGAAAATATTATTGGAGTTTTATGAGAATGGAAGTGCCAAATGGCCCCACATATACGATATATTAAGGTTTGATGAGGAATATGTTTAATGTATAAGGATATATATATTATGATGAATATGTGAGTAAGGAATGAGTGAGAATGTTTTGGTAATATTGTACTACATGGAGAAATGAGTAAACAGTCTACACCTTTAAGATTACATAAGAATTTCAGTTTGAAAGAAAACATTTGTGATGAGTTAGAACACGTGAGTACAAGACGTTAAATGTGAATCTATTCTCAGTGCCCTTGAAAAGGAATGAATGCAAGAAAAGCAGAGTGAACATAACGATGATTACAGCTGTGGAAAGAAGTGTAATAAGAATGTAACTTGGAAACACATTAGCTTTAATTTATTTCAGAAGTGTAACTTAGTAACCTTTCGTTAAGTTTTGTTAAGCCACTGTGTGGAAGAAAACATTTATAGTTCGTGTTCAGACAGGAGAATGATATTTTAAGGAACTTAAGTTGAAATGTATTTTTTACACAGCCCTCATGTGAATACATTTGTATAAATTTTTTTTTATGAAAGTGAAATTAGTGCCATGTTATCCTTTATTATACTTGCACACCACAGAAAACCATGAGGAAACAAAAGATAGGACAGTTATTAAGGCCGTTTTGCGACTCGTGCAACACCTCCACTTAAGTGAACAGATGATAAAATTACATCTACGTTGAAGACATTTGACTTTTTTAGGCTATGCAAGGTAAGTGCAAAGGAGCAGTGACCATCCGTGCAGCCGACGTCGAGCAACGGAGAGTGAGAAAGAGACATTTTACTGTCAATTATAATATGTTCTTTATTTATAATTTATAGATAGAAATGAGATATATATATACTACATACATGATGTTTAACCTTCACTAAAGTAGAAGAAAGTTCATGGTTGAACTCTTGAGAGGAAATTTGATATGTTATCATATAATACACATTATGAGAGAGACAATCTCTGAGGTACATTTTCCATTTGTATAGACGGTATCCACAAGAAGTGGAGATATTGAGGAAATACTGAGCAGACATGCGATTCACTCATGCAAGGATTTGTTAAGGTATAATACACTAAGTCATATGAACAGTCAGAACACAGAGAATCTGTCATGATGTTACACTACACAGACGTGATGTAAGGACACTTACATTGACCCATGATTTGGTAAACTGTAAGCACCTCCTTTCACACACCCCTTGAAGGTGATGCAAACGTTATAATGTATTATATTCTTTTTTTTAATGTATTAGCTGTAGGATTAGGTAGTTTTTAGGTAGTGAATAGTTTCTTCCATTCTATCTTTCTTTCTTTCTCCATTATCCTACCACCTCCTGCAGCTGGATATTGTTTGTTTATGGAATGTAAGAATATAATGTGTGACAGTAAACTTTCAGGTATAAATAAAAAGACATGAATATTAATGGCCTTACAAGCCTGGTTAACCACTAGCCAGCCAAGATATGGAATCAAAAGAAAGCAAGAAATAATAAATGAAGGAAAGCCCGTGCTTTAAACATTAAGTCTTATATCCCTTGGCACGTCAAAACCTTAATAAAGAAAATCAAAATGACCATAAACCCCAATAAAAGAAAGCCAATGGGACTTAGTATAATTTTTTTTAGTGTAAATATTTCACGTGTATATTCTTGTAAATTTATATGTATTTGTATATGTGTTAAAACTTTGCATATTGTCAACATATTTTGAAACGTGACCATGAAATGTAAGCTTTCAGAATTAACGATGTAAACATGCTTGGACAAAGTGAACTGTTAAAATGTGAATGTGGCAAAAAGTGTTGCAAACTGTGTTAAACTGTGAACGTTATAAACGACGAATTTTGTGTTGTTTGTGAAACTTATGTTGCATAAACCAAATAACTGTTTGTAAATCGATATAAACTGCAATTTACTTCGACGATAATGAGGATTTTCACACTGCAAATGAACGTTTGTTGGCAAGTGTAAACAATGTGGTGGAACACCTACCTTTGCGAACATCGACGAGGCTAAAAACTACATCAACCATATATGCCCCGGGAACAATAGTCATGAAAACGCACAAGGACCTGGAGTGTTGTGTCGTAACAGAAGACATGGACGTTGCTTCAGATCACGCACACGCTCAATCTTATGGTGTCACCGAACTTAACACGCAATTTATGCTGGAATAACAACTTGTAATGAACACTATGTGAGAGCGAATACTGTTGAAGACTGTCATAACACACTTGGAAAGTGTTCTGAGGAGCAATGGGTACTCCACAAATTATATTAGAAGTGTAACAGAGCCAAACACTCGGCGAAGTAAGGAATCACAAAAAGAATTGTCAGGTACGGCCTTTGTGCCATACATTCCCAGAGTGACAGACAGAATCGGCCGTATATTGCACAAACATGGCGTAACGATTTTCAAACCGACAAGGAAGATCAAAGAGTGTCTTAGATCAGCGAAGGAGAAAAGGGACCCACTTGCAATGTTGGGAATATACCGTATACCATGCACATGTGAGAAAGTTTATGTCAGAATGACTGGACGATCCATTAACACCAGGATCAAAGAGCATAAGCGACATTGCAGGTTGGGGCAGGTGGAGAAATCGGCCGTGGCAGAGCACGCACTGAGTGAGACTGACCACGTAATAAAATTCGCCGACACGGAAGTTCTGGCTGTAGTGAAGCACTATCACACACGCTTGTTCAGAGAAGCTGTAGAAATACAAAAACACGTGAACAGTTTCAATAAGAAAGAGGAAAGCGTTAAAGTAAACGGATCCTGGCTTCCTGTTCAGCAGTGAAAGACCGTCACAGGTAGCAAGAGGAGAACCGCACCGGAAATGACTGCGGAGAAGCCCTGATGTTGGCATGCCAGGTACATATAGTCTGCGGGCGTGAGCTCAGCGCCAGTTCACCACCAGCAATGGAGGGTGAAGCTTTGACAATGCCAGCCACTCTTGCCGGCAAAACGTCAGTAAAATCATTAGATGAACATCAGCCAAAGAACCCGAGACAGAAGCCAATACGCAGTTTGTCTTTTGTGAATGTTTTCTAGCTTTGTAGCATTAGTTCGTAATTCATTAGGTACTCTGAATTTACATTCTCATACGATTAATTTCCAATAGCAGAATAAAGAATGTATCTGTAGTCAGATTAATAACATCAAAAGAATACTACTGAAATCTGTTTGACGTTTCATTAGCAAAATAATCTATCATAATCCTTTTGCAGTTGGCCATTTTGACAGGTAAGTGCTAAAAATGTGATACATTTTTATACTGTCAGGCTATGTTCTATTTAAATTGTGATGTATCATGCTATATTCCATAGTTTTAAATATGAAAAACTACCACTTACCTACAAAAGTTTGTTGTTTATTATAGTATACTCAGATTGTCATATTCTTTCACTTTAACTTGTTTGTGAGTGATCAAATAAAAAGTTGTTTGTAGAAAGTAATAAACATTTGGTTTTGTTTCCTTATAATTAACACTACACTTCATTTAAAGAAGGCACATTAATGCCCATTGGAGAGAAGAAAGTTCAAAGTTTTGATACAGCTGCACTGTTTGTTTGTAGCAACATGGTGACTATATCACAAGAGAAATCATTTGTGGGTTGGAATTTGTGGGAGGTCAATCCACTGTTCAAGTGCAATGCATATTCCATCATTGATTCAGCAAGACACTGTCTCTGCACAAGTAGATTTAGACTGGCATTAAAAAATCTTTGAAATTGGTTGTATTTGCAATGGGGACAAGCACAGGCAGCCACACCCCTCTGACAAAAACGTCATGCATATCCGAGATGTATTCATGTGGAGCCCTCATAAGTCCACAAGATGGGCAGGCCAGGAACTTCAGCTACTCTTCAGTATCTGAGAAAATGATTTGTTGAAGCAGTCAATTCAATAAACAGGGACCTGGTTCATATATGGAATGAAATGGACTACCCTTTCAATGTTTCTCGAGTAATGCATGATGCTCTTGTTGTGTGTATGGAATAGCGTCTGTGCAAACATGAAACTTTGAACCTTCCTCTATACAGTGACAGGCACAGTGTGCTTCTATCTTTCAAAGCTTGTCTGTAATAAACAACCTGTTCTTTATTTTTGAACCACCGAGTATTACCTAGAGAGAGAACAATTATAATAATTGGACAGTACATTACAGTCTGTCTGATGTATGCAGTTCTGTATCACCTAACATTTGTATTTAAGAAATGTGATGCCTTGTTACACCTTGCACAAATAATTCTTGAGCTGCTTCTTATTCACTTGTAAACAAACACAGTCTTTACTCTTTCTTGTCTATAAGTTTTCCCAGACTTGGAGAAACACTTGGCTCAACTTAGATCAGCACATGCATTTTTTCTTTTAACCATTCAGCTAACAAGCTTCAATTTCCAACAGAGTAAACAAATATCAGGAATCATATTTTCTTCCTTTATTGTGCTCTTCGTAAAATATGTATGAGTTCAACACTATTCTTGACATAATGCTGAATGCTACTTTTTACAGTAATGCAGAGTTCTCTCTCATACAAACAGGAATACATTATCATTTCATGTGTGTGTGTGTTCCACCCATGTACTGGTTGCATTTGTATATTATTTCTGATTTCTTTCCTATTTTGTTTTTATGTTGGACTTCAATATCACCTGCACCAATTTGTAATATTTCGAGAATTTCCGCATAAATTCTAGAACCACTCGGCCTTCGACCGTCCTCAACACACAATATTTTATATATAATTGTGAGAGAGCCTATCTACAGCTGGTTGCCTGTCTGTGTGTGCAGGTCCGAAGTGTGTAGTAAGAAGACTGTAGACACGGCGGCCGAACAGCACCAACAAATGTTTGCTGGTCGTGCCATGGCAGTTTAATGAAAGAATACGGCAGACGCAAGGAACTTCTGTGTTTTTCCATACTGTTTTATAACTTTGACTATTGTAGTGAAAAAAAAGGAAGAACAGTTGAAATATTGTTAAATGGATGCTTGTCTTGGACTTGGAGAGGATAAGACTTGTATTCAGATTCAGGATAAGAATGGACTTGGTTTTTAAGCCAACTTTAAGTAGAAAGAGTCTTGAGAAATTCCAGTTCCTAGCAAATACACTTCGGAGAAGAAGAGAAAAGAGGAGGTTGCAGAAGCAAGCTAACCAGCAAGGAAAGTCGACTGACAATCTCAAGTAAGCTGCCGAGAATTCTTCCGCGTTGTACGGCCGTGGTCCATGGAACTCTTCTATCCCTGATGTTTCCTTCAAAGATGTCCAATGTAGTTTTGGATGAAATGTCAGGGATAGAAGAATTCCATGGACCACGGCCATACAACCCGGAAGAATTCTCAGCAGCTGAAATATCCGGTCATGAAAGCCTTCATTGTATAATCTCCTGTAAGTTGTATCGTTAAAGAAGTAGGAGTTTACACACATACTTCACCACTTTTAAGTCGTCCAAAGCATTAAAACCTGGAAACCTGTGTGAAAGGACAGAAGAAAACGGGAATTTTGAGACAAAAATGAGATAAGAAGATATTATGTGTTGCCACAGCATCCAAGTATAACAAGACGAGAGAACCATTATGAGAAACTGGATTAAGCCTAAAAATCAAGTGGAGAAAATTAATAAATGCAACAAAAGGGAAGACGTAAGAAAGTCATAATATTAAAAGAAAAGAGAGAAGATCTCTACGTATGAGACTAAGAAGAGATGAGCTGAGAACAATTCAACTAAGATGATCTGGTGTGGGGAGTAGACAGCTCTCATTCGCATCGTGAGGACACAGACGCAGAAAACAACATCTGACGCCGCCGGCACCAGTTGCTGTTCATTGGTGCTGACCTGCTTCCACATCCACTCATCGACGTCGATATGGAAATCTACATCTGATACCACCAGCACCAGTTGTTGATCACTGGTGCTGATTCCACATCCGCTCACCGACACAGCCTAAACTCTATGCCAGGTGAGCATAAAACAGTACTTTATTGTTGGAGTGTAAAGTTGAATAAACTGTGGAGTGAATTGTATTAGTGTATTTATTATACTTAGAGTAAAGTTTTTAAATGCTTACTAGACATAAAGCTCATAAGAATGTGGATAACGTGCAACAAGTAGAAAAACTCAAGAACCCGCTTTGGCTATGAGAATCAGTAGAGAAATGCCAGATTGGACTGAGTTAGCACATTTAATCAAAGCACAAAGTGCAGCTTCAAATGCTCAAATGGCTTCTTTAAGAAACAAATTAAATGCTCAGAATGAGGTTTTTAAAGCTCAGAGTCTGCAGTCAATTGCACCGAATGAGACTTTAAGGAAAGAATTAGGCTTAATAAGTTCTCATTTAAATGATACACTAGAAGCTCAGAGTTTACAATTAAATGAAACTTTAAATTCTAGATTAAATGCTCAGAATGAAACTCTAAGGAAAGATATAGGTTTGGTACATTCTAGTTTAAATGCTCAAAGTGAAGTTCCAAACGACCAGTGTGAATCCTTGAATAGTCAAGCAACAAATGTAGGTTTACTAAAGAAATAGGTTTGGTACATTCCAGTTTAAATGCTCCAAGTGAAGTTCCAAATAACCAGAGTGAAACCTTGAATAGTCAAGCATCAAATATGGGTTTACTAAATACTGAATTTGACACACTAAATAGTAAAGTTGAATATTTGAAATTAGATTTAAACAAAGTATTAACGAGTTCTTTGAACATTCATGTACACCAACTGTTCCCTGACCTTAGTAACAAGCAGAATGATACTTTCCAAGATTTAGCAAAAAGGTTAGGATTTGATATTGAAGATGAATGTAATAATGTGTAATCTGAACTTAGTGGAAAGTTAGGATCATTTGAAAATGTATGTAACGAAGTTTGATGCTGTAAAACAGAGACTGCATACCTTAATAGGGAGCTTCGATAAGAATAGCGAATTAATACCAATAATCCAATGACAAATTACAGGTATTAATACATGAATAGAAAATGTAGAAAGAAGTTTCCAAGAGAGGATAGCTAACTCTGATACAGTAAATATAAGTAGTTTGGAGGAACAATTTGAAGGGATTATAGATCAAAAAGTCACTGAGAGAATAACATCCAGGAATATGTCGCCTATTGTTTCTTCCAAACTTTCAGATACCCGGAAGGTTGTAGATGACTTGTGGAAAGAATTTAAACTTATCCAGGATAAAGTAAATAAGAGGGTGACTTCTCCTAACGTTGTACTGACTAGTGAAGTGATGACTGATCTAGAGAGGCCAATTCAGGATTATCCAGGCAATTCCCTAAGTTTAAGTCGGGAGGGGATGTACACCCAACACATTTTTTGAAAAAATTTAACCAGGCCTTGCCAAAGAACTAGAAAGATTCAAAAAAGATTGAATTTGTCATGGGGTACCTTTTAGGGGAAGCCTCAGAATAGGGTAGGTACTGTAAATGTTGAGAACGTTTCTTCATGGGGAGATTTCCATAAGAAATTTAAGGAGAAATATTGGTCTGCTAGTGAGCAGGAGAAACTAATATCAGATTTGTGGGACCCGAAATACTACAATAATGCTTGGGGTACCATGAGGGAATATTTTGACTGACATCTAACATGGGTGAAGTATTTACGAGTAGATAAGCCAATTGAGGAAGAGTGGTTAGTTTGAACTTTAATTAGACAATTACCCATCTATGCAAGAAAAGACATCTTGTGTAGGGGGGGGGGGGGGGGGGGGCTGGAAAATGGTTGAATAAAGATAGTGAAACTTTTTACATCAACGGGAAAATTCAAATTACAAAAGGAGCAGCAGAAATAATTTCAAAAAGCATGAAGTCAACATCACGAAAGTACACCAGTATAATAAGCAGAACTGCAATGACCATTATCAAAAGAAGCATCCACCTTTGAATCTAGGTCCAGTAACTTCATAGGAATTTGTACCAAGTAATACTAGAACCCAGAATGTTAGTGTAATATCCCGATTTGGTAACCAACCAGTAGTTATTCATAATGACGAAAACATGATGCGATTTGGATCCAGGGCCGGGGCCCAGGTCGTAGAGATACAATAGGAGGCCTGGTTCATGACAAATATGTTAATTTCATGCACAAAATACCTACAAAAGAATGGTTACTGCTAGAAGAGCAAAACTTAGTTATCAGTAATCCTGTGACCATGGAGACTTCTGAAGTTAACATATTTATAAACTCAGGGAGTGAAGTATCACTCATATGTAGCACATTCTTTATAACTCACTACAGACTAAACAACACTACCGCTGAAACTTCCTGGCAGATTAAAACTGTGTGCCCGACCGAGATTCGAACTCGGGACTTTGACTTTCGCGGGCAAGTGCTCTACCAGTTCAAGTCTCGGTCGGGCACACAGTTTTAATCTGCCAGGAAGTTTCATATCGGCGCACACTCCGCTGCAGAGTGAAAGTCTCATTCTGGAAACATCCCCCAGGCTGTGGCTAAGCCATGTCTCCGCACATCCTTTCTTTCAGGAGTGCTAGTTCTGCAAGTTTCGCAGGAGAGCTTCTGTAAAGTTTGGAAGGTAGGAGACGAGGTACTGGCAGAACAGAAGTAAAGCTGTGAGTACCGGGCGTGAGTCGTGCTTCGGTAGCTCAGATGGTAGAGCACTTGCCCGCGAAAGGCAAAGTCCCGAGTTCGAGTCTCGGTCGGGCACACAGTTTTAATCTGCCAGGAAGTTTCATATCAGCGCACACTCCGCTGCAGAGTGAAAGTCTCATTCTGGGAACACTACCGCTGTTACCAGTAACTGGAGTTTACATAGTTGGTATAACAGGAATGAAAAGTAAAGCTGGGAAACATGAAACTCAAGTGAACTGTAGTGTTGGAAATATTTTATTTCATCTAACACTGTTAATAGTAGAGAATATAAACTGAGATGTATTGTTTGGTTTAGACTGGCTATTAGAATTTAAAGTCATCTTAAATTTTGAGGAAAATCTTCTATGTTTTGGAAAAGGGGACAGTAGATACTGGATACCATTTGTGACAGACAACTATATTGATAAACAAACAACTGAATATCAATGTCTGTGATTAACAGCTACAGCACAATTGTCACCAGAGATTGATAGTGTAGATCATGTATCACATCGAGCTGACATACAAGATGAAGTAAACAAGTCTATAATATTAACCAGTGAACAAAAACAAGATTTACATAAAATTCTAATGGAATATAAATTAGTATTATCCGATAGTCTGGGTAATATCTGCGACTATGTAAGTTTAAGATCAAAGATGACTCTCCATTCTTCTGTAAGCCGTATCCAATACCAGTAAGTTTGAAAGAAGGAAATAAATCAAATGATTGATAACAATATAATAGAATGTAGCTCCAGCATCATGAATAACCCTTTGGTCGTGGTGAAAAAAGCTACAGGTGGGGTATGAGTAGTGTTAGACGTGCGGACACTGAATAAGCAGAAAGTGACAGACCCATTAACATCGATGAATTGTTATCCGAATTTGAGAAAGCAAGGGTTTTTAGCACAATGGACCTGACTGCGGGATATTGGCAAATTAGGTTACATCCAGAATCAAAATGTATATAGCATTCTAATTTGATGGTAAATCATATTATTACAATGTATTGCCATTCGGACTTAATATTTCTGTATCCGTATTTATACCTGCACTAATAAAGCATTGGGGAGAGATTTATTGAATGATTTAATAATATATGTAGACAATATCCTAATAATATCAGCTACTTAGGCAGAACATTGTCTCACCTTATGCAGAACTCTGAAAAAATTTAAAGAGAAAGGTATTAGGGTGAAACTGTCTGAATCATACTTTGCGCACCAAGAGCTTAAGTTTTTAGGTCATGTAGTAGGGGTGCACAGAATTAAACCAGACCCTGAGTTCATTAAAGCTATTAAAGTGTGTCCACACCCAAGAAATGTAAGACAGTTGAAGGGATTTATAGGAATGGCCGGATACTGCCGAGGGTATATACAAGGGCACAAATTAAATTACCTGAAAATTTTACATTTATTAAGGAAGGGAGTACTGTGGATTTGGGATCAAGAAGCAAATGATGCATTTGAAAAGGTCAAAAGTGCGCTTGTTCAATCACCCATATTACATCATCCGGTTATGGGCGAACTGTTCAAAATTTCATTGGACGCGTCTGATTATGGTATTGCTACAGAACTTAACCAAGGAGAGTGGGGTCTAAATAGTGTAGAACACTGAACCATAGCTTTTGCTAGCCGTAGTCTAAATAAGCATCAATTGAATTACATGGCCACTTAAAAAGAACTATTAGTGATTGTATGGAGTATCCAAAAATTTCAAACACTAGTATGTGGGTCAGAAATCCATATTTATATGGATCATCAAGCTCTATCCTTTCTAACGAGCAGTCGATTGTTACACAGTAGATTAATGCGATGGATGCTTTTCCAGCAGGAATATAATATTAGGATACAATATGTAAAACGCTCCAAGAATAAAGTACCAGGTGCTTTGTCTAGGTTACCCATAGGAATTATATATAAAAACAAAGATGAGGTGACTTACCGAACAAAAGCGCTGGCAGGTCGATAGACACACAAACAAACACAAACATACACACAAAATTCAAGCTTTCGCAACAAACTGTTGCCTCATCAGGAAAGAGGGAAGGAGAGGGGAAGACGAAAGGAAGTGGGTTTTAAGGGAGAGGGTAAGGAGTCATTCCAATCCCGGGAGCGGAAAGACTTACCTTAGGGGGAAAAAAGGACAGGTATACACTCGCACACACGCACATATCCATCCACACATACAGACACAAGCAGACATATTTCTGCTTGTGTCTGTATGTGTGGATGGATATGTGCGTGTGTGCGAGTGTATACCTGTCCTTTTTTCCCCCTAAGGTAAGTCTTTCCGCTCCCGGGATTGGAATGACTCCTTACCCTCTCCCTTAAAACCCACTTCCTTTCGTCTTCCCCTCTCCTTCCCTCTTTCCTGATGAGGCAACAGTTTGTTGCGAAAGCTTGAATTTTGTGTGTATGTTTGTGTTTGTTTGTGTGTCTATCGACCTGCCAGCGCTTTTGTTCGGTAAGTCACCTCATCTTTGTTTTTATATATAATTTTTCCCACGTGGAATGTTTCCTTCCATTATATTGTTACCCATAGGAATGGAAGAATTAAAATTTATGGAAGGACCAGGCATTACTTTTGCAATTAATTTTGTCAGAAGATATCCGATCATCAGGGTACGAGACATGGCTCAAAGAATAACACAAAATATCCATCATGATCCCTATTTTATAGAAATGTTTTCTGCGTGTGTCTGAAATTCTTTACTTCCTAATCAAGTGGGAAAATGGAAAATTATGGGTCATAATTTATTTTGGAGAGACAGCGTAAAATTACAACATTGGTGTTCCAAAAGGAAAGGGAGAAATGTCATACATTTTGGTAATCACAGAGTGTTGGTCAAAGTACGTTAAACTATATCCAATCAAAAGGGCAAATACGCAAACAGTTATATACTGTTTGCAACAATACTTTCTGGGGGTAGGTAAACTGAAAAGGTTTCTCTCCGATAATGGTCCACAGTTTGTGAGTAATGAATTTAAAGAATTTCTAGCGTGGGAAGGTATTTGTCAAGTGTTAATATCCAGCTATAACCCATCCTCGAATCCGTGTGAACGAGTAATGAAGAAAATTGGAAAACTATGCCATACCTACTGCCATGAAAAACATACTTTATGGGCAACGAAAATTAAAGGCTATGAACTTATTCTAAATGAATTACCACATTTTTTGACAGGGTTGACATCTTTAGAAGTAATAGACAAATATTTGGTAGGTGAACCTCTAATTAGATGTTTCAATTGGCCTGAACAACCTACTGTTGATCACCAACTGAGTCACGAAATAGTTTCTAAGAATTTAGTTGAAAAAGCACAACAAAGAGTGAGTAAACATAATGAAAAAGCTATTGAACCTCAATCTAAGGTCGATGACCTAGTTCTTGTAAAACAACATCTTCAAAGCTCTGCCCTGAAGAAAGACACACATCAGTTTTTCCAAAAATATGAAGTGAATACCAAGTGATCACGGTAATCCATCTCAAGACATTATTTTTAGTGGATCCTACAACTGGATCAAAAAAAGGGAAAGTATAATGCAAAGGACGTTAAGTTCTGAGTTAACAGGTGGAGTCACGACCATCGGGTCTCGAGTTGTTTTCCATGTTTCTTCTGTAATAATTTTCCTGCAGCAAATTCCCTCAAATTCTTAAATTATTCTATCATCCCCCACTTAGAGGTACTGGAAAAAACCATATCAGTTAGAATTTGTGATTGCATATTCAAAGATAGCTCCTGGAAAGAGATTTCCTTCTTCCAGTCAGTTAGACTACTAACAACCTCTAACTCCCTATACAATCTCTTGTTGAACTACAGAAGCATCTGCATAAGTGCTTCTGGTAGTACTCTTGTGTACTCTGCAAGAGCACACCTGAGGTAGGAATCTGCACAGTGCATTCGCACCTACCTGTCCCCAATCCGGACTTGTACCGACTTTGTTCGGCTGCAGCATGAGGCGGAAATTTGCACACATGTTGTCTCCGAATTCCGTCATTTGGCACAGCCTTGGGAAAAGGTATATTAGGTGCACCTGGTCAGCTCTTATCTCCACATATGATTAGGTCACATTTTTGCTTGGATCGTGGTTTCGACCAGTGCAGTCTCCACATACAATTAGGTCATATTTTTGTTTGGAATGATCTTAGTATGTAATCTCTTCACCAGTATCTTTGCAAACCTACGTGTAGAGGTCTGGGTGAAACCAACGTCATCAATTTTGTATATTGTGATGATATGAGGTGACATTACAATGACCTCAACAATGGTTTTCGTGAAGGCTGCCTGGTGATCCCTTCCTTTGTCAAGTAATTTCTGAAGTCATGGGAATACTATTCTCATGCTGAATGTAATACAGTCAACCTAGCTTTTGCCCTTTTGCTCTACGCGAAGTTTCTGTCCTCGCTGGGCTGACCTTAGGACACCTGTGTTATTCTTTGACAGATGTACCGCCATAATCGGGCCAGCGTTGCAGTTTATATTTCTGGATGCATATTTTTCTTAGTGAACTGAAGGAAATATTAAGTTAGCACAACATATAATATTGGATGACTAATTAAACAACTGTGATAACATAGTAGCCGGCCGGAGTGGCCGAGCGGTTAAAGGCGCTACAGTCTGGAACCGCACGATCGCTACGGTCGCAGGTTCGAATCCTGCCTCGGGCATGGATGTGTGTGATGTCCTTAGGTTAGTTAGGTTTAAGTAGTTCTAAGTTCTAGGGGACTTATGACCACAGCAGCTGAGTCCCATAGTGCTCAGAGCCATTTGAACCATTTGAATCATAACATAGTATATAGATTTTCTACTTTGTATAGGAAATACCTTTTATGATATGTGATGTAGATGGGAGGGTTTGTATCAGTTTTGAAAGGGGTGGGTATTGGGGATAAAAGCATGGTTTATGAAAACACACAAATCATGACTAACACGAGACACACACCACACCTTTCAGACGACTCTTACAAACAAGTGTGCCTGATTCTTCACCATTTGCCATTTCCATAGGGTTGCTAAAATTTCCTTTGGGGACCTCAAGGGTGAAGGTGGGAAAGTCCATTCTGTAGGAGACGATTTAATACCAAACTTCCTCCGGCTTCTCACTCAAGTACTTGCAAGATAGGGATCCTGGGGAAGGGGGGGTGGGAAGGGTTTCTGGTCTTTGGGGCTATCTTCTTTCTTTTCTTTGATCTTAGCAACCATATCTATTTATTTCCTTTCTTACTTCTCATTTGAGGACCTATCTATTTTTCCCTCTTTCCATATCATCTACTTCTATCACAGAAGTCCTTCCCAGTTTCTGTGGTTTCCAGTAATCTACATCTTATCTTCGATAAGAAGGCTGAAGAATCAGACTACACAAACACAAATTTTCATACACACAAAGAGAGATGGATACACAAACAATGAGGTAACAGATTAGAAAGATGTGAGAACCGCCAAGTGTTGTAGGGGAAAAGATATGCGTACATCGGGAAATATGCACACAACTTTTTTTATGATGATTCTTCATTGCCTATTTATACACTACTGGATGTTAAAATTGCTACACCATGAAGATGATGTGCTACAGATGCGAAATTTAACCGACAGGAAGAAGATGCTGTGATATGCAAATAATTAGCTTTTCAGAACATTCACACAAGGTTGGCGCCGGTGGCGACACCTACAACGTGCTGACATGAGGAATGTTTCCAACCGATTTCTCATACACAAACAGCAGTTGACCGGCGTTGCCTGGTGAAACGTTGTTGTGATGCCTTGTCTAAGGAGGAGAAATGTGTACCATCATGTTTCCGACTTTGATAAAGGTTGGATTGTAGACTATCGCGATTGCGGTTTATCGTATCGCGACATTGCTGCTCGCGTTGGTAGAGATCCAATGACTGTTAGCAGAATATTGAATTGGTGGGTTCAGGAGGGTAATACGGAACACCGTGCTGGATCCCAACGGCCTCGTATCACTAGCAGTCGAGATGACAGGCATCTTATCCGCATGGCTGTAACGGATCGTGCAGCCACGTCTCGATCCCTGAGTCAACAGATGGGGACATTTGCAAGACAACAACAATCTGCATGAACAGTTCGACGACATTTGCAGCAGCGTGGACTGTCAGCTCGGAGACCGGTTACTCTTGACTCTGCATCACAGACAGGAGCGCCTGCGATGGTGTACTCAACGACGAACCTGGGTGCACAAATGGCAAAACGTCATTTTTTCGGATGAATCCAGGTTCTGTTTACAGCATCATGATGGTCCCATCCGTGTTTGGCGACATCGCGGTGAACGCTCATTGGAAGCGTGTATTCGTCATCGCCATACTGGGGTATCACCTGGCGTGATGGTATAGGGTGCCATTGGCTACATGTCTCAGTTACCTCTTGTTCACGTTGATGGCACTTTGAAGAGTGGATGTTACATTTCAGATGTGTTTCGACCCGTGGCCCTACCCCTCATTCGATCCCTGCGAAACCCTACATTTCAGCAGGATAATGCACGACTGCATGTTGCAGGTCCTGTACAGGCCTTTCTGGATACAGAAAATGTTCTACTGCTGCCCTGGCCAGCACATTCTCCAGATCTCTCACCAATTGAAAAGTCTGGTCAGTGGTGGTTGAACAACTTGCTCATCACAATATGCCAGTCACTACTCTTGATGAACTGTGGTATCGAGTTGAAGCTGCATGGTCAGCTGTACCTGTACACGCCATCCAAGCTCTGTTTGACTCAATGCCCAGGCGTATCAAGGCCGTTATTACGGCCAGAGGTGGTTGTCCTGGGTACTGATTTCACAGGATCTATGCACCCAAATTGCGTGAAAATGTAATCACATGTCAGTTCTAGTATAATATATTTGTCCAATGAATACCTGTTTATCATCTGCATTTCTTCTTGGTGTAGCACTTTTAATGGCCAGTAGTGTATAAAAAAAACTATAACACACACACACACGAACTTTGACAATTCCATATTATATACATAAAAAAAGCAACAATTTCACATCAAGCGAGTATAAATAAGAAAGAAAGAATGAGTAATGAAAGAGAATGCCAGCAAGATTGAAGTACTAAAGTACTCATGATGTTTATTTAAGGAAAGTCATTGTAGCGAATACTCTGATAAATTGAGGAGTTGGAGGCTAGTGGGACTTGAATAGGGTATGTAAACATATTACCTACTGAATAGTTTATAGACATGGAATCTATTAAGTGTATGGAAGTTGAAAAATAGAGGAGGACTCCAGGAATTAGATGAAGTATTAAGAAGTAAATGTGAAGTATAGAATAGAAAATATTTAATTATAGTATACATAGGAATGTATACCTGTGTTAATGAACCATGAGGCCTACTCAGAAAGAATAGGGGGGGGGGGGGGGGCATACCTGGCATTTACTGAATATAAAGGGCATGCATACCTGTTGTCTAATGAATACAGTGTCAGTAAAGTGGATACCTAATTTGAATAGGCTTTTTACAACTGGTACACTTATAAAGTTGTGTATTATGAAAATGTGATAACCATTATTCAAATAACTACCCACATGCAGGAATTTCTGATCAACACAGTATCTTACGTCCTCTTGCAATTTCATTTTTATCTTGTTGGGTTTTAGCACCTTTGTAAGGATAATATGCAAGGCAACAGCATGTTACTGAGTCACAAAGCATCCAGAATTTACGTACCCAGTGGTGGTGGTGGTTTCTTTTTTTGCAAGTGTGACATTTAGTACAAACTGGACTTCCATCAATGGTAAGCTGTTCATATGTAATGATGTCTGAATATATCATCAGCTCATCAGCATAATCAACCAATTGCTGGTATGCGGGGCGGGGCAAAAAGAAAAGATTTTTTGTTATAAAAAATTTATTCATGAACCTTTTCACAAAATTCCTTCACACACCTTCAAAGTACTCTCCACTGAATGATGCATTTGACAAGTCCCTCCCCCCCCCCCCCCTCCCCCTCAACAATCGCCATTTGAAAAGCTGTTTTTACTGCCTCCACATCATCATAACACTTCTCTTTTAGCACTTTTTTCATTCACTGGAATAGGAAAAAGTCACATGGGGCTAGGTCTGGCTAATATGGAGGTTGGGGACTGACAAATTTAGCAGCAACACATCTCATGTGCAAATCCTCACACAAAATCTGCTGGCATGAGCTCCAACTCAGGCGTCTCTGTTGAAATTTGGCCAGTTGTCAAATGATGAACTTCATTGACTTTTTGGCTGATTTTTTCAACATTTTGCTCACTTTGTGACTTTGCAGCACATCCAGAATGAGGTTGGTCTTCAGCACTCATCTAACCACATAAAAAGTGCCCAAACCAGTCAGAAACTTTGTGTGGCTCATAGCATCCTCCTGTAAAGCCTCTCGAAGCATTTAGTGGGTCTCTGTTGCTGATTTTTAAGCAGGGAACAAAATTGCACACACTCTCTTTGTTATTTAAAGTTGCTATAATGACTTTGCAAGATCAAACCGAAAACAGCCACAGAAATACAACACTACACTCACACGTTCATCTACACACTGATGCCATCTGCACAGTTGTTTCATGGAGGTCTCTATTAACTCTCTCTAGTGGGAGAAATCTGTAACGAATGGCAGTGCCCTCTCAGTCTTGTTTTTTTGGGTCCTCCCTGGTATGATACATGGATTGTAATCAGGATGACCTGGTCCTGGGCACTTCTTGCTATCAACAAGATAACAGAGTTTAGTATGATGCCTAAATCACTGAGCAGAATACATTTTGCAAAACCACAGAAAGCCCAAGATAGTTTATTTCTTCAGTAAGAGAGTACTGTAGGTCTTTAGTTAATTCCATTATCAGCAAGTATGCTATATAACCTCTTGCCTCAGTTGTTGTGACATTCCTCCATTTTTTTATATGGGCTGGACAAAGTAGCTGCATATTAGATATAAATCACTTAGATGAGCGATTTGGTTTGGTGACAATCAGCTGAAGTAACATTGCAGTGAAAAATAAACTGAAATATTCAATTGCAGAAGGTCCCAATGGTAGCATATGCCAGCTCATGAAATGGAAGTTGTACTGACTGTAGAGTTTCAGGGGCAATCACTTCTTCAGTGTAATGTTCATCTTCCATTTTGTCTTCATTTTCATTCTGTATATTAACAAGAGCATCACTGCCACTTTCTGAAGTGGTACTATTTTCACTACAGTACATTTTATCACCAGATATTTTCAATAACTCGAATTTCACCATAAGCAAGCCCTCTTATTTGGGCCAGGCATTGGACTCATTTAAAAAAAACACATGGAACAAACAATATTAAATAACAATACTGTACAAAACAATAATGTAGGATAAAATAAAAAATATATAAATAAGTATTACGAAGTACGATGTCAACAAACAAACAATGCAGTAGCAGAGTTAACAGTCGTCAATATTTCACTTCAACGACACTCAAAATTCAATAACTATCACTGTACACATAAACTGAAACACTGAGCATCAATATTGAGCATGTTAGTATCATCTAGTGGTGAATTTTATATGCTAAGCAAAACTAAACAGAGTACCAACAATTCAGCACTCTGACGCTACTGCCATCAGTAGAGGGTGACAACACGTTGTTACCTCAACATTCAAAGTTTTAAAAATTGTATGGTGATAACTTTCAGTTGTTTGAGATATTTTTTTAAGTACTTCTTGTCAAATTTAGTTCTTGGAGCAAGACATGTTTTTGGGACCCACTGAGCCAGTTATATCAAGAATGGCAATTTCAGAATCTTGTCCCCTCTTTGTCAAATTTTTGTGGACACTCACAGTTGGCTGTGGCTGTGCAGAAAGCACTAGCTATCCTAAATTTTCCAGTGCCCCTTGAATGAAAACTGGTGAGTGCTACATTCCTTACAATCCTCACTGTTTTTGATTGAGGATTATTGTGGAAGCTATGGGAGTACAACAGCCACGCCATTTCTGGATTAAATTGATATATTCCTCCAACAGTAACAGCTCCAAAGCCAATACTGCAATAAATCAAACCTAAAGCTATCGAGCACACTCCAATAAAAGGTTTCCTGGTGTGCACCTGAGTTGTATTAAATGATGCAGTGTTCCTCAACAGACCATCTTACCTTCCAGACAGTTACTTTCATGCTTGTATTCCCTGAAGTAACAAATAAGCAAAACTGTGTTGAAGAAGAATTTCAAACCACCACATGCAATCATTCAAGATTACAAATTTGCTTTTAGAAATTGCTTGAAACAATACAGACAGTGTACTGTAACACTCCCATTTTAACTCTACATCCATCAGTCACAATACCATGCATAGTTGTTTTTGTAATAGCTGCATTTTGTTGAACCATGCAACAATAGTTTACATGAGACTGGATGCAGCTCTAATGCCTTTCTTGGAAGTATAACAACAGAGCAAAACATCATTCTCAGAAGTCTGATGTGATACCAACACACACAAATTCAACTGCTAATCAGAAAAATAATGTACAATCTTTTGCTATAATTAAACAAGCAGTATTCACAATGGCCTTCACTTAACCAGCAAGTTTTCAAATAATCACTGATCCTAAATTACCAACAACTTAAATTCCATTTTCACTTTTTTTACTGCTTTAACTTTTAAAGTACTGTGACCCAAAACTGTCTGAATCCTGCACTTTACTTTCACCGGTGCGAACGAAAAGGATCTTTTATAATGTATTTAATAGTGAATTGCACCCACTAATGCATCTTGTTACAATTGTGTCACATGAAGCACTGGTTCTGAAAAGAAGTGTTACATGCATTGTGCATGGCAAACCTGTCTGACAAACTGCCTTATGTACTATGTGTGCACGCAGATCCAAGTTTTTGCTTGAATTCAAAACTAAGAATCTAAGTTACATTCACAATGTGAGCTAGCAATGGAGCAGAAACATATAAGAGACACAGCAGCATGATGCATACTGGTGTAAAAGCACAAACATATGCATGTAAATTTTACTAATACCACAACTGTGGACCTTTCCTGATCTGTACTGTGTACATTAGATACTTTGTTATTTGTAAACTAAAATTTGTTAGTGGATCAGTAATCACCAATAAATGACGATGATGATGATGATGATGACATACCTTTTATCAGAAATGTCTGATTCAGAATACCCATTCATCAACTGGTTAGGGGTCCATTTTATGGTAAGAGAACTTGCAGTTTGATGTAATGACAAATATCCAGGCAGAGGTTCAGCCCGGTCTTTCTGGAAATCAAAATAATCAATAAGGTCATGATGACCTCTAAGGAGCTTTAAAGTACACTCATTTTTAAACCCACTTCATGCAACCACTTTCACAATGACTGACAACTAGGCAACAAATGTGTAGCTCATAAATACGCTTATTGTAACTAATATTAAGAAAACACTGTGACCTAAAACAACTATTTCAAAGAGTCGACATTAGTACAGCAAAGAGTCAAATACATGGGTACACACGTATTCAATAACCTGCCAGAGTATACTGAATGTAGATAATGTGGTGGAGTTTAAGACTGAATTAAAGAACTTTCTGTTGGGTAACTCCTCCGCTTTCACTGACGAATATCTTCACAAAAATTCTCAATGTTTAAGGTTATTTTAGAATTACAACTGGCACTCCATTGCTATTGTCTTTTGTAATGATAAGTTGTTTCATTGTACAGGTCTTAAATTAAGTAATATGTGTAAATTTTGATTTGTTTCCACATCCTACAGAAACCTCGATGCAAGATCCATGGAATACAACTAATGTCATGGCAGTAAGCAAACACACTGAAATAATTATATTTCTAAATATCACAATTGGAACAAATACTTTAGAGTGCTAGTAAAAATTTTACACTACACAACACACACACACACACACACACACACACACACACACACACACACACACACACACACACACACCTCTATATTCTAGCACACACATTTTCACAGTCCTACCCATTTGCCTTCATCTCACGCTTTACATTAATTTCTCTCATATTCTTCCACCAGTCCCAAACACATTAACTATCTTGCTTGTTCCTTATCACTCCCTTTCACTAACATTTCTATCTTACAGCCTATTATCACGTTTACCATTTTTGCTCTTACCTAAGCTCCAACTTGTTCCCATACTTCTACAATTGTGTCAATGTGCTGCTGTGGGAGAGGAAGAATTGGGGAAAAGTGGCTGATGCCTAGGAGGCGGAGGAGGCGGCAGGTGCAGAGGATAAGAATGTGTGAGGGAGAGGCAGCACACACATGGGACAGGAATGTGTGAGGGAGAGGCAGCACACACATGGGACAGGAATGTGACAAGAGCACCAGCACTGTTGAGTTCATGCAGTGCAGAATAACAATGACATGGAGGAGTGGATTGGGAGGGGGAAACAGGATGGAGAAATGGGACTCCAGGGAAGAGGGTGTGGGTGCAGGGTGAGAAGTTCGGGTCCTGGGACAGAGGCAAAGGTGAATGACAGTTAGGCATGGAAGACTGCATTGCTGTCTGTTACCATTATCTAAACACTTAACATGACCACAGCAGCAACAGCTGTGCCATTCAGCATTAATGCTCTTTATATATTAGACACTAAAGTGTAGTACTGAATTTGTTTTGCAATATTGTGGTATTCCACAATTATTAAATTCATACAGCAGGACAAAAATTTACTCCATAGTTAACAGCTAGTTTCATATGCAATTTAGTATCACACTTGTTACTATGACAAGAATGTTGCTTACGTTATTGTTCATGTTCGATCAAAGTTATATGAGTATTTATTGGTTAGCCACAGCATAAATAACATGTTATCAGTACTTCCAGTCAATATCTTAAGACTGTATATTGACTTTTACCATGCACCTAAACTGACCTGCACACTGCTTCCTATTTACACATGGATCTATGCTTAATGACAGTACTAAAATGATGAGGTCTCACATCTCTCTTTCTGTCTAGCCACAATTAAAAGATTTGTCATGTAATCTCTGTTCATATTTAACTGTCTTTCTAGCTCCCTCAGTAATTTAACTTCTTGCGGTATACAATTGTGTCAACAGTAACCTTTACAATATCCAAATTGCCATATGCCATTAATGACTACCACTCATGTATCACTTCATGATCCTCTTTTACTACTTTTAACTTTTGATGCTTCACTTAAAAATTCAAAAAAACTTCCATGTGCAGATAAACACGTCCTCTATTCACAATACTTCTCATATTTTCAACTTAACTAATATTAGCTCAATTAGAATAACTTATTCCACTCCTGTGGCATTGTCCGACAATCACTACAGGCCACTTGTAAACCAACTGATGCCTCCCAAATGTCTCCCAAGCATGTACAGTCCAATTACTGGTGCAAAACTGCTCTGCCTGGCATCTACTAGAAGGCAACTGATATATTAGTCACCAGAAGAAGGTTTTTTGATTTTTAACAAGGGTATCGATAATGGTGCCCTTGCAAACTGATCAACAAGACTTTGAAACTTATCTGAGCTTTTTATCTGTTGGCTAATTCTTTCTGCTTTTAATCTCCAGACTTATCTGCTAAACTGGTATTTGCACTGCTTGTAGAGTTCTTTATATAACACTGAGTTGGTCAGACAGTGCATGCTACACCTTTGCCATTTTTTCTTTCAGCTCCTGTTTCAACATCCAATGGCATGAAAATTTAAGAATATGTTCCGTTTATTTTTTACCCCTGTGGTAGTCGTAACTAATTACCAAGATTCCTGACTTAAATCATGTCTTAGTACAACAATGTTGTTTGCAGACAATATACTCTTGCACTGAAAATTTTTCTTGGTTTCAATTTGATACTACATTTTAGTACTAACGTCTGACTTAAATGACGTGAGAGGCATCCATTTATAGTGTCTGCTAAGATGATGTGGTCATAATTTATTATAATATCAATTATTGCACTTCTGTGTTTGTTAACATTCTTGTGAGAGCTAGTCCAAGTAGATCTTTAGCCCATAAAATATTATATAATCTGTAAAAAGTTTGATTTCCTGACAGGCTTGTACAGTGTTGATATTCAGATCTCAGAGTAAGGTGAGTTATTAAACTTGACAATAATTTACTCATAATTCGAGAAAGTGATTTAGGGAGGTATCAGAATTTCCTGTACAACAAACAAAGAAACAGAGCCAAATACAGGTTTGAGCATTGCAATTTTGTGTCCCTGTCAACACCCAGAACACTTTTTTTGTGGGGTTATAAGATCACTTTTCCCTCAAGTAAATGGCAACAAAACTACTTTCACAAAACTGCTGAGACCTATATGGTCACTTGTTGACATATTGCACCACCAGCAAAGGAAGGTGAATCTTCGACATTGCCAGTTACTTGTGCTGGCAAAACATCAGAAAAAAATCATTAAACATAGGCCAAAGATGCCGAGACAAAAGTCAGGCATTATGTCATCAGCTATATTATGAAATTTTGCCAGGTTATAGTCTTATCATTCATTATTTCACAATAGCGGAGATGCTAAGTAGCAGATAGGCACAACAAAAAGACTGTCAGAAAGTGAGCTTTTGGCCAAAAAACACACACACACACACACACACACACACACACACACACACACACACACATGACCACAGTCTGCAGCTGCTAAGGCCAGACTCATGAGTGTGGCCTCAGGAGCCAGAGACTGTGGTCACATGTGTGTGAGTTGCATGTGCATGTTTTCTGTTTCTGATGCAGGTCTTGTTGGCCAAAATCTCACTTTCTGGCAGTCTTTTTGTTGTGCTTATCTGGCACTCAGCTCTCCACTATATGGTGAGTAGCAACTATCCTTTCCATAATATTGTTACATTGTTACATTTTCCATTGTTTGAATGATATCTACTGATTTTTGGTGTTTTGTAATAGTAACAAATGTGGAACAAATCCCGCAATAAATGCTTCAATCACATTTTTTGTCTAATTCTTCTACTTTATAATACAAAAATTATAGAATTTTTCACTTCGTATCCTCATACACTCAGTTTTACAATGAAAATCAGCTGAGAAACAAAGCACATGATGAAAACAAATCACAACAGTCATGTTACAACCACAATTGTCAGCCACAGAATTATTTGACAAGGATGAACAGAGAGGTCAGAAAGTGTGACCAAGATTGTTCTCTGCCTGGTTATTGCTATGGTAGCTGTCCTGTAAACAACTGTCAACCACTTTGTCGCAAGAGTGTTTTTGTGAAGGAATCAAACAAATAAATCCATAGCTGAGGCCAAGAGATGGAAACCCAAATCATTTAATTTTTTTGACACATAAGAAGAACTACACAATACTGAGTGCATTTGTAGCCAGCTTCTTTATTCCTTATAATGTCTTTATTGGGTCAGGGCACCATTGTTTACATCATAAGTGTATTTAACATTTCTTTTAATGAGGATAAACAATTTGAACAGTTAATGACATCAGCAGTATTTTAGATAGCACTAACATCTTGACTTCATCTTTAAAAAGTTTACAGCTCAGTGCTTTTGGAAAGTTTAAAGATAAAGTAGAACAGCTAGTAGGCTCCACACAGAATAATTTGGCTGGTAGATGTGCAATAGGCAGGGCATGCAGAGAGAGAGCAGTAGTGGTGGGGGCTGTGGACAGGCATTGTAGGGGAAATGCCAAGTGGTGGAGGGAAAGTGTCATTCTACACATTTTTTGTAAATTTTGAATGGAGCCCCTCCACACCCATACCTGCATGGTGACCATCCAAAAAGATCTACTGTCACGTTTGCTTTGCTTAATATCTAAAAAAAAATCTACTGCAAATGCAACAAAAGCAGTGATTTATTTTCGCCTCGATTTTTAACCATTTGTAACTTTCACAGAAGCACCACGAGTGGAAAATTTTGAGTAAAATCTACATTTCTCTAACTGCAGTGCTAAAATTTGCTTCATTTGCCAAGACACAGCAGGCTTCACACAATGTCACCTCACTAATAAATTGTGCAAGCACAACTGCACGAGAATTCTGAAACCATGGTTTATTAGATTTATTAACTGAGGAAAAGTAAGGTCAATACCTTATGAAAAAGCATATCCTCTGTACAAAAATGAACATTTAATGACTTCACTTACACTGTTCCAAAACCCATAGGATTTCTCATTTCACCAGCTATTGATGGCCTGTAAAAATTACATTCTTTTGTTGAAAATTCTGTCATTAGTGGACTAACACAGTAGATAATGAAGTTTTACTTAACAAACATATAACAAAAGACTCTCCTCTTTGCGTGCTTTCATTTGCCAAAATCTCATTTCAGTATCTCAAACGGTTTATGAAACATGAGGAATGTTGTGGATATTTCTTTCTGGCTTTATCACTGGTGCATTCAATCGCAAACATGATTGGTGGCAGACTGAGACCTCCACCCATGTCTGATGAAAAATTCAATATCAACAATGTACAATGAATGTAAAGACAGATTGCTACTTACTATAAAGAAGACACATCAAGTTGCAGGCAACCAAAATTAAAAGACGCTCACAAAAGCTTTCCATCAGTAACATGCATGCGCGCGCCCCCCCCCCCCCCCCCCCCCACACACACACACACACACACACACACACACACACACACAAAAAGCAAGCACATTTCACGCACACACGACTGCCAACTCCAGCATCTCAGCCCAGAAACCAACTATCACGTGGGATGCAAGCAGCAATCTAAATTTGGGGGGGGGGGGGTGGGGAAGGGGGGGGGGATAGTAGTGTAAGGGCTGAGAAAGGGACAAATGCTGTCTTGTGAAGTGTGCAGGGACTAGACTGCCAACAGGTGCAGCATCAGGAAGTTGTGCGGCAGGGAGGTGGGAAAAAACGGAGCAAAAAAAGGAGAAGGTAGATTCATTAGCAGACCATTGCAAATAAACAGGATGGGGGATGAGAATGGACAGTGGAGGGTGTGGGGACAGTATGTAGGTTGAGGCTGGGATAGTTACTGGAGCAGCAAATGTGTTGTAAGATATGTAAGTATGTGTACAACTATGTTAAGATATGCAGAAACAAGCAGTGATATGGACAAATACATAAAAATGAGCAAAAATACATGGAACTGCATGAGCCACATAAAAATGTGCATAAATATGTTAAAAATGTACAGAAACGTGGGCGAAAAGAAACAATGAGGTATGGGAGTGCACGCACGTGTGTGTGTGTGTGTGTGTGTGTGTGTGTGTGTGTGTGTGTGTGTGTGTGTGTGCACTGCGATAAGTGAAGGGAGTCGAGGAGGTGTGGGGTTAGGTTAAGGATCAGAAGTTCATGTGGCTCGGGCAGGTGTAGAAAAAAAAAAAATGATGAAGTAGTCAGGATGAGGGATGAAGTGGGATCAACGGAATAAATATAACTACTGGAGGAAAGAATCTGAGAGCATCAGGCCTTCACAGATAGGCATTATCCTCCAGACATAGTCTACAAACAGATCTCCCATGCCCTTTCCCCTCACACCCCCAATCCTCCTCCCATCACCCCCAAGAATCAACCACAAAGGAGTGTCCCCTTATCACCCAGTACCAGCCCGGACTGGAACAACTGAACAACATCCTTCACCAGGACTCTGATTACCTATCATCACACCCTGAAATGAGGGACATTATACCTGAGATACATCTCACCCCTCCTACCTTCCTAAAGTGATGTTCTGTAGCCCACCCAACCTCCACAACATCCTAGTCCATCCCTATGCTGCTCCCAGTCTCAATCCTTGGCCACAAGGATTATATCCCTGTGGCAGACCCAGGAGAAAAACCTGCCCAATTCACCCACCCACTTCCTGTCACATGTTTATCCTACGCCACCAGGAGCCGGATCACATGTGAAAGCAGCCATGTCATTTACCAGCTTTGCTGCAATCACTGCACAGCTTTTTATATTGGTATGACTACCAACCAGATGTCCACCAGGATGAATGGCCACCACCAAACTGCGTCCAAGAGCAAAGTAGACCACCCTGTGGCGCAACATGCAGCTGAGCATAAAACATTTGATTTCAATGATTGCTTCACTACCCGAACCGCATGGATCCTTCCCTCCGCTACCCGCTTTTCTGAACTGCGCATATGGGAGTTATCCTTACAACATGTTCTCCACTCCCATAATTATCCCAACCTCAACCTACGGTAACATACTTTCCCCACACCCTCCACCCAACAGTTTCCACCCCCTCTGTCCTATCATCTCTTCCTCATTCTCATCACCTACATCTATATCTACATGATTACTCTGCAATTCACATTTAAGTGCTTGGCAGAGGGTTCATCGAACCACAATCATACTATCTCTCTACCATTCCACTCCCGAACAGCGCGCGGGAAAAGCGAACACCTAAACCTTTCTGTTCGAGCTCTGATTTCTCTTTTTTATTTTGATGATCATTCCTACCTATGTAGGTTGGGCACAACAAAATATTTTCGCATTCGTAAGAGAAAGTTGGTGACTGAAATTTCGTAAATAGATCTCACCGCGACGAAAAACGTCTTTGCTTTAATGACTTCCATCCCAACTCGCGTATCATGTCTGTCACACTCTCTCCCCTATTACGTGATAATACAAAACAAGCTGCCCTTTTTTGCACCCTTTCGATGTCCTCCGTCAATCCCACCTGGTAAGAATCCCACACCGCACAGCAATATTCTAACAGAGGACGAACGAGTGTAGTGTAAGCTGTCTCTTTAGTGGACTTGTTGCATCTTCTAAGTGTCCTGCCAATGAAACGCAACCTTTGGCTCGCCTTCCCCACAATATTATCTATGTGGTCTTTCCAACTGAAGCTGTTCGTGATTTTAACACCCAGGTACTTAGTTGAATTGACAGCCTTGAGAATTGTACTACTTATCGAGTAATCGAATTCCAACGGATTTCTTTTGGAACTCATGTGGATCACCTCTCACTCTTCGTTATTTAGCGTCAACTGCCCCCTGCCACACCATACAGCAATCTTCTCTAAATCGCTTTGCAACTGATACTGGTCTTCGGATGACCTTACTAGACGGTAAATTACAGCATCATCTGCGAACAACCTAAGAGAACTGCTCAGATTGTCACCCAAGGTCATTTATATAGATCAGGAACAGCAGAGGTCCCAGGACGCTTCCCTGGGGAACACCTGATATCACTTCAGTTTTACTCGATGATTTGCCGTCTATTACTACGAACTGCGACCTTCCTGACAGGAAATCATGAATCCAGTCACACAACTGAGACAATACCCCATAGGCCCGCAGCTTGATTAGAAGTCGCTTGTGAGGAACGGTGTCAAAAGCTTTCTGGAAATCCAGAAATACGGAATCAACCTGAGATCCCCTGTCGATAGCGGCCATTACTCCGTGCGAATAAAGAGCTAGCTGCGTTGCACAAGAACGATGTTTACTGAAACCATGCTGATTACGTATCAATAGATCGTTCCCTTCGAGGTGATTCATAATGTTTGAATACAGTATATACTCCAAAACCCTACTGCAAACCGATGTCAATGGTATAGGTCTGTAGTTTGATGGATTACTCTTACTACCCTTCTTAAACACTGGTGCGACCTACGCAATTTTCCAATCTGTAGGTACAGATCTATCAGTGAGCGAGCGGTTGTATATGATTGCTAAGTAGGGAGCTATTGTATCAGCATAATCTGAAAGGAACCTAATCGGTATACAATTTGGACATGAAGACTTGCCCGTATCAAGCAATTTGAGTTGCTTCGCAACCATTAAGGTATCTTTTCTGAGTTGCTTCGCAACCCCTAAGGTATCTACTTCTAAGAAACTCATGCTAGCAGCTGTTCGTGTTTCAATTTCTGGAATATTCCATTCGTCTTCCCTGGTGAAGGAATTTCGGAAAACAGCATTCAATAACTCCGCTTTAGCGGCACAGTCACAGGTAACAGTACCATCGGCACTACGCAGCGAAGGTATTGACTGCGTCTTGCCGCTTGTGTACTTTACATACGACCAGAATTTCTTCGGATTTTCTACCAAATTTCGAGACAATGTTTTGTTGTGGAACATATTAAAGGCATCTTGCATTGAAGTCTGTGCCAAATTTCGCGCGTCTGTAAATTTTAGCTTATCTTCAGGATTTCTCGTTCTTCTGAACTTCGCATGCTTTTTCCGTTGCCTCTGCAACAGCGTTCAGACCTGTTTTCTGTACCATGGGGGATCAGTTCCAACTCTTACCAATTTATGAGGTATGAATCTCTCAATTGCTGTTGCTACTATATCTTTGAATTTGAGCCATATCTCGTCTACATTTGCATAGTTAGCTCGGAAGGAATGGAGATTGTTTCTTAGGAAGGCTTCTAGTGACATTTTATCCACTTTTCTAAATACAATTATTTTGCGTTTGTTTTTGGTGGATTTGGAAGAAACGGTATTTAGCCCTAGCTACAACGACCTTGTGATCACTAATCCCTGTATCAGTTATGATGCTCTCTATTAGCTCTGGATTGTTTGTGGCTAAGAGGTCAAGTGTGTTTTCGCAACCATTTACAATTCGCGGAGGTTCGTGGACTAACTGCTCAAAATAATTTTCGAGAGAAGCATTTAGGACAATCTTGGAAGATGTTTTCTGCCTACCACCAGTTCTGAACAAGTATTTTTGCCAACATGTTGAGGGAAGGTTGAAGTCCCCCACCAACTATAACCGTATGAGTGGGGTATTTATTTGTTACGAGACTCAAATTTTCTCTGAACTGTTCAGCAACTATATCATCGGAGTCTGGGGGTCGGTAGAAGGAGCCAATTATTAACTTAGTTCAGCTGTTAAGTATAACCTCCACCCATACCAATTCGCACGGAGTATCTACTTCGACTTCACTACAAGATAAACCACTACTGACAGACACAAACAGTCCACCACCAATTCTGCCTAATCTATCTTTCCTGAACACCGTCTGAGACCCACTCTGTTTATTTGCGGCCCTCTGCAATGCATCCTCATATCTTTGCCCACTCCTCTCTCCTTTTTCGCTCCTTTCCCCCCCCCCCCCCCCCCCCATGTAACCCCGCCCCCCACAACCTCCTGCCACTACACCTGTTGGCAGGCAGGTCTCTGCACACTCCACCAGACAGTGTTTGTCTCTCTCCCCATCTGTACACTACTATCCCTTCCCTTCCCCACCCACTTCAGATTGCTGCTTGGATCTCTCGTGATAGATGCATTCCAGCCTGAGATGGTGTCTTATTTCAATGGAAATATCACAATAACTATAACCATTAACAAAATGATGGGCTCATCCTGAAGCTGGCATCTGAAAGCTTTAAGTAAGGCCAAAATGAAATTCTTTTACTGAATAGTTTCTATAAAAACTTTTGAGAGAAACTGAAGAGCATGCACCTTGATTCTGTGTCATCACAGCACATCATCAACTGGCTGCAAGTGGGAAAACAATGTCAGCCTTCCCTTCCGAACAAACAAATGAATTCTCCCAGCACTAAGGATGAAAACTGAATACTGCGCATCGGCCATCACATCCTGCACAGATTCTGTATAGTGGTTTTCACAACTTTAAAGAATGTGTTGAACATCAGAAAAGGAGTTCCTAATAAAAGCTGAAACTATAGTGACAATGAAAGTTTAATGAGTACAGTTTACTTATATCATTAACTACAGGTTAACTTTTAGTTTTTTTACCAAATATAAAATTTTAATTATACTTACAGGAAGAACAAGAACATTATTTTTCCCATAAAGTAGAGTGGCTCGACTGTTCTGGTGCAGGCTTTCAACATAATCCTTTGCTGAGAGCGGTAGTGCCCGTACACATTCCTCAGACCCTACCGCATGTAAACTTCGACCAAACTGTTAAACATACAATAACAATAAATTTTAATTATCAGCAAACATAGGGAAATATTTAGAGATTGGAAAGCAACTTTAAACAGATTGCTAAAGTAGATAGCAATCCATCCATCCTAAAAATAGTATATACAGGGTGTTACAAAAGGGTACGGTCGAACTTTCAGGAAACATTCCTCACACACAAAGAAAGAAAATATGTTATGTGGACATGTGTCCAGAAACACTTACTTTCCATGTTACAGCTCATTTTATTACTTCTCTTCAAATCACATTAATCATGGAATGGAAACACACAGCAACAGAACGTACCAGCGTGACTTCAAACACTTTGTTACAGGAAATGTTCAAAATGTCCTCCGTTAGCAAGGATACATGCATCCACCCTCAGTCGCACGGAATCCCTGATGCGCTGATGCAGCCCTGGAGAATGGCATATTGTATCACAGCCATCCACAATATGAGCATGAAGAGTCTCTACATTTGGTACCGCGGTTGTGTAGACAAGAGCTTTCAAATGTCCCCATAAATGAAAGTCAAGAGGGTTGAGGTCAGGAGAGCGTGGAGGCCATGGAATTGGTCGGCCTCTACCGATCCATCGGTCACCAAATCTGTTGTTGAGAAGCGTACGAACACTTCAACTGAAATGTGCAGGAGCTCCATCGTGCATGAACCACATGTTGTGTCGTACTTGTAAAGGAACATGTTCTAGCAGCACAGGTAGAGTATCCCATATGACATCAGGATAACGTGCTCCATTGAGCGTAGGTGGAAGAACATGGGGCCCAATCAAGACATCACCAACAATGTCTGCCCAAACATTGACAGAAAATCTGTGTTGATGACGTGACTGCACAATTGCGTGCGGATTCTCGTCAGCCCTCACATGTTGATTGTGAAAATTTACAATTTGATCACGGAATGAAGCCTCATCCGTAAAGAGAACATTTGCACTGAAATGAGGATTGACACATTGTTGGATGAACCATTCGCAGAAGTGTACCCGTGGAGGCCAATCAGCTGCTGATAGTGCCTGCACACGCTGTACATGGTACGGAAACAACTGGTTCTCCCGTAGCACTCTCCATACAGCGACGTGGTCAACGTTACCTTGTACAGCAGCAACTTCTCAGATGCTGACATTAGGGTTATCGTCAACTGCACGAAGAATTGCCTCGTACATTGCAGGTGTCCTCGTCGTTCTCGGTCTTCCCCAATCGTGAGTCATGTGCTGGAATGTTCCATGCTCCCTAAGACGCCGATCAATTGCTTAGAACGTCTTCCTGTCGGGGCACCTTCGTTCTGGAAATCTGTCTCAATACAAACGTACTGCGCCACGGCTATTGCCCCGTGCTAATCCATACATCAAATGGGCATCTGCCAACTCTGCATTTGTAAACATTGCACTGACTGCAAAACCACATTCGTGATGAACACTAACCTGTTGATGCTACGTATTGATGTGCTTGATGCTAGTACTCTAGAGCAATGAGTCACATGTCAACACAAGCACCGAATTCAACATTAACTTCCTTCAATTGGGCCAACTGGCGGTGAATCGAGGAAGTACAGTACATACTGATGAAACTAAAATGAGCTCTAACATGGAAATTAAGCGTTTCCAGACACATGTCCACATAACATCTTTTCTTTATTTGTGTGTGAGGAATGTTCCCTGAAAGTTGGGGCGTACCATTTTGTAACACCCTGTATTTTGCAACAAGATAGTGCAATAGAACTGCATGCTGTCTTTTGTGGACGGTACTGTGGATGACCCAGACAGTAAACAACTACCTTCATGTGATCAATTTGACTATTGGGCATTTGTTACAAATTATAGTACAAATCCCCATCCCCCTCCTGCCACTGAGGTGTGCAAAGGAGGTGGACAACAGAGCACCCTGAATGGAATTTAGATCAGTGGCATCTGGTTCTGTTTACCAGTGAGTAAAGGTTTTGTGCAAGACCTAATGATAAGCTCCGAAGAGTTCAGAGGCAGCTAGGTACCAATAAATGTCTCAGGCATGCAGTTTCAAACAGCAGAGGGGTGATCTGTTGTGTTTTCAGCCAGTATCAGTTATAAACACTGAATAACTCTCATCACTGTCGAGGGTAATTTGAGGGCTCTGCCATGCTGGAGCAAGATCATCCAACATGTTGTCCAACCCTAGACTCAACATTTCAGCAATGGATTCATCTTTCAAGAAAATATGCCTGGGCACATGGTGCTAAACCAAATGGAATGATTTGTGGTAACTGCTGACATGAATCTTGCAACCTTACCTGATGGTGAGTGCACAACATGTGAGATGGATCATCCACACAGTGGTTTGGTTGAACACCATTGCTTTGAGCCCTAATTCAATAAATAATATGCCAACCTATGAACAGTCAATTAACAATTTAAAGCAGATTTAATTATGTAAAACATCAAGTAATCTGTGAATGATTCATTTGTACAAGGATGTATCCTGGCATAGGTTGCCAATTCCGAGTTCAATTTTATTTCAGTCAGATCACATCCCTCTAATTGGTGGCTGTACAGAGGCTAATATTCACAGTTAATAAATGGTTTTTCTTGTAAAGCAGTGCAAGGATACAATTCCTACACATGCACTCTTTCACTTTTGAAAAGGCTTGCCAACTTCAATTAATTCCCCACACTTATCAGGTTCACACAGTTTAATATAAAGATCAGCAACATCTATTTAAGTTAATTCAACAAACAGCCACATCTTCAAAATTACAAACTGTTGCATCAAGACTGAGTAAGTCGAAACTGCTGAGCACATTATCACATGCTAACACCAGCAGCTCTGCAGTTCTGATCCTCACAACGAAAACTGACCAAGTCAGCGAACCTGAACTGTTTTCTCATATGACCACTACTTTAGTCATATCAGCGTTTAATTCCTACACAACCAATTGAAATTATTTACAGTTCTTAAACATGTTTTACATTAAGCATATAATACAGACCTCTATGCTAATTTTACATTTCATTATTACACAGATTAACAGATTAATTCTATATGCAGCTGAAACTGTCTTTTAAATACTACTTTTCACACCATCAATATTAACTGCAGGAAACTAGGCACATTCACAGCTTAATTCTTTATGCTCTTAGTTTATTGCTGAAGTCAAATGACAATTGCACAACTTTATTTTACTAGAATAACATACAAACAAGAAAGATAATTACATAACTATTTAAGCAGAGGCAATCTTTGAAAGTAACTGTGGCAAACTCTTTGCCTTGGCACAAACTTTATATGATGATATTTTTCTGTTTATTGGGAAGTATGTAGCCACATGTAAATTTATTATAAACAACATATCTCAATTTTAATAACATAACTAATATCTGTATTACATGGTTGGTGGAGACTTTATTGGACTTCACAATCAGATCCTCACCATGTTAGCATGTCTTCTGCTAACACGTAGCCATACAGTGTATTTAATGTTGCAGGATTTTGTGGAAGCAGTTGCACAGCCAGCTGTGGCTGAGTCACAGCCAACCAGTTGACACTTGAAGTGCATCACTACAGAAACCCCATCTCCTGTACAAGCTGGAAGATCTTGGGAGGGCCATGAGCTAACTGTGGGTAGGCTTGAGCAGTAGCAACACTACCACTTTACAGGCTGCACACCAAGAAGGATCCACACACCGTGCAATGCAGGAGATAGAGCAACAGAGTGTTGACTGTGACCCAGCAGCCGATTTTAATTTTGCAAATACACTTTCAAAAGATTGCTTTCATTTTGGTTATTACTGTTTTATTTTTATTTGTTTCATAAGGCTTATTCTTCACTCTATATTAGTTAGCATCTGCACATAATCCAACAGAAAAAAATGCTTCAATTAGTACATATGCTTTCATCGACATATTTATATGTTCTTATGTGCACCAATGACTTTTTCTATGTCCCTTCGTCTCTGATTAATTCAATAGACCAAGTCTCACAAATCAGCTGCTTACCATATAAATACTCAAAGCCTTTACATTTCTAACATCTGTTCACAATTTTTCTTTCTGTTTCCAAGTCTTGTATGATCACACTCAGTAACCAAATACTACATCATTTTAAATTGGACTTTTAAAACTTAGCATTACTATAATATTAGTGCCAAAAATGATCTCTACAAAGACTTCAAAGGGTTGTCATAAGCTCAGAGAGGGGTAATGGTTTGGAGTTTAAGACTTGCTTAAAGAATGTCCTGTTAGACACCACTTCTTACTTCACTGAAGAGTATCATTCCAGCAGCTCCTAAAATCAATGTTTTATAATAATTTATAATTAATAATTGCAATACAATAAAATTTCATAATGTTAAGTCGTTTAATTGTGTTGTCCTTCAAAAATGTAGAGTCTTTACTTTATTCGACATTTTACATACTCCTCTCCATGGGACTTGAGATACAACTGATGTAACACAATATAATAAAACTGAATAGATAAAAAAAATCTGCTCACCTAGAGGCAGCAGGCGACAACACACATGAAATTTATGAAGTTGTGCAATCATTTGGTGCCAATGGCTTCTTCTGGCAGAGGCACAGAAGGGAAAGGAAGAGGGAGTAAGGAAAAGGACTGGTCACATTTTGGGAATGGGAAGAGTTACAGAAAAGCTGCCAAGAAGCCCAGGCCAGGGATGACATTAATATACATGTGTATCCTTTCTTCCAGGAGTGCTAGTTCTGCAAGGTTCACAGAAGACCTTCTATGAAGTTTGGAAGGTAGGAGCCAAGGTACTGGCAGAATTGAAGCTGTGAGGACGGGTCGTGAGTCGTGCTTGGGTAGCTCAGATGGTAGAGCACTTGCCCATGAAAGGCAAAGGTCCTAAGTTCGAGTCTTGGTCTGGCACACAGTTTTAATTTGTCAGAAAGTTTCATACATGCGTATAACATGCATTTCCATAAAAGAGAAAGGCTGCCCCTCAGTCTTAAGAAATGTAGCACCAGATCTAATTTTGTGCTTAGTTTTGTGTGTGTGTAATAAATTTCATAATTTATTTTGACTATTCCTAATTAATACTTTTTTTTATAGGATAAAATGTATAATTGTTTTGGGACTTAAATTCTATTGCTGATTTATAAACAAATACAAATTCCATACTAATTTTAAACATTTGGAAGAAGAACTACTAGGATTCTCTAAGTATTTATTTGGCTCTAATTGAATACATATTAGCAAAGCAAGCCCTTCTTTAATTCCAAAATAATTACCAGATCTGTCAAAAGCATTGTTTGTATAACTATATCTGTTAATTTCATTATTTAAACAAATAACTCAGCCTAACCTTTGCGGTAGAAGAAACTGTTAAAAAGAAATAATTTCTCCATGTATTCAGTTCATTGAATAAGTTATATTTTAATTGTAATTTCTGTAAATTAAACATTGAACAATGTTTCAGTACCTATTATTGTAAGAATATATAAAGGCCAGATGTTTGGTCCCAAGATAGTCGGTCCACGGTCAATACACAGGAAGTCTGGATCAGTTTGCATAACAATAATGCATTAACTTAACATTGGGATTAGAGCAACACGAATTGGCCATGTGTTAAAACAATGACAGTGTCTGTTCAATAGTGTCACACATACCGTACTATTCTGCAAAAATTATGTGGTTAGCTTTTTACTGCTCATAGATGTTCAACGGCAAACTGTTGTCGCAGTATGTTGACATTTGCCTGCAAACTATTAATGAGGCTTATCAAAAGTTGACCAAGAGTGAATTGGTCATATAACTGTGTAATTTTCAGGGGGGTTGTGAACACTGAAAGTAAAGAACTGTGAAATGCAACTGAGTAACTGTCGGCTACATCATTAACAGTAGTCAGTGTTGAACTTCCACCCCCACCCCCCCTTTTTCAGCCATTATAACAATGCAGTACATCGACACTGAGGACTACCGACAAAGAAACAAAGGAGGCAAATGTCACAAAGTGCACTGCCCTTGTATAGACCCTCTATATACAGGTTTAATATCACTGCCAAATCATCATCTTTCTCTTGAACTTCTCTGATTCCAGGTATTAAGCTATTTATGAAACAAAACAGTATATTCACACAAAGACTTAAAACAACTACATGGTTCATCCTAAAATCAGACTGGTGTTCACTGAAGTAGGAACAATCTTCTAAGAATAAAGCCCATCTTGTTACTCTTGGTGACACACTGTTCTTATTTATACCCTTTGGACTGCACCACAGTCTGTTGAAATTTTAAAATGTATTAATAGTAAATACATCCAGAATTTCTGTAAGATGTGTAATTTTACCCTCCCACATGTCGCTATTAAAATTCTCTGTCTATTCAGTATTTTCGAAAACTTCGAAAGGTGTAAGATAAACAAAAGAAAAACTTTTTACTTATCTTCATTTTCACTTTTTGTTGTTGTTGTTGTTGTTGTTGTTGTTGTTGTTGTGGGCTCTATATTTCTTGCAGCTGAAATTTTTATTTAACATTGTGGGTTCCTGATGACTAAATAATTGATGAAGATTTGCCTGTATATTTCTTGAATTTTATTCTTTATCACATTATTAAATATTTTTACAATTTCCACTTAATATTCCAAATTACATTGTTAGTGTCGATCTCACACACACACACACACACACACACACACCTGTCTCCATCGGAGACACTACTCACAATATTCCAAAGTGAGTACAAAGCCAAAAAGAGAGTTTACAAGGGCAAAAAGAGAGTTTACAAGGGCAAAAAGAGAGTTTACACAGCCAAAAAAGGAGTTTACACAGCCAAAAAAGGAGTTTACACAGCCAAAAAAGGAGTTTACACAGCCAAAAAAGGAGTTTACACAGCCAAAAAAGGAGTTTACACAGCCAAAAAAAAAGAGTTTACACAGCCAAAAAAAAAGAGTTTACACAGCCAAAAAAAAAGAGTTTACACAGCCAAAAAAAAAGAGTTTACACAGCCAAAAAAAAAGAGTTTACACAGCCAAAAAAAAAGAGTTTACACAGCCAAAAAAAAAGAGTTTACACAGCCAAAAAAAAAAGAGTTTACACAGCCAAAAAAAAGAGTTTACACAGCCAAAAAAAGAGTTTACAAAGCCAAAAAAAGAGTTTACAAAGCCAAAAAAAGAGTTTACAAAGCCAAAAAAAGAGTTTACAAAGCCAAAAAAAGAGTTTACAAAGCCAAAAAAAGAGTTTACAAAGCAAAAGAGAGTTTACAAAGCAAACGAGTTTACATACTTTCTTGACAAAAAAAAGAATCTTCACTAAGCCACTGTATTATTTTATAAATGAATCTAGAAATAAATTTAATAATCAGCAATAGATTGTGCAAGTAATAAGATGAATGTTAAGCATTCCAGAATTTCTAAAACAAGAATAATTTTTAACCATTAGTACATATCTACTGTAACAAATTAATTTCTTTTTATATGTTTTAGCCTGAAATATAATACATAGAATACAAAACCAAATGAAATTCTTTCAGTGAAACAGCCAAGAATGTTCACCTACACAAGAATCGACAGTATACATGGTATCGGTTATTTCTATATAAAAGAAAAGGTAATATTAGAGAAGGGTGTCCCATTACAGACGTTAATGATGGCTAAGACATGGAGCTCATAACTGCTGCATGTTCAACTTGAGGCGTTCTTCTGTCCATAAAGCACAAGAATGTGGATGATCTACAATATTAATCTGTTAACTAGTTTTCAGTTTACAATACCATAATCAAAATATCATCATCATAAACGAATGGATGTAACTTTTCCAGATATTTGTATAATACCATGGCTCCTAAAACTTTCTGCTTGTAGATTTTTAAAACTGTGTCTGATTAAAGTATGTCTGAGTATGTATTATTTTCTCCAGAGTAAATTACTTAAGATTTCCCAGCTGTAAAGTAATTTGGGACAAACACCTGAAGTATCCTTCTAGCCGAAGGAAATGATGTAACAGATTTCAGTATGGCATATCCAATATACCCAACAATTCCATTCAAGCTGCTGAGATTCTTTATCCACACTCTTCTGTGGTGTAATAATATCATCCATGTATATAAATTATGTTCTTTCAAGCCAATGTAAATAAAAAAGTGTTTATAAATTGTGAGAATACTATTGGCAAATTTCATAATCCAAATAGAACTTTTTTGGCCTGGAAGTGCCCTGAATATGCACTGAGTGAGGTATACTTTTAGTTCACTTCTTCCTCATCAATACAAAATAATCTATTCTTAAAATCTAATGTGCACATGGACTGCAGTTTATGTAAATGATCTTATACAGGTATGATGCTTCCCACATTTCTTTTTTACAACTACGATCTGGCTATATTATTCAGATGAATTTAGTTGAGTAATTCCTTCATCTAAATGACGAATGAATTAATTCCTTGGTCAGACCACACCTGATCCTGGTTCTTGACAATTTCTTTTTCTCTCCCAATGTGAATTTTCTGGGTGTGCTACCTGTATATATGCACTACTGCTCTTTCACAGCAATCTTCACTTTGACACTGGCAGAACAGGTCTTTTTGCAATGTAACTAGTGACAAAATTAACACACATTCCATTGTTTTGTCATGAACAGAGCTTTCAATATTTAATTCTAATTTGTTTGCTATAAGGAGACACACGAAATTAGTTTCAACTTCTGGCTTCCTGACAGTAACTCCACCGTTGTTTATTAAAATTTCAATTCGGCCAAGACATCTAAATTTGACTTCTCAGTCAATTTTAAATGTTCCAGTTGTTACTGGTTTACCTCAACAGTGTTTAAACTCAACTCATTGTCACCTTCCAAGTTTTCTTCTTTTCCTTCATACAGTCAAAAGACAAATAGCCATACTCATTGCAGTTGAAGCAGCTGCTTTCCTTGCTAACAGTGGTTGCAGTCACTTGATCTTTGACCATCAGCCCAACAGCTGAAACAACTTCTGTTTGGATCTCAAGCTTTGCTTTTACCGCTTTTGTTACTTGAAGTCTTTAGAATGTTAATTACTGGAACTTCCATCCACGTATTTTTTCTTCTTCTTTTGTTTTTAATGAATTCAATGTGCTTTTGTAATGCTTCATGTTTTCTTTGAACTTTTTCACATTCCCCGTGTCAAACGGGGAGTCTTGTCTCTCTATCTATCCCATGATCAATTACTCTAACAACCAATCATCAATATCACATTGGTTAACAATCTCTTTCATCATCTCCTCCTCCTCCTCCTCCTCCTCCTCCTCCTCCTCCTCCTCCCATGATGTCTCAGAATGTGTCACAACAGCCAATCCCTTCTTTTAGTCAAGTAGTGCCACAAATTTATTCTCTTCCCAATCCCATTCAGTACCTCCTCATAAGTTACACACTCTGCCGATCTAATCTTCAGCATTCTTCTCTCGCACCATTTTTCAAAAGCCTCTATTCTCTTCTTGTCTTAACTTCAGGAAGGACTTCCTAAAACTTACATCTATATTTGAAGTTAACAAATTTCTCTTCTTCAGAAGTGCTTTTCTTGCCATCTCCAATTTACATTTTATATCCTCTCTACTTTGGCCGTCATCAGTTATTTTACCACCCAAATAACAAAACTCATCTACTACTTTTAGTGTCTCATTTCCTAATCTAATTCCCACGGCATCACTGGATTTAATTCGACTACATTACATTATCCCTGTTTCACTTTTGTTGATGTTCATCTTATATTCTCCTTTCAACATATTGTCCATACCATTCAACTGTTCTTCCTAGTCCTTTGCTGTCTCTGATACAATTACAGTTTCATCGGTAAAACAAGCTTTTATTTCTTCTCAATGAACTTAAATTCCTTTTCCAAATTTCTCTTTGGTTTACTTTACTGCTTGCTCAATGATCAGATAGAATAACACTGGGGATAGGCTACAACCTTGTCTCACTCCCTTCTTAAACCACTTCCTTTTCAGGCTTCTCAAATCTTGTAACTGCTGTCTGGTTTCTGTACATGTAAATAGCCTTCCGCTCCCTGTATTTTACCTCTGCTACCTTCAGTTTTTCAAATAGAGTACTCCAGTCAACACTGTCAAACACTTTCTCTAAGTCTACAAATACTATAGGGGTATGTTTGCCTTTCCTTAACCCATCTTCTAAGAGAAGTCGTAGAGTCAGTATTGCCCCATGTGTACCTACAATTCTCCACAATATGAACTTATAAATGGTTCAAACGGCTCTGAGCACTATGGGACTCAACATCTGAGGTCATCAGTCCCCTAGAACTTAGAACTACTTAAACCTAACTAACCTAAGGACATCACACACATCCATGCCCGAGGCAGGATTCGAACCCGCAACCATACCGGTCTCGCGGTTCCAGACTGTAGCGCCTAGAACTGCACAGCCATATGAACATATATTCCCTGAGGATGGTTTCTATCAGTTTTTTGGTCTTCTGTAAAGAATTTGTGTTAGTATTTTGCAGTCATGATTTAGTAAGCTGATAGTTTAACAACATATAACATCAACACCTGCTTTCTTTGGAATTGGAATTATTACATTCTTCTTTAAGTCTTTCATTATGAGAAAATATTCTCAAGAAGGCTCTTCTCACTCTTCTTTCATAGAGCGAGTCAGTCTGTACATCTTTGTTCTGAGCAGTCATGTGGCACTAGCCAGTGGTCTCCTGGTTGTCACTAGCAAGCCCCTACAATGAGGCATAAGCAGATTCATGTTCTTCCTCACTTGACTTACATCACTAAACTCCAAATGCATCAACAATGACAAATCTAGCATTTTATATGGACTTCTTGATGGATTAGAGTGCTCCCTGGGTGGTTGCTTGTTGTTCACTACCTAGTACACCTTGATTTAGTTCCATGTATTGGACTTGGACTTGAGGTAACTATTACTGTGCCTCTGTTCAATAACATGGTGTTGCATCATGTCCAAACACCTACCTATGGACAATATATTGGTCATTACTTCTAACTCCACTTTTGTAAATCATTTCAATAAATGACTTATTACCTTCACATTCTCAGCTTTTTGTTGACAAGTAAAGTCACGAAATTCTCTCAAGCATTTCTGACTATTTCTATCATCCATACTTTGTTTAAAATATCAACTATGTAAACATATAATAGCTTTAACAAGGGCTGTCTATTAAATTAAATTAAATATTTTGGTATAAGATCTCTAGTGACTCTTGGCAGCTCACTTAAATCATAAGGTACGCCTGAAAAGTTCGCTGAATTGTGTCAGAAAATAAAGGAAAGAAGGATTAAAAACAAAATATATCTATGGGCTTCAAAGTAATCACCATTAGCTACAACACACTTTTGACATTGGTTGTAAAGCTGCTGGAAACTGACACCAAACACTTCCTATGGAATCACTCAAAGCACTGTATGATGATGATGATGATGATGATGATGTTTGGATTGTGGGGTGCTCAACTGCGCGGTTATCAGCGCCCGTACAAGTTCCCAACCGTTTCTCAGTCCAATCTTCCACTTTCATGAATGATGATGAAATGATGAGGACAACACGAACACCCAGTCATCTAGAGGCAGGTGAAAATCCCTGACCCCACAAGGAATCGAACCCAGGACGCCGTGCTTGGGAAGCGAGAACGCAATGGCAAGACCACGAGCTGCGGACTCAAAGCACTGTAGTCATGCCCAGTGTATGTGAAGCATAAGCCTTTCAGGGCTAGCTTATGGAGAGGAATCAAAAATAATTTTGCCAGTGAAAAATGCGGGGAATAGACAGGGTGCTGGAGAACAGTCACCTTGCATTGAGTGAGAAAGTTAAGCATGCAGATGCTGTCGATATCCAACAACACATGACCATAGTGCTTCAAGTGATTCCACAAGAAGTGTCAGCCAACAGTTTCCTAAAACAGTTTCACAATTAATGTCAACAGTGTGTTGTAGCTAATGGTGATTACTTAAAATGCTAGAAAAGTATTTTGTTTGTAACTCTTGTTTCCTTTATCTTCTGAGACCATTCATCAAACTTTTAAGATGCACCTTGTATCTAAGTATTTACAAATATATGGTAGTGTTTTTTTTTACACTTACGTTCATTTTTACATCCTTTTCTTCTGTGTGTTCTGTATGTACCCTATGCATATGTTCATTTCTATTTATGGCCTTTTATGTGAAATATCTCTCCTGTAAAGCGAGCATTCACTTTCTTTTGTTCAGAACAGAAAGAAGTTCAGCATTGTTCATAGTATCATCCACATTTTATTGCGACCAATGCTGACCATCTTTCTGTCCCATATTACATCATGGTAGTGTGACACAATTATTCCCACAGAATCAAATCTTTCTTTTCATGTTATGGCTTCAGACTGCCAATCTGTTTTGACCCCAATGATATGGTGAACTACTTTTATTAGATGTTCTGCATATGTGGAGTGGGTAAATTCACTCTTCAATGCCCTTATACGCTTTTTGTACATGATGTTAAAATTTCTTACAGTCATTCCAACATATTTAGATTTGTAACTATTAAATGTTGATTCAAACTGTCAACCACACCTAAGTCCAAATCCAAAAGCAGGGTCACCATCAATGAAACAAGCAACAAAGCCAAAACAGAACTGACCTCCTGCACAGAGTGGGCAGCTATTTACACAAACATCATATATTATAGAATGCTGGTATTTATAGAACTTTGAATATACCAGAATTTACAAACATTATAACATAAGATCTTTTAAGAACCTTCCAGAAATCATAATTACTAAGTTACAAGAAATTGCTTGTCATCAGGCCTTCACTTCACGTGTGACATACAACAAGTGACAAAGTATACAATACGGCCCAAAGTAGAACTTCAGTAACTATTCTGATAGCCCCACTTTCTCTCAGGCTGTATCTCACTAGCCAGTGCTTGGCATCAGAGCGATCCCAGTCTTTCTCTTGGATGTCCACATGTAAACCAGCTGCCTTGCTTCTTTGGTGGCAGTGGTGAGGTGTTTCATGTAGTCATCTTGACTATCGGCTTGTTCAAACAAGAATACAGTATCCGCTGTAACAAGAACAATGTATCCACTGTCATTCCAGCCTCAAGATCGTAGAGCGAAAAGAATGTTGTAAATCCCATAGTGTCTTGCTTCGCTGTGTTGTATGTGGATACCATGATGGAAAGTATTGTATCCCAATCTCTCTGTTCAATATCAGTGCACACTGAGAGAATATTTGTCAACATCTTATTAAAGCTTTCTGCGAGTCCACTCATTTGTGGGTGGTAGGCAGTTATCATCCTGTGGGTGATCTCACAGTGTGAATTTACCTCTGATACAAATCTCAACTCTTAATCATTTCCAAGATCTGAGATCATCACATGGTTCTCTGTGCTTAAAAATGATGACTTCTACAAGAACTTCATAATTTCTGGAGGTAGACACAGCTTTTGTGACAGCATAGTGGGTGACATAGCCAATGCACACTATTAGCAATCAACTCCTATTTGTCAACTTTGGAAACCACCTCAAGAAGACAGTTTTGATTCAGTGGAATGGCATTGCTGCAGGCACGATTGGTATCAGATGCCCCAGAGGCAACAGCAGCACGTGCTTCCATTATTATCATTTCTTACAATGGCTAACACTGTGTCTAATGTGTCATTAGAGACCTGGTCAGTGATGCCTGCATCTGATTCTGTCTAGAGTATTCGCAAATCACACATGGCCAGATGTTGGAGCATTGTGGAAATACTTGAGGATAGCTGGCTGTAGATGAGCTGGGATGACACACAACCATTTCCAACCCACTGGATCCTAGTCCCTGTTATTAGGGTGTCCATTTCATTTTCATTGAAAAAGGGAACATTTACAATAAATTAGAGAAAAACCTGGGACAATGAAGAAAAAAAAACAGGACATAAATATTGTATTGACTAAATTTAATACACATACAAGTTTACCTTTACAACGTGCACGTAAAGAAATAAGTACAGTCCTCTGCCATATTAGTAATACATCATTGGAAGAAGGTATTTTCCCCGACAGGCTAAAATATGGGCTCATATGACCAATTTATAAAAAGGGAGAAAAAACTGAGGCTACAAACTATTGACCAATTTCATTACTCTCAGTTTTCTCCAAGGTACTAGAGAAATTGATGCATAGCAGAATGGTTGAGCATCTTAGCAAATATAACATCCTCAGCAATAACCAGTTTGGCTTTCGGAAAGGGGTATCAACCGTGGATGCAATACATGCCTTTGTTGACAATGTTATGGAAGCCATAAATAATAATATGATGACGGTTGGAATATTTTGTGACCTGTCAAAAGCTTTTGACAGTGTAAGTCACCATATTCTCTTGAGTAAAGCCAAGACCCTAGGAATGGGTGGCACCGTAGGCACATGGCTTGAATCCTATCTGTGTGGTAGAAAGCAGACGGTAATTGTGGAAGGATTGCATGGTGGTCAGGTATCTTCAGAATGGGGCTCCATTACTGCAGGAGTACCTCAAGGCTCAGTATTGGGCCCACTGCTCTTTCTAATATTTATAAATGACTTGGCACTATTTATAGAATATGGGAAAATACTCATGTTTGCTGACAACATCACTTTATCGGTTAATAATCTCTCAGGGAATGTGTCAAATGAGGCTGCAAATAAAGCTTCTGCAGATTTGACAAACTGGTTTGAAACCAATGGCCTTACAGTCAACCTAAAAAAGACAAATTACATTCATTTCTCTTCTAACACAAATGTTACTAATGAAATGAACCTAAAAATGGGTGAGCACAAGATTTTGAAGGTTGAGTCCTCCAAATTCTTGGGTCTGCATATAGATAGCAAAATGAAGTGGCACCACCATATTCAAGATCTGTGCAAAAGGCTAAGCTCAGCAACGTTTGCCTTAAGAATAATTTCAGACACTAGGGAAATGAGCACAATAACAACAGCATATTTTGGCTATTTTCGCCAACTTATGGCCTATGGTATAACATTTTGGGGAAATCAACCAACAGCAAAAAAAGTGTTCCATGCACAGAAGCGAGCAATAAGAATTATGTGTGGAGTACATCCTAGGCACTCGTGCAGGGACCTGTTTAGAGCTCTACAAATCCTTACAACACCTGCCCAATACATTTTTTCCTTTATGTGCTTTGTTTCAAAAAATAGCAACTTATTCAAAATCAACATCTCATACCACAGTTATAACACCCAAAGGAAACTGGATATCCATTATGAGCTAAAAACGAAAATCATGGTCCATAAGGGGGTTTTATACAGTGGCACCTAAGATTTTTAATGCCCTCCCACCGCACATTAAAGAACTGGTTGGAAACATGCCAAAGTTTAAAGAAAATCTGAAGCAGTTCCTTTTAGATGAATCTTGTTACAGTATTGATGAATTTCTTAGCAAAAATGCACAGAATCTCTTGTTTGTGCTTAAACCTTACTGTGTGACCTCTACAATTGATTAATCATACAGTGTAACTTAATACAATTCCCAAATCTATGTATGTCCGTATATGACTCCTGTTAACTTAAGAACAATACCCAAATTTATTTATGACTGTATATTCTTTCAGATGTCCTGTATCTTAACTAATATGTAAGGGTACATGCTAAACTTCACAGTTTCTTTAATCTAATGTTAAGATCAATGTATCTGTGCACAAAACAATAATCTGTAAAAAACCTTGACTCGTTCTTTATCCAGGGATGTTCCCATATGGATCTATAGAACACGAAATAAATAAATAAAATAGATGACCCCAAATCATTTTTACAATTATACTGCCGCACTATCAGCGTACTTTTCACTTTTATGTACTTTATCACGAAGTGAATTTTCGTTTGAAATTGTATCATAAAAGACAGTACACGATGCACCATTAAAGTGTGTTTTGACAATGAACAAGGCCCTCACTGTTTCAACTTTCATTCTGTTTTTTTCATCTGACCACAAAGAGTTCACTAACGAAAACACACGTTCCACAGCAGCATTTGACCCAGGAATTGCCAGACAAAACTCCACCAAATGAATAATGTTTTTCATGTTAATGTTTTTACTTTTGAAATAAGCAAATATTTTACACCACGTTGCACTAACACTTTCTTTGTCTCCTTCTTCACTTTTTATCAAGTTCTGTGCACATGAAAATTCATCGAACAGTTCGTCTTCATCAACAGGAAAATTTGGTACAATACTTTTAACAAAAACACAACAGTCCTGAATATCCTTCCACTGCAGCCGCTCCTTTTCAGTATTAATCCAGTCAAATGCTTTAAAAGGTGTGAGAAATGGTAAACACCATTCTTTAATATACTCAATGCAAGAGTCATAGAAGATGTCAGCATAAATATGAAATTGTTCTACAGTAATTTCACCCTCTTCTTCCAGCTTTCTTGGAGTCTCATGTATAAAGGATCTGAGAAATCTTTCAGATTTTCTACACTGCAATTTGCCCAATAATTTGTTTATTTCTTGATAAACTTCCACTATTGTGATTTCTTGTTTCTCAATACATTTAATTGTTGTGGAGAAAGGTTTTAGCTGGCTAACAAGAAAATGTAGAAGAACAATAGACACAGGGTTATCAAAGAATTGTTTAAGGATAACAGGACACTTATCAAGGGAAATGAAATATGATTTCAAAGCAGGAAATATCTCTACAATTCTTTCCAATGCTGGTAGCAGAGGTAGCCACCTTGCCTTTCTGTGCCCAAGTACAGTTTTGTATTCAGTTTCAGTAAACTTACAGAGTGACTTCAGAGATTCAACCCTTACTGTATATATATGTGGAAATGCTGGTAGATTTTGTTTACAATTAATTAGCAGTCGATGGGTAGGCAATCTGAGCCAGTTTGTAAGGAACTGTGCACCACATGTGCTGGACAGCCAACACCTACTATATTATTCACTGTGTTCTGTTGCAGTTATAGAACAAATTGTTTTTTCCTTTCCTCTCCTTACCACAAAAATTGGTGTCAGTGTTGTCTGCAGAAACTGCAATCACCTTTCCCTCAACATCATATTTCTTTAAAACCTCCAGTACATAATTCTGAAGTAAATCTGAAGTTTCTCCAGCTAAATTAACCAATTCGAGCACTTTCACCGTGATGCCATTTTCTGGGTGAAAATACCTGATAAGGAGAGGAACCAACTTCAAATCCAGATGATTCGATGTATCAATCATTACAGAAATGAATCAAGCACTTTTCAGTTCATTTAAAACCTGCTGAGCTGCATACGGTGCAATAACATTTGAAATGCTTGCATTATATTTTGCTTGTCCACATGTGAATTCAGGATTGAAAAGTTTTTTAACAACTGCTGTAGTACAGGCCATTGACTGAAAGCTATCGTTATGCATTGCACTGTGGAATGCAAACATAGCTTCTTGTGCTGCCAACTGCCTATCCATTTCTGTTACTGATTTTAAGTTTACATAGTAGTCACTCACGCATTTATTTGCTCTTTTCGTTTGATCACTCATGCGATGTTTCTTCGCGTTAATGTGATTCACAATGTCAGACCTTCCACCATGACCAATAGCAAATTTTGATCTGCACAACATACATTCTACAGTTTCTCCACTACCAGTGATAAAAAGAGACTCACTTTTTATATTGCTGTTAAAATTACACTTTCGTTTTGGCATAATGAAACACTGATTGCACAGTGAAAAACATTAGCAGTGTGGTGACAAAAGCCAAAGAGCAAGCATCAGTGGTGCAAAGTATCTCTGGACTGAAAGGACGGATTCAGTTGAGCGATTTAGAAGAGAAGAATCTTCGTTGTTATTCGTAACCTATGGTGAGTTTAAAATTACTTGCGATTTTTGACAGTTCGGTACATGTTTGCGGTATGCTGAAAGTCGTCACACGCTTCCTAGCGTAAATAATTGCGCAGTTAATAGCAAGTTAAACAACCAGTAGCGTAAAATACTCTAGCCAAGCGGAATCATAAAAAAAAAAAAAAAAGTAACTCTCCTTCTGTCGGTTCCTGCTTCTTCAAGGCTTCCATGGTTTTCAGCAATGCTGAATCTTGCCTCTGATCAGCAGCTGTCACATAGCACACCAATGACGGACTTCATTCATGCTGGTATGTTATACCAAACGAATCCATGAAAAGCAGTTGATGTCCTTATGTTTGCATCCACTTTTATGTACCACTGTGAAGTTGCATTCCTGAAGCCTCAGTGCTCATCTCACCTGTCAATCCGACTAATAAGCCAGCATAGAGAATGGTAATCTGTCACAAATGTGAAAGGCTTGCCCAATAAATACGGCCAAAACCTTTTTATGGCCCAAACAACAGCAAGGCATTCTTTCTCGATTACAGAACTGTTGGTTGGGTGGATTAAAAGAGGGGGAAAGGGACCAAACTACGAGGTCATCAGTCCCTTGTTCCAAATAAAACAATGGCACAAGTGTGAGAATAAAATGAACGAGACTGACAACTCAAAATGGAATGAAAGGAAAAATCGCAAGAACAATGAAGGGCAACAAACATGTAAACAGAAAAAAGGGGACAAGAAAATCACAGAAACACAAGAAACGGGATGAAGAGATTAGAACAACAAAGCAGATTACCATGGCTGGCTGACCAAGAGAATAAAAAAGGAGAAGGCAGCCACTCTGCAACACATTAAAACCTCCACCCTAGAAGCACTAGAGTGGAGGATACAGAGGGACGAAGGATATGCACTAAAACTTAGATCAAATGATAAAACCCAGTCTCATGAATAAAACTTAAAACTAAATCAGCCAATGAGGCATTGTCAGATAAAATTAGTGGCAACAAGTCCGGTAAGCCAAGATTTCATCACTGAGCAGTCAAAGTGGGACAGTGCATCAGAATATGGGCCACTGTCAACCGGGCGCCGCACCAACACTCAGGCAGGTCTTCACGGCGCAGGAGGTAACTGTGGGTCACCCAAGCATGGCCAATGCGGAGCCAGCAGAGGACAACTGATTCCCTGTGAGAGGCCCGCGTGAAAGACTTCCACACATTTGTAGTCTCCTTAATGACACGCAGTTTGTTGTGTGTACTGTTATTCCATTCTGTCTCCCAAAGCCGAAAAAGGGATGCCAATGTGTCCTGGGGTCCACACAAACACCAGTGAATGACAGGACTGGTCCAGGGCATAGGTGGACTCCTGGATGGAAACTACCAAAGGATGACAAGGGTAGCACTGGTCAGAAGCTTGTAGGATCCTCAAGGAGTCGTTACACAGAAGAAACGATTCCCCGGGGCATGAATGGATATACTGAAGTGCACGAGAGATGGCCACCAGATCTGCAGCGAATACACTGCAGCCATCAGGCAAGGAATGCTGTTCAAATGGCCTCTGTGGATGTAGGCGAAGCCAACATGACCATCAGCCATCAAGCCGTCAGTGTAAACCACTTCAGAGAGTGACAGCGGAGAACAGCAGGAGTAACCGAGTCATTAGGGTCATGCAAAAGGTCCAGACGAATCGGCAGCCTAGGTGTACACCATGGAGGTGTATGCAGGCAGACCTAGATGGGAGGTGGCAAAGGGAAGGACTCCAGTTCAAACAGAAGGGATCACACATGAGCCGCAATCGTTAGCCCTGACCTGGGCCAAGGAAGCGGGAGATGAACAGCCGTGGGTAGAAAAAGGAGATGGTAATTCGGATGCTCAGGAGAACTACAAATGTGTGCAACGTAACTGGTGAGCAGTTGTACACATTAGATCTGTAATGGAGGGACTCCGACCTGACACCGAGGCAGTAACAGGAAGATTGGGACGTCGTCACTACCACACAGGTCATCATGTGCTCTCCAGAGGGTAGATGGGAGAAGAACTGGGCTGCAAATTGATAAATCAATGGCCAAGTAACTACCTCGAGCCACACTGAAATGTGAGGCGGCCCCAGTATTTAAGAGGCAGAGGTCAAATTGAGACAGTAAAGTTTTGAAATCTTTGCCTCAGCCAGTAATCATGGTGTCACTCCACAAGCGGTTATGGGTGTTAAAATCTCCCAAAAGTAGGAAAGGTTTAGAGAGTTGATCAATCAGTACAGGTAATACATTCAGGGTTACTGCACCATCTGGAGGAAGATATACATTGCAGACAGTTATTTCCTGTGTCATCTGTATTCTGGCAGCCACAGCTTCAAGAGGGGTTTGAAGGGTCACAGTTTCACTACAGACAAAGTTTAGGACATAAACGCAAACTCAACCTGACACTCAATTATAGTTCCTGTAATACCCCTTATAGCTGCGGAGGGTAGGGTTCCGCATTGCCGGGAACCAGGTTTCCTGGAGGGCAATGCAGAAAGCAGGTGTAAAGCTTAACAGTTGCCGTAGCTCAGCCAGGCGATGGAAAAAACCACCATAATTCCACTGTAGGATGACATCATCATGAGACAGAGAAGGCATGGAACATTCAATGAGGCAGTTTACGCTTCTGGGTCACCACTTGGCATCGACTTATTGCCTGAGCAGTCTATATCCATTGTGTCTTAGGGTATGATGAGATCCACGTCCTCAGCAGATGCCAGAATCTCCACCCCATCCACAGACACAGAGCTTGTAGGTAGTGGTGATGTGGGTGCCACCGGAAGTTCCTTGTTCTCAGCGGTCTTCTTTTTCGATTTCTCGCATTGCTCCTTGGGTTTCCCTGGCTGGGAGAGCTTCACTGAATCAGTCTCTGGGACTGAGGACGAGTGTGAAGCCCTATGACCAGCTGCTTTTGGACTCTTCAGCCGCTGGTGAGTGTCATCTTACCCCCTAGTAGAAACCTGGGAAGGGAGTGAACAAAGCGACCCTTTACCAGTGAGAGGAGCCGAAGAAGCCTTATGCTTCTCTGGCTCAGAAGTGGGGACTGAAATCCCTGATGGTTGGGGGTGACGGGAAGGGGGGGGGGGGGGGGGGGTGTTGCACCCGTAGTAGGTGGTGTGTGAGCAACAGGGAGGAAAGTTCCCCCCACCATCAAGGGGGCAGGTGTAGTCTCCTGGTTCTGAGAGGCAACAGGATTTTGAGGAACTGATGGGGGCACTAACTGTTCTCGTGGCGATGGCATATGAGGTGGTCATAGCCACAGGATGAAGGTGCTCAAATTTACTCTTAGCCTCAGCGCAGGTCAGTCGGTCCAGGGTCTTATATTCCATGATTTTCCTCTCTTTCTGTAAAATCCTGCAGCCTGGCAAGCAAGCTGAATGATGCTCTCTGCAGTTGACACAGATGGGAGGCGGGGTACGTGGAGTATTGGGATGCGATGGAGGTCCACAATCTCAACAGGTGGGGCTTGAAGTACAGCGGGAAGACATATGGCTGAACTTCCAGCACTTAAAGCACAGCATTGGGGGAGGGATATATGGCTTGATGTCACAGTGGTAGACCATCACCTTAACCTTCTCAGGCAATGTGTCACCCTCAAAGGCCAAGATGGAGGCACCGGTGGCAACCTAGTTATCCCTTGGACCTCAATGGTCACGCTGGCTGAAACGAACACCTCGCCACTCTAAATTGGCACGTAGCTTGCTATCTACCAGACTTGTCAATAAGTAACTGGACAGAAACCTTAGATCTGCTTAGTGATTTTACACGAAACAAGAATTTGCTTGGGTTCTTGGGCAGATCTTTTGCCAAGGTACGACAGTGGTAGTAATTGTAAGCTTCAATGCAGACCTTTTTACAGGTCCATTGATCTCTGCTAACCTTTGCCTGTTGTTATTTGCACATGCTCTTTTGAACCGAGAGCGCAACAGCCTTTGCTTCCTCAGCATTTTCTGACTTTCATTGTTAAACCATGGTTGGTCATTCCTATCCTTAATCCACTTACTATGCACATAGTTCTGCAGATCATGATTTACATACATCTTGTTTAAACTTTGTCCCCAATTCCTATACATTGATCTTACTGGAATTAAGTGATATCAATTCGTTGTCCAAGTGGGCTTGTGATAACTGCTTATCTGCTCTTTCTAGCAGAAACACTTTCCTAGCCTTTTTGAGCGATTTATTAACTTTTCTAATCATAGTCACTTTGATGACATCATGATCACTAATCCCGCCTCTATACTAACGCTGTCAATAAGGTCCCACATGTTTGTAGCTACAAGGACTAAGATGTTTCGATTGTGTGTGGTTTGCCATATTAGCTGCCACTAGACAGTTTTTGGAGAACTGTGCTCAAAAGTCCTTTGCAAGACTGTTTGTCAGTACCATCTGCAAAGCATCCACAGACAACCCAGTCTATACTCTGTAGGTTAAAGTTGCCTCCAACTAGTATTGTATGCTCTGAGTATTTACATGCTACTAATCATAGACTTTCTTTGAAAGACTCTAGAACTGTCACAGGTTGCCAGTAAAAACATCCATCAGTTGACTTGGTTTCACCAAGACCTGTTATACGTGACCAGATAACTTCACTGTCACACTCAATGTTGACCTTAATAGAGACAATATTTTTATCAACTCCAATGAACACTCCCCTCCTATGGCATCTCATCTGTCTTTCTGATATAACTTCCATGACTTGCTAAATATCTTTGAGCTCTCTACTTCAGGTTTCAGCCAGCTCTTGGTCTCAAGAATACTCTGAACGTGAGAACTTCCCTGGAGTGCAGGATATTTGTTACAAATAATTCGACAATTTACTGAAAAAAGTCTTGATAGTTGTAGTGTATTTACTCTAAGCGCAATCTGATTTTGCTACCTGCATACTGACTGGCGAGTGTTTAGAGTACCTCAAACTGCCACCTAGCCTAAAAAACTAAATGTGCACTCCTCAAGTACTCCGCTACCTGAGTAACTGCTTCCTTTGCTTAGTGCACCCCTGACCTATCAAAGCAAGTTCTGTAATTCTTATCCGATAATGCATGCCCAGAAATCTGCTACCAAGGCTACCACAGTGTCAATGAAGCCTTTGGCTCCAAACCAAAGGACCCCAATCAACTCTGGAAGCAGTGACACAAACTGCGAGCTCTGCTTGCACTCCACATGTGAGGCCAACAGCCTTCTCCATCTCCATCAACTGCCTGTATGAACTGAAGATGGCCTTGGAACCCAAGCGACAGGCGTCGTTGGGGTCAGTTTGAGCCATAACTTGCAGAGGACTGCACCCTGCACACTTGATAGCCGCAGATCAGGCCTCTTCCGTATATTGGACGATATCCCCCAGCAGACATACCTAGTGTACATTCGTTTTCTTTCTGCCCCTGAATTCAGTCTCCCTAAGGGGCTCAATAACACGATTAACGTTGGACCTAATGATAACAGGGAACCCCTCCTCATGTGTGCCTGCTCAGACCCTGCTTACAGAACACCCACCTGCTCACTAATAGAAGGAATAGTGAAAGCCAAACAGCCAGTCTCCATATTGGGTCTCTACCTTGAGCGATGTGAATGCACTACCACCCACCAATCCCCATGCTGTGGGGGAGCATCCACCACATCGAGTACACTAGCACGTACCTCAGCAGCAGAGGTCATGGGTGAAACAAGGGACAGCTGAAGTGCTCCATGTGGTGTGCCATATTCTCCAACACCACTACACTCCAAGGCAATAGCTTGAAGGCAGCTAACCTTAGCCAAAAGCACATTCAGCTGTTAGTGAACTGCACCCAGCTCCTCTTGCATCTGCACAAAGCATGCAAACATCCCACCCACGCTAGCAAGACTACTGAAGTAGTAAACTACACAAACTGACAGAAACCGAGATACACAACTTGCCACCCTACTGATGTGCCAACAATGGACACTGATGCCTTAATGAACTGAGTAGCTGGCTGTTCAGAAGAAATGGAAAGTGCACTACAGACTGCTTCGATTTGCACTTACAGTTAAAAATGTGAGATTAAATCTCTGAAATAGAAAAACATGTACAAAATTTAAGAAATATACTGCTAAGAAAACACAGGAGAAGCTAAATGTTTTCATCTACCTCTAGTCATGCCCTAAAATGAGGAATTCCTACCCAGTATCCTTCCCACTCTTTCCACAGCGGTATTATACCACCCACCAACCTTTGCAATATCCTTCTAAATCCCTATTCCACCCATGCTCCCCACCTCCTTGCCTCATGACTCATATCCCTGCTATACACGTAAATGCCAGATGTGCCCCACAGAATGTCTGGTCACAGGCATCTCCTATCCCATAAAAGGCAGCACTATCTGTGAAAGCAGTCATGTGGTCGACAAACTAAGCTGCAACCACTGTGCAGCTTTCTAAGTGGGCTTGACAACCAACAAGCTACTGTCCGCCCAAATGCCCACCGATAAACTGGCCAATGGGCAGTTGGACCACTCACTTGTAGAATACACTGCCAAAAACAATGTGCTTCACTTGAATGACTGCTTCATAGCCTGCACCATCTGTATGCTTCCCGCCAGTACCTGCTTTCCTGAATAGTGCAGGTGCGTACACTCCCTGCAATATATCCTACATTCCCGTAACGTTCACTAGTCCCTGTTCTTCACCTGCCTATCCCCTTCCCTCTCACATTCCAGCACTACTCGGCTTTGTATTTCACCAAACACATCCACTAGTCTCTTTATCTACTTCTCTGCTTTCTCCCGCCCCACCTTGCGCGCACACACACACACACACACACACACACACAAAACCAAATGCACCTTGCAGCCCTACCCAGTCACCATAATGTCCCACATGCTCCTACAAGCAGCACTATGCTTTCCCCCACAGCTACCCTGTTATCCCCATCCCTCCCCATCCCAGCCTCCTCCTTACCCCCCCCCCCCCCCCTTCCCACAGATTGTTTCTCCTTTCAGACACAGTTGCTGTACACAGTCCGGTCTTGGCTGCCAGAGACGGTAGTCATGTGTGTGTGATTTGTGTGTGTGTGTGTGTGTGTGTGTGTGTGTGTGTGTGTGTGTGTGTGTGTGTGTGAAAAATATATCTAAAAACAAAGATGATGTGACTTACCAAACGAAAGCGCTGGCACGTCGATAGACACACAAACAAACACAAACATACACACAAAATTCAAGCTTTCGCAACAAACGGTTGCTTCATCAGGAAAGAGGGAAGGAGAGGGAAAGACGAAAGGATGTGGGTTTTAAGGGAGAGGGTAAGGAGTCATTCCAATCCCGGGAGCGGAAAGACTTACCTTAGGGGGAAAAAAAGGATAGGTATACACTCGCGCGCCGCGCGCGCGCGCACACACACACACACACACACACACACACACACACACACACACACACACACACAGACACAAGCAGACATTTGTAAAGGCAAAGAGTTTGGGCCTTTGAATATGTCCGCCTGCGTCTGCACACGTGTGGATGGACACGCGTGCGCGTGTACACCCATCCCCCCCCCCCCAAAGGCAAGTCGCTCCGCCCCCAGGACCAGAACGACTCCCCACCCTCCCCCCCCCCAAAACCCCACTGTCTGCCTGTGTCCACTCATGCGAATGGACAGTTTTTTGCTGGTCATTCCCACATAGAATGCGTCACAGTGTAGGCAGGTCAGTTGGTAAATCACGTGGGTGCTTTCACACGTGGCTCTGCCTTTGATCGTGTACACCTTCTGGGTTACAGGACTGGAGTAGGTGGTGGTGAGAGGGTGCATGGGACAGGTTTTACACCGGGGGGTGGTTACAAGGGTAGGAGCCAGAGGGTAGGGAAGGTGGTTTGGGGATTTCATAGGGATGAACTAAGAGGTTACGAAGGTTAGGTGGACGGTGGAAAGACACTCTTGGTGGAGTGGGGAGGATTTCATGAAGGATGAATCTCATTTCAGGGCAGGATTTGAGGAAGTCGTATACCTGCTGGAGAGCCACATTCAGAGTTTGATCCAGTCCCAGAAAGTATCCTGTCACAAGTGGGGCACTTTTGTTGTTGTTCTGTGGGAGGTTCTGAGTTTGAGAGGATGAGGAAGTGGCTCTGGTTATTTGCTTCTGTACCAGGTCGGGAGGGTACTTGCGGGATGCGAAAGCTGTTTTCAGGTTGTTGGTGTAATGGTTCAGGGATTCCGGACTGGAGCAGATTCGTTTGCCACGAAGACCTAGGCTGTAGGGAAGGGACCGTTTGATGTGGAATTGGTGGCAGCTGTCATAATGGAGGTACTGTTGCTTGTTGGTGGGTTTGATGTGGACGAACGTGTGAAGCTGACCATTGGACAGGTGGAGGTCAACATCAAGGAAAGTGGCATGGGATCTGGAGTAGGACCAGGTGAATCTGATGGAACAAAAGGAGTTGAGGTTGGAGAGGAAATTCTGGAGTTCTTCTTCACTGTGAGTCCAGATCATGAAGATGTCATCAATAAATCTGTACCAAACTTTGGGTTGGCAGGCCTGGGTAAACAAGAAGGCTTCCTCTAAGTGACCCATGAATAGGTTGGCATATGAGGGGGCCATCCTGGTACCCATGGCTGTTCCCTTTAATTGTTGGTATGTCTGGCCTTCAAAAGTGAAGAAGTTGTGGGTCAAGATGAAGCTGGCTAAGGTAATGAGGAAAGAGGTTTTAGGTAGGGTGGCAGGTGATCGGCGTGAAAGGAAGTGCTCCATCGCAGTGAGGCCCTGGACGTGCGGGATATTTGTGTATAAGGAAGTGGCATCAATGGTTACAAGGATGGTTTCCGGGGGTAATAGATTGGGTAAGGATTCCAGGCGTTTGAGAAAGTGGTTGGTGTCTTTGATGAAGGATGGGAGACTGCATGTAATGGGTTGAAGGTGTTGATCTACGTAGGCAGAGATACGTTCTGTGGGGGCTTGGTAACCAGCTACAATGGGGCGGTCGGGATGATTGGGTTTGTGAATTTTAGGAAGAAGATAGAAGGTAAGGGTGCGGGGTGTCGGTGGGGTCAGGAGGTTGATGGAGTCAGGTGAAAGATTTTGTAGGGGGCCTAAGGTTCTGAGGATTCCTTGAAGCTTGCCTTGGGGGGGGGGGGGGGAGGGGGGGGGGGGGAGGGGGGGGGGGCGGGTGTACACTCGCAAGCGCATGCGTGTCCATCCACACGTGTGCAGGTGCAGGCGGACATATTCAAAGGCCCAAACTCTTTGCCTTTACAAATGTCTGCCTGTGTATGTGCGGATATGTGTGTGTGTGCGCGCGAGTGTATACCTATCCTTTTTTCCCCCTAAGGTAAGTCTTTCCGCTCCCAGGATTGGAATGACTCCTTACCCTCTCCCTTAAAACCCACATCCTTTCGTCTTTCCCTCTCCTTCCCTCTTTCCTGATGAAGCAACCGTTTGTTGCGAAAGCTTGAATTTTGTGTGTATGTTTGTGTTTGTTTGTGTGTCTATCGACGTGCCAGCGCTTTCGTTTGGTAAGTCACATCATCTTTGTGCCCCACTACCCACCCTCTTTCCATCACCACTCTACACTCACTCTGCACTACTCTCAACTTCACAGCTCCCTTTATCCCTCAAATCAGCTGTACAGCATGTGGGCAAGACCACGTCCAATGTGCAACTGTACAGGTTATGCACAGTGAAATGTGTAAATACCATCTATCAACTATGCATCTTGTACATACATAAGAACATGTGGACACATGAAGATGACATACAAATGAATTTGAGTGTAAATAAACACAATAATGTGTCACTATACATTTAAAAAATTTAAATGAGCTGCCAGCAAAAACAACAGAGCTCCTATCAGAACATATATAATTAAATAATTTTCTTTATGTTATAGACCACTAATACTTCCTAACATGAATAGGTGAAACATTTTTGATAAATACAAACTAAAACATTTGGTTGCAAAAAATGGGATCTTTGTTAACTAAGTCATTAATCACTACGTCCGTTCCCAGTAGCTGAGTGGTCAGTGCGACAGAATGTCAATCCTAAGGGCCCGGGTTCGATTCCCAGCTGGGTCAGATTTTCTCCGCTAGAGACTGGGTGCTTTGGTGCCCTAATCATCATCATTTCATCCCCACCTATGCACAAGTCACCGATATGGCGTCAAATCGAAAGTCTTGCACCCAGTGAACGGTCTACACGACAGGAGGCCCTAATCACATGACATTTACATTAATCAACATATAAAAATTGTATAGATAAAAAAAAGTCTACTCACCAAGCAGTGGCTGAACACACACATAAAAGAAGGTAATAATTTGGCATGCTTTCAGATCCAGTGGTTCCTCCTCCATGTAGAAGGGTTGAAAGGTAAGGAAGATGGGTGAAGGAAAAGGACTGGAGAGGTCTAGAAAAAGGGGTAGTTTTTGGGAAAGTCACCTTGAACTGTGGGTTAGGTGAGACCACAAGACAGAGATTACTGCTTAAACATCGTGCATGAGTTAATAGGAGTGAAAAGCTAAGTGCATTGTACATAACAGAGGTAGGAGGGAGGTGGTGAAAAACAGATGGATAAGAGAATTAAAGATGTAGAAAACTAAAGTGGAGTGAAAAAAAGAGTGGTTACTGTGATGAAATGGTGAGATGGAAGAAATTAACAAACATTAAGGCCAGATGGGTGGGGAGGGTAAGTCTTGTAGGAGGGCCAGTCACAGGGATAGGAGCCATACAGTAGGGAGATGGGTGCAGAAGAAGCATAGGGTCTGACAAGAATAGCTTTTCATCACCATTCCAATCTCCACAATATTCTTGTCAGACCCTTGCTCCCTCTGGACCCATCTCCCTGCCCTATGACTCCTACCCCTGTGACTAAACCCACTGCACAGTATGCCCTGTGCACCCTTCTATCATTATCTATACACAGCTCTTTAACTGGAAAAACACACACTATCAAAGTGAGAGCCACCTGTGAAATGACATGTCATATACTATAAACACTGCTCGGCCTTTAGCATTGACATGACTACCACCAAGTTATCAATTAGGATGAATGGGCATAGGCACACTGAGTATACTGGCAATATGCAATATCCTGCTCTAAAACATGATAATCGTGACCTCAGTGCCCATTTCACCAAACGTGCCATCTGGATTCTTGCCCCCAGACACAAGTCTCTCAGAACTCCACAGGTGGGAAATAGCGCTACAGCAAGTCCTTGGTTCTTGCCACCCACCTGGCCTTAATTTATGCTAATATCTTCTGTCTCAGCATTTCTTCACAGTAACTACTCTTTTCTTCACTCCATTTTAGTTTTCTACAATTTTCATTTTCTTACCCATCTATTTTTCACCGCCTCCTTCCCACTGCTGTTATGTACAATGCAATTAGCTTTTCACTCTTATTAACTCATGCACGATGTTTAAGCAGTAATCTCTGTCTTGCATATTACTCTGTCTTCCACCTTTAAGCTCTCAGGTTTTCAAATCTCATCCAACGTAGTCCCCAACAATTAGTCTTCTTCTCATCCTGTCTGATAAGTCTCCCGTGACACATGGTTCTGGGTGATTGTCCCAAAATGTTCTCCTTCTCCTAGACCTCTCCACTCCTCCTTCACCCCTCTTCCTTACTCTTCAACCCTTCTGCCTGAAAACGGAGCCACTGGCTCCAAAAGCTTGCCAATTTATAACCTCCTTTTATGTGTGTGTTCTGCTGCCACTTGGTGAGTAGATTTTTTTATCTATCCAATTAATTTATAGATTGTTCTCTCTCTCTCTCTCTCTCTCTCTCTCTCTCTCTCTCTCTCTCACACACACACACACACACACACACACACACACACACACACAGTGGAAGACAGCGTAGAAGAGGCAATCTTATCACTTGTGATACGTAAGACTGCACTGAAATCACACTGGAGCACAAGATCACTCTCAGCATACAATCGGCAGTAGCAGAAAGAGTTTGGAATATGGGCATCAACACAATGAACAACCATCCATATCTGTGATAAGTTTGAAATGAAGCAACAGAATAGATCATGAAGAGCTACTCCAGTGCTGTAACCTTTCATCAGATCACAGCAAAAATAAGTGAAACAGGGAGCATATACAAGTGTGGAGAGTCAATCAGTGTAAACAAACATTCTTATGAGTGAAAAATGGAACATGTACATTTTCAGATTGTTTCACAGAATGAATGAGAACCACTCCGATCAAAGGACTGAATACTGTGAGTGGTCTGAGCACACGGTTCATGAGGATGAGGAATTGGCTGGGAAATTAGTGTGGTCTGATAAGGCCCAACTTAAAACTAAAATATACTAAGAACTGACACAACTGTGTCTTCTGGACTGCTGAATATTCTTACACTCATGCGGAAAAGGCAGTGAATCTACCATTGTTTAATGTGTGACGTGGTGTAGTCTATCATTGCATGGTTTGATTAGTCTATAGCTCTTTGATGGTACTGTAAGTTATAATACATATGTTGATAGTCCTAAGACAGGGATTTTGCCTGTCATTCAAACCCTGTATGAAGATTAAGACTTTGGTATGAAACAAGATGGAGCCATACTTCACTACCATCGAGATATCACAGTGTTCATGGACTACACTACACCCAGACGATGGATACATCAAAGAGGTCCTATTAAGTGCCCACATCACTTCCCTGATTTGATACCTTTGGACATCTAACTGTAGGAGATGATCAAGATGGTGTGTATTGACTCAAACTATCAACAATCAATGAACTCTGTGAAAAAATTGTAGTGGTATGTGCTGCCACTTTGCCAGATAAACTGACACGGGTGGTTTGGTTTCAAGTTCAGCACAATCAGCACTCATTCCAAACATATAACTCACTCTCAATCACAAAAACATAATTGTAGGTCAATTTTTTAAGAATATGTGAACTATCAAATAGTGATAATTTTTTGGACCCTCCCTCCATCTGTATACACAGCATTGAAATTAAAGAGTAAAATAAAATATTGTTCTTTACTAATAAAAACATTAATAACCTGGGTCATAACCAAATCTTGACAATATAAATGACATGATTTTCAACTCATTCTGATAAGTATCAGCGTGAGTAAATTAGCACCAATTGTAATTTTTTGTTAGTTCTTTACAGAAGTTGAATGCAATGGATACTTCTGCCTGTTAATGAATGCTTTTACTTAATCCACCTAATTGAACACTTTCCATGATGGGTATCATGGAGACAAGTGTTTGGCAATGTTATGTATGTTTGTAACTTATCCATTTCAGTACCCGTTTGAAGACAACAGTTCCATATCTAGTTTATAAATGCACATGATTGAAAACAACAAGATAATAAAATGTAGAACATACTGTACAATGGACAGTATGCTGATAAAAATAAAGATTTGAATATGCTGAAATAAAGACTTTACAGAAAAAAGAAAAAAAAACAGAGGCTTTAGACAAACAGTAGTTTCCTTTATATAGTAAGATGTGAAAGTGTACATGGAAGAAAATGGGCTTTTAAATCGATTAGGGCGTTCCTAGGAAGCTACAGTACGATGCAACATTTTTGGACTCTGCATAAAGTGTACATTAATTTAGATACATCACAACAAAAGCTGGAGGAATGAAGTTCTCAAGAAATAATGTCAGGCAGATAGAAACAGTGACTGGAATCAGAGTTAAAGCCCACAAGCTATAAAAGCCGCAAGGCACTGGCAAAAATATGTGAACAGACCGTAATGAAAAGTCTAGTTTTAGATGACAAAATAGTTTGTTACTCACATTTAGGGCAGTACGGCGCCGAGGAGGAGGGGTACTCTGACCTGTTGATATACGATGCCTTTGCACTAATTCATCTGCTGGAGGATCAGTCCAGAAATGGTCCTGTGTCTTTGTTTTAGAGTAATCCAATGCACACGGGCCAACTGAAAGATTATCCATGATGTTAAAGATAACAAAGGTGAAGTGTTCAAAATTAACTAGAAACCCAAATTACAGTTTTGCTTGGTTGAGTTAACTTACCAAGAAGGGAGCTCAAGATTGAGCCATAGTCAGGATCTGCGACAAGGGCATCTTTCTCATAGTATTTGCTGAAACAGACCATACAGCTTGTCAGATACCACTGAATCAATAAATGAGAATGAGAATTATTTTGTAAATAGCTATAAAGAGGCTGTAAAATGTTGAAGCACATTGTGATTACTTGCACAACAGTGATGAGAAATAATCTTAAGTTCCTAAAGTTTTGTATTTTGTTTTGAGGCAGCACATAGTTGGCAAATTCATACCACATCATAAATAACAATGATGCCAAGCTATAATACTACATCTGCCTGGTGAAGATCTGTCAGAAAGGAACCAAGACAAATGGGAAGCCATAAATAACACTTGCGACAGACACGGCATGATTAACCCTTTAACTGATGTGGGCAAGTTAACTCCTCATGCTCCACCACCCACCCAGTGCTGAGGACATATTTAAAAGTAGCCTCTGGGCTTTCCTGAAATGTTATTGACCTGTTTTCATATCCTGTTCCACTGATCACTCTGTTGGGAATGAGTTACTTCCACATCTTGGTCAATTAAAGAACAACATATGTGCCTCTTTGCATGCTATCATTTAAAAAAAAGTGTTTCAATATCTTGAACCATTTATGAAATACAACATTTGTTATGACCATGCAATTCATGATTAGGAGGGACGGAAATGGGCACATCACATGACTGTCCATTAGATATATATATGTGTGTGTGTGTGTGTGTGTGTGTGTGTGTGTGTGTGTGTGTGTGCGCGTGCGAGCGCGCGCGAGTGTATGCCCGTCCTCTTTTCCCCCTAAGGTAAGTCTTTCCGCTCCCGGGATTGGAATGACTCCTTACCCTCTCCCTTAAAATCCACATCCTTTCGTCTTTCCCTCTCCTTCCCTCTTTCCTGATGAGGCAACAGTTTGTTGCGAAAGCTTGAATTTTGTGTGTATGTTTGTGTTTGTTTGTGTGTCTGTCGACCTGCCAGCACTTTCATTTGGTAAGTCACATCATCTTTGTTTTTATATATGTGTATGTGTATGTGCGGATGGCTGGATGTGTGTGTGTGTGTGTGTGTGTGTGTGTGTGTGTGTGTGTGTGTGTGTGCGCGCGTGCGCGAGTGTATACCTATCCTTTTTTCCCCCTAAGGTAAGTCTTTCCGCTCCCGGGATTGGAATGACTCCTTACCCTCTCCCTTAAAACCCACTTCCTTTCGTCTTCCCCTCTCCTTCCCTCTTTCCTGATGAGGCAACAGTTTGTTGCGAAAGCTTGAATTTTGTGTGTATGTTTGTGTTTGTTTGTGTGTCTATCGACCTGCCAGCGCTTTCGTTCGGTAAGTCACCTCATCTTTGTTTTTATATATAATTTTTCCCACGTGGAATGTTTCCTTCTATTATATTGATATCATCTTTGTTTTTAGATAGATATAAAAGTCAGTAACTCTAATGAAATAAAATATCATTCTGCTCTCAGTTTTAAATAAAATTACTGTATCTTATCTACATTTCATACACCACAATGTATTAACTAAAATCAATCATTCACAGAGTCCATGCAATGAGTTTTTACCTCTGCCTCTTATTTAAAATTTAGTGCTATGTTTTACTGAACTTGATGCAGCACAGTAACTAAGATGAATAATGAAAATAAAGCCAGTCCTTTATTGAATGAAGATACAAGACTGTAAGATATTCAAAAATTGTGTCGTGTCATCCAAACAAGACACAGGCAGGGAAAAGCACCACAGGCGCAAAAGATGCAAGCTGATGCCAGTGTCATAGAGACACGTCCCTCGCGCAAGTTCCACCAGCGCCACGGGCAGAGCTGAGGATGAAGATATCAACTTCGCCTTGGCCAACTGCTGGCCAAATATAATCCGCCAATGACCAGACAACAGCAGTCAGAAGCCTACTCAGAAGACAGAAGAGCAGCTCTCGCCCACTTGGTTATAGATCATCATCCAGGACTGACTTAGGCAGGGAATATCGTTTAGTGAACTCTTAAAAGTGGACAGACAGTAGTTGTAATTTGCATTTGCTATGTACTGTGAAGTTTACCTGTGATCATTTGCACTTAGCCATTGACAGCCTTTTTCATGTTGTATTACATGCAGTTTTACAGACCTTCATTATTCGACAAGTCACAAAGATGAGTAAACCTTTTTAACTCATTTGTGTGACTTTGTTGCTAATTTGTTGGAGTGTTGTAGAGCCTCCATTCTCCTATCCTGTTACCTGACTCTGGGGCACAGCTGTGTAAAAGTGGCAGGGAGAAATTGTCGTAGCGGTGTACTGCACCAGAAGCCGTTTCAGGAACTCACAAACTCAGCTTACTGTAACAACAGTGGCAACTTGGTCTCCACAGCAGTAGTAATGGTGCCGTTACAAAACTGGTGATGAGGGTTTACAAAATTAAGTATGTCACAGCAGCTGGAACACCAACACTCAGCACATGAAGCAGCATCTGGCGAACAACACAGCAACAGAAAAGATGTGCTCGGCACAGAATGGAGAGAGCATATCTGTAGCAGTGAAAGGATTAACAATCACAGCCTTAGATAATACCAAACCGCTGGCCTGGTACAGAGACACAGACATCAAAGTATATACAAGAATGCTGAACTTTATTTATTGATACCGTCAACGATGAGAAAATATTTATATAGAATGAATTATCTTTACCAACATTGACACCACATGGATGGCACACACTATCTGACAGGGGAGGAATACAGTCAAATGGGAGTTAAATAATAGGTGTTATTAATGTGCCAACATGAGATACCAATTTCCTTCCTGTAAGTAACATAACAGGAAATGGAAAGTCAGTTTATTTTTATTGACAAAATATTTTTAAAAAATCTTACACTATGGCAAATTTCATCTATGGAATGTGAAAATAGTTTGACTTGAAATTTGTCAGAAAGCAAGCAAAGAAACAATCCATTTGCAAAGTTGCTTGCTAAGTCAGGAAGCAAGGAAGGCAACAGGTTGAAACATTTTCAAGTGACACTAATCTTATCTGTGATATGTAAGGCTAGGACATTAGACACAAATTTAAAGTTGCTCTGCCTAAATCTATCACATGTAACTGTGCTGCCAATGAACCATATGTTAAATAAGTGTTTAGAAGGTATGCACACTAGAGTGGGGAGGGGGGGGGGGGGGGGGGACACCTGCCACCTCATCACACACCATACAGGTACATGCTTACTTTCTGATCAACAGTCTAAACAGCTCACCTACTGTTTTGCACCAAGTAGTCAATTATCTTGGCCAAAGATTTCTCAAAAAGTGCTATGCGAATCCATAGGTATCGTGGAGGTGGTGGTGGTGGTGAAGTCTGAGAACCATTCTTCTGCAGTGCTGAGGAGTCGCCACTTGAACTGGAACGCCTGAGTTAAAAAACAAAATTAAAGACATTGTTATCATGATGCAGCTGACTTAAACCTGTGACATAATTAAATTTTAACACAGCAGAGAGAACAAAAAACAAAAAATAATATGTAATTTTATACTTCTATCTTCACAGGTGGTTGTTTGATTGGGGTTAAGGGACTAAAAAGTCCCTCAGTCAAGAGTGTGTTCATCCAGAGGTAGTGATGTCCACCAAAAATGTGCTCAGATAAGAGAAGTATGAAGCAGTATTAATGGCAAGGCACTCTATGTCAACACTGGTGCCAGAGCTGAAAAACAATTTACAGAAAACAATTTGCAAGAAAAGTTGGGGAGTACATTCTAAAGATGATATGAAGAGCTCCTGGCTGAGGGCTGCGAGGTGCATTCCAACTGGTAATCCCACCCGAGTGGGGAAATGTAGAGGGGATCAATGTACCTCATATGCAACAGGAATAGGATATGTTGGATGATCAGGAAATTGTCAAATGGCAATTACATAGGTGGGAAAGAGTTGGTACTATTGGAACGGAGGAGGGAAGATTCCCACTTTGGCAAGGACACTGTCTACAGAACTTGTCAAGAAGGTGCTAGTGGCCACTCAAACTCCACAATAAGGACTGGGTCCAACAATTTCAAAGGTGAAGGCACCAGTGAGCCATAAACCTAGCAACCATAGTTCAAGTGGGATTGGACTACAGCCCAGTAAATATGATGGAGAGTATTGTAATCTGCACCCCAAGAGGTGTGGGCAAAGAAATAGGAGCATTAAGCTTTTACATGCAGCTAATCTTTAGCTGATGAATCTGGAGCAGCCAAGTCCGCTTTTTGTCACAGATGAGTCCCAAAAATTGAGACTGTCTAAGTGCTGGACACGCAAGTAAAGTTCTGGGTCTGGTGGACTTTGTTACAATGACAAAAATTCTTGACCCAAACTTTTGCAGGAGAGAACTGGAAACCAAGGGAAAGGGTCTAATCAGAGGCCTGTTGAATGACACCTTGGAGCTGACATTTATCCAAGGCTACAGAGGGGGAACTGTACAAATGCAGAAGTCGTCAACCAGTGCGGGATGACCAGTGACATAACAGAGGTCACTGCCCATTGATGGCCATGAGGAAGAGTGTAACACTTACAAGGGAAAGGCCTCAGACACAGCCAAACAACTCAGCTCAAATTTGGCAGGTCACTTGTGTACAACCTAAAACAAAGGACTAAGATATTTTGGGTCAACATCCCCGCAATTTTGAGAAAATCACCCCTAAAGGTTATGATGAGCAATCGACTCAAAATTGGTGGGATCGATATATAATTGTAAATAGAGCATTTTTCATCATCAGGTATGGGGTCCAAAAACACATACTTTTCCAGAAATCGAAGTAGGAAACTTTTACAACTGCCACTTCTGTACCCACATGGTAAATGCTTTTCACCAACAGCACCGATAGCGCAACGGCCAAGGTAACTGGCTGGGAATCAGAGAACCCGGGTTCAATCCTGAAGAAACCTAGCGGATGTTGTTCTTTTCGTTTGTATTTTTCCATATCTCAATTGACAGGGATAGGAGGGTTAATAATGTAAGTAAATCAATAAGAAATGATAATAATAAGGTAGGCAAATAAATTTCTCAAACCTCTTGGGATAGTAAACAATTAAAATGTTACTCCAGGTCACTTTACAATGGCTCTTCCAGTCACTGTTACGTGTCCTCACTTTTCTTCGAACAATTAGATGAATGGTACTTTTCATACAAACATCTGAAACAAATATACTCAAGACACCAAGAACATCTAATGAATGCAATGTTCCAACAGCTACACTGTTCCTTCCGAAGAGTCGGCGGAAAACAAACTTGGTTTACATTTAAAAACATGTCTTTTTCGTACCATGCATATGATATCATTGCCTGAAAAATCGGTGCTGAAAGTTGGTTATGAATTATGCTGTGAATAGTTATTGCATCCGTGCGGTTGTGCAATTCCCACTGGGTTTCCAGAATCACATTGCAATTCTGAAGCCTGGAAATAAAGTTTTTAACATGGCGATTGAAATAGACATCACACGGCTGGCACACAGGTGTGTAGTTTGGCGGTGTTACTTTTACAGCGCACGTCGGCTGACCCTCGCCATCTATAAACATTGTGTCATATATTATAGTATTAATTTGTCCACTCCAGGAATCCAATATTAGACAAAACTTGTTATCAGAAACGTATGGTTTTAAAACATTCTCGCGAAATGTTCTGTAAATCGCATTCATCAGTTTCCCAGATTTGGAGCAGGTAATGTATACATTTTTCAACGAGTCGGTTAAACGACTGACCTCTTCTATAACCCGAGGACGAAATGTAACATTCGTTTCCTGTAAACAAAGGAAAACCTTAGGCAACACTTTTCCAGAGACTGTGATGGCATATTGCACCATGAACGAACGTGTTAGTTTGTTTTTGCTACCAACTGTGACAAGGGTTCGTTTTTCTCCCTTATGCGGTAATGTGCATCGAATGTTCATCCGATACTCGCATCCTGTTTGATCGGTGCTGATCACGTAATCACGAGTGATGCCGTTTGCGTGCCGAAAACAGATGCCACTTTCTGTATATCTTCTATGTTTTGTACCTCCTTATGAGAGACATATTTAGTGACATGCCGTTGATGTATTTTATACTCCCGATTTGAAATTTCTTGCCCGAAGATAATGATGCAGCAAACATAAAATCCTTGTTGGCCATATATTGAAGCACTGCACCTGCAGTCCACTCCTGAAGTATTCTCATTGTTACATTCTCGTTACGACAATGAGATTCGACAAATCGGTTGTATGTCCACTTATTTATCGCCTGGTATTTGCTGTATCTTGTCCCTCCTTTAACGATATCACTTTCCCACAATTTCAAATCCTCCTTACTTTTCAGGGCTATTGTTGTTCCATTCTTTTGCAGTGTTTGTAAGTTCCAATTTGGATGATTCCTGGCTAGCGCTACCACCTTTACTTTTACTTCAAGGGGTATAGCGCCGTAGTTCAATCGTTTAGTAACCAGTCTGTAATACTCATTGGGAACAGATGAAGCACATATTCTCAGTGATGTGAAGATTTCCAAAGTGTTAGGACCATTTTGTGTTTCACTAGTCAGGATATCTTCCACTGAATCACCTTCTGCTTTGTCTTCATGGTATAGTACTTCAGTATCAACAAAAGTCATTTCGTTCGTCAGCTTCAAAAATCACTCGACAATAGCCGCTCCTATCAATCTGGAACACCAAGAAACAGAACTGTCTGCTTCCGGTAGTGCACTGATAATGTATCTGTCTTGTAACACTTTTACAAACCAAAACACAGCGTCAGTAACTTTCCGCTTGCCATCGTCTCCGACAGGCTCCCAACTATATATTACAGTCCTAGTCGAAGGGTGTACATGTTCCATTATTCAGATTATACACCTGAAAGATATGACACAACAAACAATAACTAGTTACTACGGCAAGACGAGCTAATTACTACAAACTACATACAGTACTCGTCTTATATTACTTACGGAAGAACAGTGTATTCATTCACAAAACGTATTTCATTCGGCACGTTAATGGTGGAAAAATCACTACATGTATCAGTGAGGTTTGTGGCAGCCTAATGACAGAAAACAACTCTTTCAGATTGACTTCTATAAGGCTCATGCTGGACACCTTCACTCTTCCAGGTTCACAACTATGATACGACGAAGAGGCAACCAGGACAACATAACTCTCCCCACATGCATTCTGTCCCATGCCTCGCTGTAAACAAGTGTCACGTGGTTGGCTATCTGTGATCCCTCATGAGGAATTCGCAACACTCTTACTCGGAGTTGTTTTCGTGTGACAAGGCTTAAAAGTTAAATACTTTACTAACTCATGGCATTTTGGGAAATTAGTTTGCCTACCTTATTATTATCATTCCTTATTGATTTACTTACCTTATTAACCCTCCTATCCCTATCAATTGAGATACGGAAAAATACAAACGAAAAGATTAACATCCGCTAGGTTTCTTCGAGATTCGAACCCGGGTTTTCCGTTTCCCGGCCAGTTACCTTGGCCGTTGTGCTATCGGCAAAAAGTGTTTACCATGTGGGTACAGAAGCGGCAGTTGTAAAAGTTTCTTTCCTCAATTTCTGGAAAAGTTTGCATTTGCAGACCC